>NW_027203193.1:2075000-2417075 GCF_024711535.1 Dipodomys merriami | reverse complement strand
ACCATGCATGAAAACCTGGGTTCAATTAGTCAGTACCACATAAACAGAAAAAGAAACACTGGAAGTGGCGTTGTGCCTCAAGTGGTAGAGTGCTAGCCATGAGAGAAAAAAAAAAAAAAAAAGCTCAGGAAAAATTCCCTAGCCCTGAGTTTAAGCCCCAGGACTTTAAGACTGGCAAAAAAAACCAAAACAAAGAAACCCAAAAAAACAAAAAAACATTGTTAGTAAACGCAAAATAAATAATCCATACTTGGAATATGTAATTGCTCCTTCCATACTAATACCTGACAATACTCCCTAATTCATGTACTTTACCTATATTAGAATACTGTGTAAAAAAAAAGTTTGATCATTAGGTCACAGCAATTAATGCCAGGAATATGCTTAGATGTCAGGTGAAGTTTAATTCTGGAAATTCAAAGATTCCAGGCTTTTGAGTGGTCACTGCTAATCACAATGAGAAGGGTAGGCTGAGATTTTACAATCTATTTGATCAGTCATGGCACCAAAAAGGCAGAGGCAAATTATCAGTTGGGACAAGAAAAGGAATAATTCCAGATGGAAGGAACAAATGATAGTAACTAACGTACCAGAAACCACTCTAGGCAACCATTTTTGGTTATTGAAGAACTAGTTATGAACTAGGCTTATTCCTCATCGGCTTTAGCATTCTAAATCTCTTAGGCAAGTTCTTAATCTCTGTGAGATAAATGTATCTCCTCCTATCCTGTTCTTTCGTACTTGATCTCTTTTGCTTTCTAAAAATCTCAGTCTTTCCTGATACTAAATATACCTACACAGATGGCAGAGGATGCTAATGTAGGGGTCCCATAACTTATTAGTCATTAATGTAACAAAATGGATTAGGAGGACTTATTGCTACCTCAATTTTTCTGAAAAGCTACAATGTCATCATTTGATTCAAATTTCCATTCTTTGTCTACATAGTCTCATTAAGTGCACAAAATGGAAATAGGAGCTGGCTGCTGGTGGCTCATGCCTGTAATCATAGCTACTCAGGAGGTTGAGACCACAGGATTGCTGTTCAAAGCCAGCCTGCTCAGGAAAGTCCATGAGACTCTTATATTCAATTAACCAGCAGAATCCTAGAAGTGGTACTGTAGCTAAAGTGGTAGACCACTCAACTTGAGCTGAAGAGCTGAGCTACAGTGCCCAGGATCAGAGTTCAAGCCCCACTACCAACAAAAAAGTGCAAATATGACTTTAAGTTTCCCCCAAAGGAAGGACAAGGTCAACAGTAATCTTCCAAAGCAGAAAAAATAATGGCAAAATGATTTTGCTGAGTTGTTTAAGTTATGGCTTCTTGGCTGGACATATTCTTTTCTTTTAAAAATTGTCAAATATTAGTTTTATATTAAACTTCGTCTTGTATTTCTTGGTACAGTTGATGTCACTTACCTTTTTGTGCCAGTCATGGTGCCTGAACACTAGGCCTGGGCACTGTCCCTAAGCTCTTCAGCTCAAGGCTTGTGCCCTACCACTTGAACAACAGCACCACTTCCAGCTTTTTCTGCTTATGTGGTGCTGAGGAATTGAACCCAGGGCCTCATGCATGCATGGCAAGCACTCTACTACTGAGCCACCTACCCAGTCCATCACTTGGCTTTCTCATTATCACAGTTCAAAGCAAACCCATATAGGAGAGTCTGTCAACCGCTTATTTCTAATTAACCACCAAAAAGGCCAGAAGTGGGGTTTTGGCTGAATCAGAAGAGTACTAACTTTGGGGGCACGTGGGCAGGAAGACATCTATTCAGGGACATAGTCCAGCCTCTGGAATCAAACCCCAGAACCAGCACAAACTGAACAAACAAGCAAACAAAAAAAACCCAGGTATTTCTTTGGGACCCTTCTTAAAGGAGTACTGGTCTGAGAAGAGCCTGCTTTTGTTGATTATACTCACTGGATCCTGCTGTTTTTGGAATACTTATTGCTATAGAGAACTCAGGACCAGATTAAAGGAATGGATAACTGAATCCTGCAACAAGAGAATCATCTCAGAAGTGAAATATCCATCCTTAAAGCACTTTAAAATTTCCATGTCTTTGTTTCTTTGCAGTAGAGCACTTTTAAAACAACGTTATTTCCTTTTGGTTTATGCTGGCCCTCAAATGACACATTATTTCCTTTTGTAATACTCTCAATCAGAACTTTACAGACAAGTTTTATATGAATTAAAAACACACTCTAAAAGTCAGGGACAGAGTTTCCTTCAAGCCATGGATCCTTTTCTTGTACAGTAAAAAGGAAAGCACAAGTTAACTTGAACTTTGTCATACCTCTAGGTGCAATTAGTCTCCTGGGTTCAGTCTCCACATCCACTAATCGTTACTTCCAGTAACATCTATGGTGCTGCTTGAGGTATAATGAATGTTTGCTGGCTTCACTGAAATAGAACAAGGATACCTTTGGACATCATGTAGCAGTGTTTCAGAGACAACTTAGTAAAGAAAAAATATGAAATTTAAATTGCTTATAAATTATCCATGAGTACATTGAGTTCAAACTTCATAAGTGCTCTGTAAATTAAGGTGAATTTTAAATGTGAAGAGGGTTCTCAGATCTTTTTTTTGTGAGTGTATGTGCAGTGCATTATTTTCCAATTGTACAAGAGTTAACAGTAAGAGAAACAATAACAATAATAGGAGAAGGAGAAGTTCTGTGTTTAAGTGTTCAATACAATATAGAAGACTCTACAAATAAGACAACATTGAAACAATAAAGTACAGTATGTAGATTTATAGAAGTGATATAGTGAAAGCATTTCTTCTAAGTGGATCATGAAGTATGAGGCCACTCCTTTGCTAAATCACACTTGCTAATCATGCAAATTTGTAAAAAGTAGAATAGAAGAATGATTCTGGTTCCATGCCAGGCACATATAAGAGAATGGACTTAAATGGAAAAAAGTCCATCTTGAGAGAAAAGGTATTATACTAGCAATGATCCTGGTGGCAAAGATCATATTTCTTTTTATTTCCTTTTCATATATATATATATATATATATATATATATATATATATATATATATATATATATATATATATATATTTGTTGTTGGTCGTGGCACTTGAACCCTGGGCGCTGTCCCTCTGCTATTCAGCTCCAGGCTAGTGCTCTACCACTTGAGCCACAGTGCTACTTCCAGTTTTCTTGTAGTTAATTGGAGAAAAGAGTCTCCAGGACTTTCCTACCTGTCTGGCTTTGAACCTCAATCCTCAGATCTCACCACCAACCAGCTTAAGATCATATTTCTAACAGTGTACACTCAGCACATGTAATGTGTATGTTCATCTATCTTTATATGAATTCTTGAGTTAAAAATCTGGGCTACAGCTTAGACTTCATACTCACATAAATGTATGTAGTTTAAAAGTTGATACTCCTGGAAAAATAAAACCTAAGGATGTAAAGAAGTCTGGGAAGTTCAGTTTGTATCCAGCCTGGGCAGAAGAGTTTTTGAGACACTATCTATAATTAACCAGAAAAACCTGCATTGGAAGAATGGTTCACATGATGGAATACCAGTTATGAGCAAGATTGTTGAATAAGAATTGACGTGTTTGCATACATACATACAAACATACACATATACACAGAGGCACTTACATGTGCACACACAAGTACACAAATGAAACAACTCTCAGAAAATGTATAAAAGTTAGAAAACAATAGAAAATATGTCCTGAGTAAGACTAGAATCAAGAAATAAATTTTAATATTAAAAAGTCCTCAAGTGAACTTTCTTCAAAAAAGTTTGAGACTATTACATAGGTAGGGACCAGAGATAGTAAGAAAGTCAAGTAATCATTATTAAAAGGATCGGATGATGGAGGAATGATTCAGAGACCCCTGCAAGTGCATCTGAAAATGTTCATATCCTGTGTCATATGTTAGAACATCTTTGAAAATAGTACATAAACAGTCTGAGTAGTCAATGGATAAGATCGTCGGAGAAGTTCAGAATTGCTAGTGTGTTTCTAGATTAAATAAACCAACAAACTATGGCAGAGCAATGTGATACAAGCTTGGAATTCTAGAACTCATACTAAGACAGGAGATTAGAGAGTAGAATTACATAGCGATACCTTCCCTGGACCAGGTAGTATAATTTTGTCTCAATGAAACAAACCAAATTAGAAGAAAGGAATACAAAGTTGGAAGTTTGGGCTAATTTTGTCATTATGTTTTGAGAAGTCAAATTTCCTATTGAAATGCAACTCATATATATAATCCTCGGTTGTGTTTTAATTGCTCTCTTCATTACAGAACATTACTAGATGCAAAAGAGCTCATGATTGCCATCCAAAATTTGAAAAAGCGTCATTCTGTTGGATGCCAAAGAAATGATGAAGGTTTACAAAAGTTAAGCCTGGAGAAATAGCAAAGTTAGTCTAATATAGGACTTTGTGGACCTTGCTAAATTAGAATTTAGATTCAAAATAAATGGTTTGGTTTTGTTTGTAATTCCATATTCTATAGGATACTACAAAATTCTTTTTTTTTTTTTTTTTTCGGTCGTGGGGCTTGAACTCTGGTCCTGGGCACTGTCCCTCATCTCTTCAGCTCCAGGCGAGCGCTCTACCACTTGAGCTACAGCGCCACTTCCGGTTTTCTGGTGGTTTATTGGAGATAAGTGTCTCAAGGTCTCTCCTGCCCGGGCTGGCTTTGAACCGGGATCCTCAAATCTCAGCCTCCTGAGTATCTAGGATTACAGGCGTGAGCCACCAGCGCCCTGCTACAAAATTATTTTTAAGTAGAGGTTTTAATTGACCAATTCACAAATGATTCTGGCATTCAATTTGCCTAGATTATTCTTTCAAGAGAGTTACAATTAGAACTTAGTTAATAGATAATCCCAACAGTTCATGTATAAAATGATAATGTGAATAATCTAGACAGAGTTGCCAACAAATGTATGACATTAATTTATAAATTTAGAAAAAGAGCATTTTTGAGGGTTTGGTATAACATGGTATGAAGAGAATAATTGTGTGACATCTTTTTTTCTATCTATATGTAACACAGGAAGCAATTTCCTTAGTTATGTTCCTCTGTATACAATGAGAAAAATGCTAGGTTTGGGTTCATTTTTATTTTTGTTTTATTGGTTTGTCCTAGAGCTTGAACTCTGGGCCTGGACACTGTCTCTGAGCTCAGGGTATCTGCCCTAACACTTCAACCTCAGTGCCACTAGTGTCTGGCTTTTTCTGAGAAGTTTATTGGAGACAAGATTCTAAGGAACCTTCCTGCCTGGATGGGCTTTGAACCATAATCTTCTGATCTTAGTATCCTGAATATCAATGATAGTTAAAAAGTATAAATATAAATAATATTTGCAAGTGTTCTGATCTCAAGAGTACCACTGGGGGAAAACTGATGCAAGCAAGTTTATTGTGGTGTTCTTTGCAGAACAAGGAGGGAATCACAATACCAGAGGTGTAGTACTTTTTCACAGTAGAAATAAGCTATTCATGAAGTGAATTAAGGGAATTTTAAGGTGCACCTTACAGGTTGGAAAATGTTCGGCTAGGATTACTTTATGGCATAAAGCTTGGGATTGCTTACTCTTGAAGTATTATTACAGATGCTTCATAGTTTTATCATCTACCAGAATGTGGCTATTTTCCTGTTGACTTCTAAATCTGTAACACCCCATTGGAAACTGCATCTATTGAAGAATTACATAACATGAAAACAAGTACTGTTTTGAATCTCTCAGGTATGGAATGTTCAGAATTTGAAAAGGAGTAGTTATTAGTCACAAGAATTTTGAAGAACACATATATTCTGTCCTAACAACTTATTTAACTTTAAAAGTTATGGGTTTCCATAGAATTAAACTGTTTTTGGTTTTATGTGTGTGAAAGTGCTAAATTTATTTGTTTTCAAAATACGCAAGTATATTGTGAAAATATTGTCTAGTTGGATAACATTCAACTTGATGACCTTCTGATAAAGAAGGGCTAATTAAATCAAATTAGATGCCAAATAGTATTGATTTTTAAAATTTTACTATATAGATAATAATATAACTAGACCAGTACAGTAAAATTTTATATTATGCAGCTTATTTTTTAATTTAATTTTATTGTCAAAGTGATGTACAGTGGGGTTACAGTAATTGTAAGGTAGTGAATACATAACTTTTCAAGCTTACCCCTTCCTTCATTTTTCTCACAGTTTTCCTTCTCTTCAGTACCTCTCACAAGTTGTAGTGTATATTTCCAACATATTGTCTTGGGAGTATTACTATTGCATTGGTTTGCCCTTTGTCATTTGTGTCACCATTATGATGTTGCTCTTCCGGTCCCTAATTTAGATAAATGTATACACAATACACAGGGTACCAAAATCAAATACAGCAAGGGATAAACCATGGGGGAAAAATCTAAAGAAACTAGAAATCACATAATATATTAAAAAAAAACAACTGCAAATAAAAATCTCTGATTCCATATCTTGGAGTTCATTTTGTTCAGCATCATCTTATATGGTCATATACGCATAAAAAAGACATTGGAGATTAATAGTTACATGGACACTAAATCGTGAAAACATGTTAACTGTTTTGGATGGTAAAGGGGGAATTAGGGTTGGTGAAATACCAGTTCTGATAAAGGAATTTCAAAAGAGTTTTAAAATTATGACAGGTGAATTTTAATTGTTGAAACTTTTACAGAAAATTTAAAATTAAATTTTAAGAAAATTTAAAATTACCTGGGAAATTAGGCTTTCATGAAAAGAAATCCATGGAGACTTTGTGGAGAGGGAGCAATGTGAGTGAATATGGTTCATTTTCACACTAAACAAACAAACCTCAGAAACCTTGCTGTACGTCCTCTAGGTTTCCTTGAGAATTGTCCTTACCCAGGAAATATACTTTCATGGTTTGAAAAAAGGTTATAGTGCAATTTAATTCAAATTTCTTTTTAAAAATACATAAAAATTTGTGAATTAACCTTTAATTACGAAACAGTAATTCTCTGAAAAAGATAATTTGGGTCAAAATATTTAGGGCGAGAGTGCCCTCCACAATGAAAGAAGGTATTGGGTATACACTTTTCTGTTTGTAATACTTTCCACAATGTTTTTTCACTTGAAGCACTGAAACACAGAAAAAAATCTGATTGGATACTTCAAACCAGTTATTTCACATTTCTAAGTGGCTCACAAAAAAATAATATCCTTGTTAACATGAGATAGTGAAGACTTCTCTTATTACATAAGCCAAACAGTTTTGGGTTCAGAAAAGAATAGAGCAAATTGAAAAGGTGAAAAAACAGTGTTCTGGGCTGAGAAGGTGGCTCAATGGTAGAGCACTTGGCTTGCATGAGGCCCTGGGTTTGATTCCTCAGCACCACATAGGCAAAAAGAAAAAAGCCGGAAGTGACGCTGTGGCTCAATTGGTAGAGCGCTAACCTTGAGCTGAAGAGCTGAGGGACAGCACCCAGGCCCAGACTTCTGGCCCCACGACCATACCTCCCCCCCCCCACAAAAAAAAGAAAGAAAAGAAAACAGTGTTCTTAGAAACCCTAGCTAAGCAAATTGTCTTCAGCAGTGGAGGGAGGCAAAAAATTTTTGATATAGATTGTCTTAATATTTTTGCTACCTAAAGTGAATTTACAGAGCCTATTTGGCTCACTATAATGCAGAATAGATTGAATGAAGACATGAAAATAAATTCCACATCAAAATGAGGCAACTTAAAAGAATTTTAATGGAGAAACCATCAAGATGTAGCAGTGGGGGAGGCCTTATAGTCCTTCAGCTTCACTAGACTTGAAGGCAAGGAGCTGTGATTAATTGGAAATCAGACAAGAGCTAAAAGGAGGACATAGAAGTAGGACATAGAATCATTGTCCTTTTGTAACAGACACTTTCTTCCAAGGTATGGGTAATTTAACTCTATTCTCCTCCATACATCTTGTTGAGCAAATGCAAGACGAAGAGAAAATAATAATCTATTGAAATAATTTTGCAAAGAATAACTTCACTGTTCCTGATAAGGAATCTAAGGAGAGTCTTAAGAGAGAAGATAAAAGTGGAGTATTCTTCGGTTTCCTCTAATCATCTTGTTCGCAAAATATATCTTTGGGGTTAGAAGTGATTGAATCAAAAATTAGTGGAGTACTTATTTCTGTGGGCACTTTAGACACAAGAAGACTTCCAAGGTAAAAGAAAAAAGAAAAAAAGGATATCAAAATATTTGTGATCACAGTTTCTTGGACTGGGTTTTTTGGAGACAAAGTTTTACATTAGAGCTTGTCCTGATTAACATCAATGTTGGGTTTTCACCTTTGCAACCAAATGCAGAGGTGAAGTTTACTGTACTCCCTTGAACAAGTAAACAGCACAATAAAAAAATGACAAATAATGTTTAGTGAATTACTTTCATCAATTACTTTTCCAGAACAAAGATGGAAATATATAACTCAAAATCAATTGACTTAAAAGTATGAAGAAAGAGTAGTGAAGTGAGATATGAAAATATAGAGGATTGTTTTCTCTCCAATGGAGTAATGGGTTCTTGATCTTGTTTCTTCCATTCTGTCTCCACAAGCTATCAAGTGTGGCTCAGGACTGGAGTATCCAGTTCAGACAGAGAACTCACAGAAGAAAGATAATATTTGCAGCAAATATAGGTGATTTATAACCTTAGACAAGCTATTTAAATCTGTTCAAATTTCTCCTCTACCCCAAATTGCCCTCTTTGAATAGTTTTGTTTGCTTTTCCCAAGACTGCCCTTCATTAACTGCTTAAAATTTTGAGAGATCATATTCATACTCTCTAGAGATTGCTGTTTGGTTGTAATTTCTGTGTGTGTTTTCACTGAATTTCCAAAGGTTGTGCAAGTGTGTTACAATTAAATATGTCCATCTGATTGTCCAATGGATTAGATTGTCCTGGATTTGATTCATTCATTCTATCATTCTCAGCCAACCCCTTCTCCAAGATTTATTTCAAACTTACCACTTCCTTTATCACATGTGAACATTGAGTATTCTAGCTGTTCTTGCCCCTTGTCCATTTTTCATTCAATGTCTTTACTATTATTCCTCCCTGGTTTCAACTTCCTGATAGTCTTTCTGTTAAACTGTCCATTAGTACTTTGAAAAGTTTATATACATTCCATGGAGTTTCAATCCTGCATATACTTGAACTGATGTCAGCTTATATTTCCATAATTCATTCATCTGTAATAATTTGCAAGACTGGAGATGTGAACCACATAGATATGATTTTATTCTCATCTATTTGGAAAATTAATCTTTAGTTAACAAGAAAGTTTAAAATGATTTAGACTGTATTCTTAAGTACCAATTTTTATAAATGGTTTTGTACAATTGTGTGTGATTATTTTATTTTACATGGGATAATATTTTCTACCACCTATAAGTTTTGGAAAAAAGAAAATTAAAATTTAGAATTATCGGGCTGGGAAGGTGGCTCAGTGGTAGAGCGCTTGCCTTGCATGCCTGAGGCCCTGGGTTCGATTCCTCAGCACCACATAAGCAAAAAGAAAAAAGCCGGAAGTGGCGCTGTGGCTCAAGTGGTAGAGCGCTAGCCTTGAGCTGAAGAGCTGAGGGACAGCGCCCAGGCCCAGAGTTGAGGCCCCATGACCGGACCCCCCCAAAAAAAAATTTAGTATTATCGAAGAATATGATGGAAATAGAAGTCAGATTTTATGTTTGTCACACAACATATAAGGCAAGTATTTGTGACTTCTTAAAATGTACCTTGTTAAGTGATGAAATTAACTTTATTAGTTTACATTTAGGTTTGAAATATGAGAGGATGATATATTTAACAAATTTTGGAAAGCACCAAATGAACAACACAAATGGTAGGTGGTACTATTTCTACACTTTAATAAATGATTGTACCTGATTGGCATTAGTGCAGTGTAAATAAATCAACTTTATTGTAACTCTATTGTGACTAAGTATCATCTATTTGTCAAATGGTATTTTCGCGAATATGATTTTTTTTGGTAGGTCATGGGGCTTGAACTCTGGGCTTGGGCACTGTCCCTGTGCTCTTCAGCTCATGGCGAGCACTCTACCGCTTGAGCCACACACCACTTCCGATATTCGAGATAAGAGTCTCACAGACTTTCTTGCCTGGGCTGGTTTTGAACATTGATCCTAGATTTCAGCCTCCTGAGTATCTAGGATTACATGCATCAGCCACTAGCGCCTGGCTTGTGAATGTGATTTTTCAAAGATTATTTGAAAAGAATACACTTGCAGGAGATTAAATGTTATGAGAATGACAACATTTTTATACCACAGAACCAAGTTCTACTGACATACCATTGTTTTGAAGCACTAAGGATCTTCTCAATTAATGATATTTTCTGAATTACATTTGACCTCTAAGTCACGTTTTCCTGGCTTTGGTAGACCAATTGTATCTTTCCAGGAGCTATTTTTCTATCCTACTTATGCTGGACTGGAATCTTTCATTAATCACTAGGGGAGGGATATTAACAATAATCTTTTGACACTTTGTGATCTTGTTCACAGATATGGGCTGGTCATCTGTAAATTGAAAGTTGGAATTACAGTTCTTTCTCTCAGATTTTGTGATCTCATCCTTCATTTTATGTTGCCTTGCATTTCACTATTGTTTACTGCTAATTCCTGCTTCTCAAGGAATTGGGGCCTGAAATATTATAGGAAATGAGAAATTGGCATGGCTCTTCAATTACTTTCTGTTGGAATGTTGCATGGGTCTAGGTAAGAAGTCTTGACCCTGTTATCTGATGATGTGGGTAACTGGGACCTGGGATCCAAAGACCCATGTGTCTTGCAAAAGAATAATATCTTTTAGACATCATATCAACAAAATTTGGGTATAACCAATAGGAATGCTTCAGAAATGTGGAGAAAAACAGTTTGGAACACGTGAGTTTAAAACCAAACAGAGCAACAGAGTAAAATCCCATATAAATTAGAGGAAAACATTTTTTTTTACCATGTGAATTCAGAAGAACAAGAACACTTAGAAGGTAACACAAGATTATACTGAAGACATTACATTGATACTTTTTATATTCTAGTATGTATTATAAACCTAATTATTTATATTCCAATTCTATTTATTGGAATATATAAGTATCAATGTATTTGTCATATTATCAACTAATTCTAATAAGTTTCACTGTGTGAAATATAAAATCGCCACATATAAATATAAGTTATATAACTATATATAGTACAAAAGGGCACATGTTTTGCATTGTTCTGTTGCAGTTAGGGTATCAAAGACAACTCTTAAAGTATTATTGCATTATCTCTACCTCAGTGTTTGGTAGAGATAGACCTAAAGTTTACCATTTGTAGATTTACAGCCTGGAGGCAAGAGGAAACACTGTGATTAAAACATTACCAATGTAAGGCCTAATAAAGTGGGGAAACATATGGACTTCTCCTGCAACTATGAAAATATTTGGTGATAGAAAGTCAGTAGTGTAAGTTTCTGCCTGGTTGGAAGGTAGACAGGCCAGACATTAGGTAATCATGCATATGAACAATTTTTTCAGCTTCTTGGCTTTTGCTACTTTTGGAATGTTAAGTATAATAAACAATTATATTTTGATAAAATTCCTTCTAGTCTGAACAGTTCTGTCTTAACTGTTCATCTCTCTATGATCACTTGTAACTAAGATTAGTTTTGTTCCAGTAAGACAAACTATGCTGTAAAGATAGGATATTCTGTTGGTCTGTTCCTACATGGAAGAAGGATAAAGGGTCAGGTAGACATTTGTGCCGGTAAGACCTCATTTGGGAAAATGTCAGCTGCAGAAGTTTAGAAGTAGCTCTTAAGCAAGGCTTACTTTGAATCTATTAGCTCCACAAAGCTAACTCAGTTGCATAAATAAGTACTGGAAAAAGCCATTACCTTAGGATCTAGCTATAAGTGCTTCAAAGTATGATCAAATCTAAAATGAAAAAGAATTAAAATTGTCATTCACAAAAAATACAAATGTGAGCAATCGACCGAACAATATAAATTTTTTTCACTATACATATTATTTTAGGGAAATAAGATCAATATTATTGTTAGGGACAATAAGGCTTCCTTGTTACAAAAAGGCACCCAAGGATATAAGCCTGTAAAAAGATTGCATCATTAACTACTTAAATTTAGAAGATACTACATGATTCAGCAGCCCATATACCCAAATTACAACAATACAGAGATTAACATGGTGCTTGCACAAGGATAATATGAAAATTTGTGAAGTATTCCATAGTTTTCATTCTTCAGATGCAAGAAATGAAAAACAGTTATTAAAAAGTTGATTACAAAATTACACGTGTGACAATACATGCAAGTGTTAGAATTAAATGTGAGTTTGATATCAGTGGATTAAATCTTCACCTTAGAAAGGCCTTTATATACAATAACCTTTACAAAACTTTTGAAATTAGTTAACATGGTCATTTTATCCTTAAGAAATATACTAGTATAAGTGAAGGGTTAAAAATTAAAAACCTCACTTTAACATTGCCATTACTAACTTGCTAACTGCTGATTTTGCTTCTGAAAATATGCTTGTATTCAGACCCCCTTCCCTGGCAGATAAAACTGGGCAGTGACTGCGGGATATTGGCCGGCCCAGATGTCCGGATATCAGCCCACCCCAGAACAAGGACAGCGGTTATAGATAGAACATGTTTTTTTTTTTTTTTTTTTTTTTTTTTTTGTAAGGTAAGGGGTAGGTTTATTCAGTAGACCTGCTGGGACCAGGCAAGGTTGGCACTCCACGTGGCTGGGAAAGGCCTGGGAATGAGAGAAGGGAAAGAGAGAGGAAAGAGAGAGAGGAAAGAGCTAGAGCAGAGAGAAAGCAGAGAGAGCTAGAAAAGAACAGTGAGGGAGATAGGTAGCAGAGAGAGCTAGAATAGAGTAGTGAGAGAGCAGAGAGCTAGAAATGAACAGAGAGAGAGCTAGAATAGAACACAGAGCTAGAACATGTTTTTCAGTTCCAGTTTAGTTCAGCAATCCCTGGGACGGATCTTGACAACGACCACCTGGCCAGACCATAAACTGGGCCAAATGTCAACCAATCATAGGCCTGTAACCATGTAAACCCCCCATTAAACCACCAATTGTTTTACAAAGAGTGTTACAAAATTTCCCGCGTGGCAAAGTGATTGTTGGCACATATGATGATCTTTAAATGGACCAATCATGGGATGCTTTGTGTTATGCATTAATCTTGTGATTTTTGCCTTTAAAAAGGCTTGTAACCGCTGCTCGGGGCTCTCTGACTGACCGGGGCAGAGAGTCCGTTTGCGCAAACGTCAAATAAATTCCTCTTGCTTATTGCATCTCCCAGCCTGGAGTCTGAGTTTCTGGGGCGCCCTCCCGTTGACGAAAGTCTCCTAGGAGTCTGGGGTCTTTCATAAGGACCTAGAAAAAAAGGAATCTTAAATTTTCTATATGGAATGTAATTTGAAAGGACTATTTATTAATGGATATATATATATATTTATATATAATAAAACAATGTTCAATTCAAAGTATATCCAGGAGAGAGTGAAATAGATTATGGATATTATTCAAACACAGAATATAGAATATTTTAAAAATATTTTTTCAGACAATAAACAAATATCTTTAGTTTCTGTACTACTCCTTTCAACAGATGAGTTCAAATTATTTCTGATTAAACAATCACAAAATCTGCAGAAATAATTATAGATGTATACAAACAACTAAAATACATTTTTACATCAAAGTCAGGCAATTCATTTGGAAAAATTCCACAGAATTTTTACAGTAAGATATTGCTGTTATTTGGGTTGTGAAAGTACTTTGTATGGACACAAAGAATGGATTGGCATTTTGAAGTTTAAGGAACTTAACTAATAGCTATGCTAAATAATGCTGCAATAAAAATATTTGTTCTGGTAGCTTTAGTATGGTCTTGTTTGATGTCCGTCAGTAGATGAATGGATTGAGAAAATAGAATTCTATGGAATGGAATTCTATACTTCCATGAGAAAGAATGACATTGTCCCATTTGTTAGGAAATGGAAAGACTTGGAAAAAAAATATTAAGTGAAGTAAGCCAGGCCCAAAAAAACATTGGTCCCATGGTTTCCCTTATTTGCAATAACTAGTACATGTCTGAGACAAGTCAAAATGATCAGATAAGTTGATGTTTGGCGAAATGAACCCTAAGATAAGGATTCAAATGTTTTTCTTCTTTCTTGCGATTGTTTCTAACATATTTATAAGATGATTTCTTTGTTGCTTTTTATGTCCCTCTCCCATGGTATAATCCCTGCTTTCATTGTATTTGATGTTGGTATGATTTGTGAAAGGGAAGGGGAAAAACAAATTGTTTAAATAGGGACACAGATTGACCCATTGCAACAATGAGATGTACAAGACATGTCGAAAAACGAACTTTACAACTTTGGTGGGGGGAGGGGTAGAGAGGGGAGGACATGGGAAGGGATGGGAAGGGGAAATAAAGGAGGAGGCAACATGTTTGAAAAGAAATGTACTCATTCCCTTACCTATGTAATTGTAACTCCTCTGTATGGTATTTTCAAAATAAAAAAAAAAAAAAAACTCAACCAAAAAAAAAAAAGAAAAAAAAGGAAAAAAAAAGATACTTAACTGAACCATTATGACTTAAGAGAACAATTTCTTTCGACAGCCTTCCACAACTTCAAAGAGGTAGTGATACATACTTATCCTTTTGGTAATATCAAAGGCAGTTTCTTCAAACTTGTTCTTCAGTCCTGGTTTGATATAACGGTTGAACAGAAGGAGGTCCAGCGTACCTTCGCTATCTCTATACACAGCAGCACAACGCAAGGGAGTTAAGAGGCCTTTAGTTTGGGCATTGCTATCTGCATAATGATGAAGTAAGAAAGAAGCCACTCTGGTATTATTCCAAGAATAAGCACTGTGCAGGGGTTTCCAACCATTCACATTTATTGCATGAATATCTGCTTCTTGAGGCAACAACTCACGAACAATATCTAACTGTCCACTGTACGCTTCTCGATGAAGAGGGGCATATTCATCGTCATCCCTAGTATTCACATGAGTGGCCTTTATGGAAAGTAGTCTCCACACTCTACTAAGCCGATTATTTTCAGCAGCCCAAAGAAGAAATTTGCTTGGATCGGACTCCATTTTTTTTCTTGCAATTGATACCATTCATCACTTTTTCATTTTGTTCCTCATCTTCATCAGAATTGCTTAACTAGAGACTTTCAGTGCCAGTGGGAATAAGGTGTCTATGTATTTCCCCAATAGTTTACATTGGTTGAACTGGTGAGAAAAACACAGTGAATTTTCTGCATGTTTTTTTCATTATTTATTTACTCTTTTTTTCATTTTTATTATTCTAAATCATTCTAACTGGAAAGTAGGGAATTGATGGAGAACAGAGGAAAGACGTTCCTCCATATGCAAATGTACAGACTGAAAATGAGAATCAGTGTTGTTTTCTTGTGCAGCTTTTTCTAGGAATGAGAAAACAGAAGGTGGCTCAGTGGTAGAGTGCTTGCCTTGCACGTATAAGGCCCTGGGTTCGATTCCTCAGCCCACATAAGCAGAAAAATACAGAAGTGGGGCTGACACTTAAGTGGTAGAGTGCTAGCCTTCAGCTGAAGAGCTGAGGGACAGTGCCCAGGCCCATAGTTCAGGCCCCACGACTGACAAAAAAAAAGAAAAAAAAATAATGCTTTCTATATAAATAATTTGGGAAATGGCAGAGCAGAAAGTGAAATGATTCAACCAAAAATATAAAAGCAAAATAAATTAGGATAATTGTGGAGCAGTCATATTATCTATGAGAACCATGAGAGGTGAAATGAGAGACAGAGAGATGTGCAATGCTCTAGCTAGCCACAAAATCCATGCCTCTGATCAATTTATAGAGCAAACAGAATTTTATTTTTTAAAAAAGATGGAAATAGAATTTATGTATTTACTTGAAATTAGTAAATACATTTTTAGTAGCCTACATAAAGAGACATAGCTTTGACCAAATTACAGACAAGAATCTAAATCCTTGATAATTCTAATAACAGATCTGAGTGAAATCAATTAAATCACACTTTTCCTGTACAATGAAAGAATAGGTCCGAGCAAGGAAAGCAGCTAGAGAAGGCAGGCCGCTTATATCTCTGACAAAGCTTTGTGGAAAATGGTGTCAAGGATTACTTACTGGTGATTCCCTTGCACTGGAAGCATGATTCTGAACTATTGCTTGCTGATTCTCAACTATTGCTTTGATCATTATATTCTCCAAGAAGAAAAAGTAAGATTTAATTGATAGCAAAGCACTACTAATACATATTGACTTCTCATTAAGCACCTTCAGTCATCAAAATCACTTGAAGACGATAGACAGGTCTGCTTTTTTAGATGAAAACAAAGTGTCTTTAAAAAAACAAGGAATTTAAGTAGTCATGCAAAGGACTTCTATTTTACTACTGCATTATACATTATTTGTAATGTTGGGTAACAATAAATAATGGATCTATTAGAAATCTCTTAAAGCTCATATGTTCAATCGTGAGTTCTCTTATACTATATCATGTCATTTTTGTATGGACTCAAGAAGAAATTTAAATTACTAACTTGAATTTCTGATAGGACAATATCATCACTGTACATCTTGGTTCTATACTCAGTTTAAAATTACTATGTAAGTATGTGCATTAGATAAATATAGAGGCAAAAGTAGAGGCCACATTGGTGGCTCATATTATTAACCCTAGCTTATTAGAAAGATGAAATCTGAGGATTGTGATTTGAAACCAGACCAAGTAAAAAAAATTCCATTAGATTCTGTTTTGAAAGTAACCAACCAAAGCTAGAAATGGAGCTGTGGTACAAGCAGTAAAATGCTAGCCTTGAGAAATCTAAAGAAAAACTAAATTCTGAGACAGAGCCAGGCCCTGAGGTCAAGACCTATTATTACTACCAAACAAACAAATTAATTAATTAATTAAAATAAATTAAGTGGTCACATGTGGAGAGGCAGGTAAAATGTAACACCTGTGGTGACTGGATTGTATATCATTCTGTAATAAGGCAAATTATCATTTGTACTAATCACTAATATTTTATTTGAACTTTTTTGTATAATAAACCCTGAATTTAGCATGCATGTACATGTGTGTGTATGTGTGCACATGTGTGTATGTGTATAGGTTTGCATGTGCTGTTGCAATGTTGCTTACAATGTGGACAGGGTGAGTTTTCAAAGAGTTAACTGTGTTGCAATGATTTTATTTATCAATGTTCTGTCATGTCATTTCAGTGGAACCATCCTTTTGTACATTTTATTTGCCAAATAACATCTTCATAACCAAAGCATTTACAGCATTAAGTTAGATGAAAGAGACTGCTTTCAGCTCTTATTATATGTTAGGTAAGAAGATAAAGACATAATTAGGTAGTAAGTTATTGCTGTAAGATGACTGTCAGTACAAAATATGTATTTGACCTCTTAAATCGGTTATACTTTTAAGATATAAAATTGGAGTGAGTTTGAACAACAAACATACAGGTATTACTCTTTGGTTATTCCTGTGAAACATAAGGTGTATAAACTCTTTCCAGATTTCTGTTGAAAAAAAAATCTTTCTTTGTAAGATCATATCTATTCTCACTAAGAGATAACTCCATATTTATTACATTTGAATATCCCATCATATTGACTGAAAATCAGTATTGTGGATATGCTTATTAGATATTCCTTTCAAAAACAAACAAACAAAAAACATGTGTCATCTCCAGGTTGTGGATGTATTTGAATTTGTTTTGTACATGCAAAAGAATCTTCACTAATGGCTCTTTTGTGGGAGTAATTGTGGCAACTTTAACAAATAAGGCTTTTCGAATATCTTTTCCAATATAAATAACATCCCAGAATGAGTCTTGCAATTTCTGAAAAGACTTTGGATAGTTTATTATTATTTCACTTCATTAACTATAGAGCTAAAGACATTTCTAAAATAAACATTGTTAAGATATGAAAACGTAAGTGGATATATAGGCTTTTAAACATCATTTTATGAAAAGCCAGTTTTTATGAAACTAAATGAAATAGAATAAAAGAATGTAAGTGAATTGGGTAAGCTAATTATTTACATAACTATTTTCTATTAACACAGTCCTTTGAATGTAGATGATGCAGTTAAATTTTTCCTTTGTGTCTCTGTACTTCAGTTGTTTTTAGAATCTTTGTAGTTATAAGATTGGATTTTTAGTATAAATAAAAGTCTTTTAATAAGATTAGGATTAGTCTTGTGTTTTGTGTCCTAATACCAAAAAATGACTTATTTTCAAGTGTTAATAGTTTATAATTGAAACTTCAGTATCATAAGAATTTTTTTAAACTCAGTAGTATTTATGTCTTTTTAAACTATTTATATTCACAAGTTGGAGATTCTTTAATTCATGATTAGGTCTTGGTGTCTGTGATTTTTAACCTCTTGTTCCTAACAATGATAGATCAGACTGCATTTTTGGGTATATGAAAGGTAAAATATTTATCTGGGGTCAAAGATGATTTTTATCAGTCTTGCTTTAATAGCATTTTAAAGTAGTACATTTCTCTCAAAATGTTGGGTATAAAAAGCAATCAAAATACTTTTAATGGTAAACAACTTAGGTGAGCTACAATGTGGAAATCACTTGTCCATAAGACCTTCAATCTGTTTCCATCAGGAATTGGGCAGGTCATTTTTTCAGTAAGACTGTGTTAAACAGAGATAGGGTTCCCAGGCAGTACATGTTGAGCCATGGGATAGAATATGGTTTCTACTATTTTGAGCTAGAAATCAAGAATGTTATAATTTAGCAGTTCCTTTCACCAGGGAGGTATAAATTGATTATGAACTTGGAATTTTCATGTTACAGTTATCTATTTTCTAACAAAGATAAAGCGAGATATTATTAGAGTGTACACAATAATTCTGGGAAATTTTCCTAGAATTAGTAGAGTAAGTGCTGGTGTTTTAGTCATAAAAGAGAATGAGGTAATTTGATACAGTGGGAGATGGGCATCAGGCTAACACTTACCATGTGTGCAATGTTGTACTAGTAATTCCAACTCTGAAAACTTCAATATCATCTGATAATTAAAAATGGAAGTAGTTCCACTTTATGGGATTATTGTGAGGATTAAATTAGATATCATAGGTAAAGTACTTGGAAAAACAATCAATCAGCATTTGATACATTCTACCTGTTATTTTATCATGTGATGAATTCTAACATTATTGTGATTTTTATATTTTGTACCATTATGATGTGCAGTTTGGTGTATTGATATTGTGTTGGTCAGTTTCCTATCATTATAAGGAGAAGACCTGCAAAGAAAGTTTCTGAGAAGGAAACTGTTATATTGACTCATGGTTTGAGAGAATGCAGTTTAAGATCAGATGTCTCCATTGTTTTTAATTATATTTTTATTAACTTAAATAGTTGCACAAAGGAATTTCTATTCAACAGATTAGTTTATAAGTATAGTGGATCTTTACTTAACTTTCCCAGACCCTTCCAAACCTCATCCCACTTTAATTTTTTCTAGTTTCCTACTGTCTGCATTGTACATTATGCCTTCACTCTCTTCCTCCATAACTCTCTTTATTCCTTCCCTTTGACTTCCCCTCACATATTCCAAGTGATAGTTTCTTGTTGTTCATTTTGTTGGATTAAAAGTTCAATTTTATAAGAAATTACACCTTTAAATACTTCTCTGCAAATATCATGTTTTGGTTAATACTGTTGTGTAAACTTGTATAAAGTTCTAACTTCCAAATATGCAACAGACCATGGGTCCATTGTGTGTCTTGCTCTGACTTCCTTTACTTAACATATTATTAGATCTATCCATTTCTTTGCAAATAATGTAACGATCTTCATAAGGGATGAGTGCAATCCAATTGTGTATATATGCCACACTTTCTCCAACCATCCCTTCTCCAATGGGCATCTGGACTGTTTTCATAACTTGGCTAGGGTGAATAATGCTGCAGTGAACATGGTTGTGAAAGTGATTTTACTGTAACCTTTTGGAAGAATTCATGACTATCTTTCTGGGAGCAATCTTCTGGTCAATTTTTCAGAATAAGCACATGCCTTCCTTCATCTCCATCACAACATTTTTCAAGTCCTCAAAAACACATTACCCGCTACAGGTCTCAATAAGCTAAACTCACACCGTGCCCTCATTCTTTCAATATATTTTTTCATGATTCTACATATAAGTTATTGAGAACCTTCTATGTACTTCCTTAATGTGAGAAGGAGGGATATGACAATAGAGTAAAAGTAAGAAAAATGCAATTTAATTAGCTATTATCATATTTAAAATCATTTTCAGCTCTAACTCATAGCCTCACTTACTATTATTTTAATCTTTATTGGATTACTTCATCTATCCTAAATTATTACAGGTGAGTTAAATACAAAAGCAAAAAGTGTGGTTTAATTTTGAAACTCATATGTGAGGATGCACAATATGGGCAAATAGATGGATTGGAATTAATAGCCATCATCTATATTTTTAAAGTAAAGATGGTTTTCCCAAACTGATTATCTCAATTCATATTACATTCAAAAAGAAACATGTGACAATTCCTTTGTTTTGTTCCTTAATAACTTTGGTTTCCATTTTATTTTACAATGAAGAATCATTTTTCATATATCTACTGTAGATCCAAAATATGTTACAATATTTCTATGTGTATGCATTGATATATACATACACACATATATTACACAGGTTATAATGATAATTTATAACTTCTGTAACTGTAAAATTTACTAAATTATTAAAAAACATCAACAGCTTATGCCTATAATCCTGGTTACTTGGTAGGCTTAGATCTGATGACCATGGGTTGAAGCCATCTTGGACAAGAAAGCCAATGAGCTTTTTATCTCCAAACAACCAACAGGAAATCAGAATTGGAACTGTGACTCAAAGTAGTAGAGTGGTAGCCTTGAGAGAAAAAGCTCAGGGACATCACCCAGACTCTTATTCAAGAACTACAATCTACCCCCAAAAATCTAATTTACACATGTGTAAGTAGAATATTTCCATCACCCAAATGCACATCCATACTCATTTGCAAGTTAACTCTGTTATGTCTGGAGTACCACATATTTGGGAGCTGACATTAAAGCTCAAAAAGTCATCTTGACCTCTGTGGTTGCTTGAAGGCATGTACAAGGAACTGGCTTACTTGAAAAACACCAGGTGCCAGGGATTGTTTTGCTTCCTGCCACTTTGAGGCACCACCTGGTCCCCCCAGTTGGTCGGGCCCTGCACTTGCTTCAGTTGCTCCAGAAGCTGGGTCTGCCTCCGCAGGTGCTGCTGCAGGGCCTCCTTCTCAGAGCTCAGCCACTTATTGGAGACTATGTGCTGCTCACAGGTGGCTCTGAGCTCCTGCAGCTGGGCCAGGGACTGCTTCTGCTGCTCCAGCAGCTCCCAAGACACTTAGCTCTCTCTCTCTCTCAGCTACCTCTTTCCATTCCTTTATCTTCTCCTCTGAGCAGTCCAGCTGTTCCCACAGATGTCTCTTCACCTGCTGCTTTGAGACCAGGATGCTGGGTCTTGGTCATCTCCTGCCAATGCTTGGCCTTCTCCTCCTGTCTCGGCAACTGCTCCTGCTACTCCGCATTCTGGAAATGGAGCTTCTGGTTTTCCTGGATCTGGATGTGAAGTTGTTCCTCCAGGTTTTTCAACTCCATTTGTGTCTGGTAGGACTGGGCCTGCTTCTGCAGCTCCGTCTGTGATGGTCCCACGGGGGACCGTGGCTCTGCAACCTTCCTTCTCAGTTCCTCTAGCTCATTCTCTAGGTCCAGAACCTGCCTTGCCCCTCATTCCTTCTCCTCTGTTCGTTGGTTCACCTGCTCAGTCAGCCACCGGGACTCCTCCTTCCACACTCAATGCTCAAATCCTCTGTGTAGGTGTCTCTTTCCAGATTCGCTGTGGTCACCTGACAAAACAGGTTGTCCAGTTGTCTCTTCAGTACCTCACGCCCCACCAGCACTTATTAGAACTTACAGATTCTCTTCTTCATGTTGCTCCTCTTTGTCCAGAGAGCTTCTAGCTTCTCCTGCAAGTCTGTGTTCACTTCCTCCAGGTCCTCGAAACTTCTGGTCTTTTCTTTGAGCTGAAGGGTAACATCATACAGCTGTTCACAGAACATTTCAGTCTCTTTCTGCCCAGCAGTGACCGCAGAAGCCACCATCTCCAGCTCTGACACGTGCCTGTGGCCTGTAGGCAGCTGCTGAGAGGTTCATGCTCCATTTCTCTGTCATTGGCCTCCTGTCGCACGTAGGCTGGTGCAGACTGTATGTCACTTTCTGCCAAAGCCGACCACTGTATGGGTGGCTTGTGGATCTCTAGCTCTGTTTTTGGTGCTTCATGCACCTGGGCTATCTTCTCCCTGTCTTTCTCCAATGGATCCTGCAAGTCTGTCTTTTCCTGCTTCAGTGGTTGGATCTTGGCACAGAGCATCTGGATTGTTTTTTGCTGTAGTCCGGGGTGGGTACCACGTGTCACTAGCACCTCTGCAGATCCTTGGTGGTATGGGGACCCTTGACACTCTGGTGGCTATGACTGTGTCCAAAGGCAGGGGAGGCCCGTGGTCAGCATCACATTTGGCCAGACCCTCCGTTGAATCACGCTCCCCAGTGGTGTTTGTCTTAGAGATCCCTCCCTTTTTCATGTTCTTTGTTTTCTTAAATGTCGCAGGTCTTTTGGGAGGATTCTTCTGATGGTTTTCTGGCAGTAGATTCTTGCCTGCAGCTCTCTCAAGGAGTCATGCTGTTTCAGTCATCTGAGCACTGGGATGGGAAAGATGGGCTGGCCATGTTCCCAAGCTCTGGGAAATCCTCTGTTCTCCCCCTCACTGACTAGGACATCAATTCCCCTATTCTACTGCAAAGTCTCCTCAGACTCTTGCTCACCACTCATCCACCTCTAACTTCCTCAACTGCTGGTAGGTGTGTCAACCAACAGAGCAAATCCCGGTGCTACCAGGCAGCATAGAATGTGGGTGTGTCCAACATTCTTGTATCCCATTGGTCAGAAAGAACCAGAAAGAATGGAGGTGTGGCCAGAATACTGTGATGCAGGCAGCATGGGCGCAGGCAAATGACAGCAGCTCCCCCAGCCGCTTTCCCAGGTAATTCTGTCCAATTCAGTTGGGGACAAGAGGGTGACCTGCTTTAGCCAGATGGCTGCACAGATTGTTGTGTATTTCTGTTTGTTGTCAGTCCCGGACCTTAAACTCAGGATCTGGGTACAGTCCATGAACTGCTTTTGCTTAAGGCTAGCCCTCTACCACTGGAGCCACACTGCTCTACTTCTGACTTTGTTGGCACTGAAGTTGGACGGGGTCTTAATACTTTCATGCCTAGGGTGTCTTTGATCATGATCCTCTTTCACAGCCTTGGAAGTATCATGGAAGACTGCTGAGAACCACTGGTGCCTGCCTAATCATTGGTCTTGCTGATATTCTGGCACAGACCCATGAGTTCTCTATCCTCAGGTTGAAGTGGTGGGAGCTGTAGCCTGCAGTTCGAATTCTTGGCCTGCCACCTCCAAATGGCAGGAGATCCTAAGAAACTCTTTCCTATCCATATGAAATCTTATCCATATGAATACCAATGGAATGTGATGTATGTCGTGATTGAAGTGGAAGTTCTTGAATGATTCTAGGATAAAATTATACACAATTTTATTATAGGACACAATGATTTTATTCAATACTTTTTGAAGCATTTAAATAATCACATTCATTAAATGGAGGCATAATGAAATACCTAAAATTGGCGTCACATAGTATAGAGATGCCATTTTTTTCTGCCAGGACTGGGATTAGATCTCATGATCTGGGTAACTCTGTTGCATTGTGTGGGAAGCTCACCCCCTTGAAATCAAGAAATTCAAGTCTTTTCTTTAGGCCTGATATCGATCCTTAGCACTAGAAAACATCCTATTCATGTACATTTTAAATATATGATTTATATTTACATCCGTAGGTTGACTCCATATCACATTCAGTGAAGTTATTCATTTTATTTTTGTTTTATCCATGTATTGACCGTTTATTTTATGGCACATAGAACATTGATTACATAAGATATAGGTCTGCATGTGTGTTCCATTTTATACCTGACACCCAGGACTTTCACAGAAAAGGAAAAAAATGTGTCAGCTTCTTACTCCATGATTCATTGTTTGGGAGTGCTGGCATCTGAACTCATGGCCTGCAGAGACAAATTCATGAATGGGTGAGTATCAGCATGCCATCCTGGGGCAGTTCTCAGGACCTGAGATCGAGCCCCAAGGCTTGACAAAACAAGAAGAGATTGAAACGCAGATGGTAGCACGCTAATATATGTATATATATTTATAGAGTGCCAGAGATGTCTGTCCATTATTTAGTTTTATAGACTATATTCCTACAAATTCTGGGGTATTTATTATGCCTCCATGTCATTAATGTTATCATTTTCATCCTTAATAAATCTTTAATTAAATCAGTGTCCTGAAATTATTGTGTCCCTGTAAGATATAGTATTCTTTTAATGTCTCATAAGATATTAAATAAAACCAATCAGCCTACTGAAATCATGATGCCTAATTTTATAAAAGTATCATTCATGAGTAACTCATTGAACTCTGACATTGATAACATTCCATCATTATTCCTATGGATGGGAACTAGTCTCTTTGGATCTCTCTCCTTCTAGAAGTGGAATGTCTGAGATTCGAAATCTAGGCCTCTGTTGCCATGTAGGACTATGGCTTCCCCAATAGCCCGCAATTAAAAAAAAATATTTAGCTCCCTAGTTTGCCATTCATGCCATTTTTTTCTGCCAGACCTGGGATTTGAACTCAAAGTCTGAGTAATTATGCAGCATTGTGGGGGAAGGGGACTCTGACCATGCTTGAAGACAAGAAACTCAGGCCTGTTCCCTAGGTCTGAATTCAAGCCTCAGTCCTGGAAACATACTCCTTATATATATTTTAAAGATAGGATTTATACTTCCATACAGATATTCAGTCCATATCGTGTTTGGTGAGGTTATTCATTTTATTTCTTGTTTTATTCATTTATTTACCATTTACTTTATTGACTCTGTTGACACATCTACCATTTATTACATTGTTTACATCATATGACACAGCATCCAGATTTGTAGATATGTTCTCTCTCCATCATGCCTGACACCCAGGAATTTCCCAGAAAAGGAATACATGTGTCACACTTGGTTTCTTACACCAAGATTAAATTTTTGGCAGTGCTGGGATCTGAACTCAGGGCCTAGCAGGAACAATTCATGCATGGATAAGTCTGAGCACAGCAGCCTCTAGCCAATGAAGCTGTCAGGAGGTTCCCAGGTGCTGAGATCCAGTCCCAGGTTTGGCCAAAATAGTGATACATGGATAGGCAGATGGTGGTATACAAATAAATATATATTGGTAAAGAGTGCTAGAGCCATCTATCTATAATTGAATGACACCTACTATATTCCTATCAACTCTTAGGCATTTATTATACTGCCATTGAAGAAATATTATTCTTTTCATGCATATACTATTCATTATAATTAATCAGCACCCTAGATTTATTGCATCCAATTTCAGACTAGATCAATGCACAAACTGCTCTTTCAATTGGTATTCCTATGCATAGGGATGAGTGATCTGCTGCCAATGGTAGGTGTCAGGACCGGGATTTGAAACCCAGGCTTATGTTGACAGGTTGGCTAATGGTTCCCTGATAGCCCACCAACCTTCAGCAATGGCAAGTCATGTCCATTTTGCGCCTTGTCATTCAGACCCACGGTGCAAAGAAAAAAACGTAAAACCCCCAGCCCTCTGAAGCTCGCCACTTTTTGTGGTATCCTACTTTTTTTTTCTTCCTGCAAGCCCTCAGGGCCTAGGATTGCAGGATCGGCTATGTGTCCTGAGGCTGCACCCAGCCTAGGGTGATGGAAGCTGAATCAGAGTTGCCACAACCTGAATTCAAGCCCCGTGGTTGGAAAAATAAAGAATAAATAAAAAATTAACTAATTATTTAACTAAGTTAAAAAGAAATAAACCTCTCTGGTTTGGAATTTCTGCCAGTTTTCTTCACTAGCTTGGGAAGGGTCTTGGTATATTTGTAGCCATGTGAGGGAAGGTGCAGAGTTGCCACTACTTGAGTTCAAACCCCGTGCCAAGCCCAAAATAAAAAAAAAAAGTCACTGAGTTTGGCAGGGGGAGTAGTTGTGGAGATGGGAGTGAAGGGATGATAGTGGGAAAACAAAGGAGGAGGCAACAATACTCAATAGGAAATGTACTCATTACCTTGCTCATCTAACTGTGATCCCTCTGAACAACATTTTTACAATTAAAAACGCACAAAAAGAAACAATGTAGTGCTCAGAGAAGAACTTTGGGGTAAGGGAAGGAAGTCTGTATAGCTGTACAAAATTCTACACTGCCTTTTTTTAATGTTCTGTATGGAACTGAATGAACATAACTGCATTCATTAAAAAAAAATTAAGGCACTCTCTTGGAAATGGGGCTAGTATTTCTGCCATTGCGGTGATTTGATCTCATCGTCCAAGTAACTCATTTGCACCATGGGTGAAGTCGAAGCTCACTCTCCTTGAGGAAAAGAAATTCAGGCTAGTGTTCCCAGGGCCCAAATGAAGGCCCTACAATGGAAAAAACAATTCTATACATGTGTAATAGATGATATATACTTACATATGTATGTTTATTACATATTATTGTTTTTATTATTGATTTTGTATTTTCTTTTTTATTTGATTATTTATTATATTTAGTATTATTATACACATGATATTTAGTGCATGTTTTACATCTATTATAAAATTATTCACAATAATTTAGGACATTGTCTCATTTTCATTAATAATTAACTGTTGAAACATGATACTGTGATATACCTATCACAGTCTTCACATGTTTAGAGTTTCTCCCACAGATGTGCTTTTTCTTCTTTATCTTTGGACACCTTCCTATGGAGATTTCTTTAGATGATTTTTAATCAGAGGCCTTTTCTTGAGGTTAGGCAAGTTGAGGGATAAAATTGTAAGGGTGGGGCTAGAAATATGACTTAGTGGTAAGGAGCTCTCTCAGCATGCATGAATGCCATGGTTTGAATCCTCAGTGCCAAAAACTCAGAAAAACCCAGAAGCTGTGGAGTGGCTCGAGTGGTAGAGCTCTAGTCTTGAGAAAAAGAAGCTCAGAGACAGTACCCAGGCCCTAAGATCAAGCCCCAGGACTTTCTTTCAAAAACAATAGGCTAGATGGTGATGGCTCACACCTTGAAACCTAGCTTCTCAGGAGAGTGAGAGCTAAAGACCACAGTTCAAAGACAGGCTTATCAAGGAAAGCCTGTTAGACTCTTTTCTCCAATGAACCACCAAAAGACCCCACGTGGCACTGTGGCTCAAGTAGTACTATTTGCCTTGAGCTGAAGGGCTCAGGGACAGTGCCAGGCTTCAGTTTGAGACATACACCTGGAAAAAATTGAGGGTTAATCAAAATAATTTTCCTATTTGCTAATTATGAGAATATTCTCTGGAAAATGAATGCTGATGTACACCAGAATTGTGGTCAGAGCTCAAGGTTCAAGTTTAGCAGATCTATATGCCCAGCCTCTCAGACTCTAGCATTTAAACCTTGTGTGCAACAAGGTTCTGAAAGGTCCAATGTTGAAAGGGTTAATATGCTCCCCAAGCCCTTTGTGATAAGTAGTTGACTAGTATTGACAGTGTCATTACAGTTCTGAACCTAGCAGAGCACCAGTAGCTCACACCCATCAACCTAGCTTAGGAGTCTGCGGTCTCAGGATTACAGTGTGAAGCCATCTGGAGTAGGAAATTCTGACACTCTGACTTCCACTTCTGAAAGGTTAGATGTTCAAGATATTCCTGGGCTTTCCTTGGTGATGAGAAGTTACTTGCACTCTAAATATTCTTAGAATTCTTGAGCTATAGAAGCAGGAAAGGAACAATATTGACCCATCTTGGGTTCAAACGCAGTTCTAAGGATCCAAGACCTAGCCCTGTTAGTACTGTATTTAAAGGACAGAAAACAATTGTAAAAACCAGGCTATTTGAAGAGACCCAGACCTGCAGGATTAGGAGGCAGAATGTACACACTCATCAGGGAAATAAGCTGCAAAACCACTTCATTAATTCCAGGCACAGCCAGCAATGGTGGGGGAGGAGGGGCTGAGGAGAGGGGAAAATTGAAACTTGAAACATTTGTTAGAGTTACACCAGGGTCAGGCTTTTCTCAGCCTCTTCAAATAATGACAAATTAACCTTCCTACCTCAGGTGAAGGGAGCCTCAAGCTATCTTTAGGTTACCAATAGAGAGCCAGTTTAGTGTGTGTATGTGTGGGGGAGGAACAGAGTTGAAAACCCTGCTCTCTGGTCTTAAGGAGTGGGTTTTTCACTCACTCTCCATCTGTCAGATTTGAAGGCCTTTCTTCTACCCCGGTGAGTCCATTCTCCTCCCTTCATTCTGCACATCATTAATGCCAATCCCTGGTCCAATGAGAGGCAGGGCTGTTTCTCTTCTGCCTCCAAGCACCTTAGTTAGAACATGGCTCTGCCCTGTTGGCTCTGGGGCCCTCAGCTGCCTGAGAAGTGGGACATAGACAGTCTTAGTGCTCTGTGGTTGTGTGAAGGCAATGCTCGTATCCTGGCACACTGCAGAAGGCCTGATGAATGCTAATTTTTCCCTTGTTCCCTCCTGACATCCAAGACCAGTTTCATCTATCATCTTTGTATCTGTCTGCCTATCTATCTATCTATCTATCTATCTATCTATCTATCTATCTATCTATCTATCTATCTATCTATCTATCTATCTATCTATCTATCTATCTATCTATCTATCTATCTATCTATCTACCTACCTACCTACCTACCTACCTACCTACCTGCCTACCTACCTATCTCTTTGCCAGTTCTTTGGTTGAACTCAAGGCCTGGGTACTGTTTCTAGCACACTAACACTTGAGACATAGCACCAATTCTGGCTTTTTCTGTGTATGTACTACTGAGGAATCAAACCTAGGGCTTCTTGCATGCTAGGCAAACACTCTCTCACTAATCCATATTCCCAGCCCCCTCATCATTTTTTAATGGTAGTTTTCACATAAGTATAATTCCATTTTAAGTCCCCAAGTTAATTTTTCTGAATACCTGTTATAACTACGAATCTTGACCTTCTCTTCACCTGCCTGATTTGTGATTGTAGGTAAGGCACTGATGCAACACTTGGCCTTCTCTCTTTGAATTTTTTTTGTGGTCATCCCAGAGCTTAAACTCTGGGCCCTTTGTCTTCCTTTGTTGTTTTACTCAAGGCTGAGGCTCTACCACTGCCATAGCTCCACTTCCAGCAATCTGGTGAATAATTGGACATAAGTGACTCCCAGGCTTTCCTGCTTGGCATGTATTTCCTGCTCGGCTTTCTCTCTCAAAGCTGGAGCTCTAACCTCTGGGCCACTGCTCCACTACTGGTATTCTGGTGGTTTATTGGCGAAAAGAGGCTCACAGACTTCCTGTTCAGGCTGGCTTTGGGCAGCAACCACCTGACGAGGATTCAAGAGGCTTTCCTCAGGCATTCGCCTAGGAATCACTCCACACAAACATTTGGTCTAAATCTTGAGAGGTACTAGAGAAAAACAGAAACAGGAAGATGCTTCTAGTGAGTTCTAGAACTTAAGGTTGGACACAAAACACTCATAATTATTAGGTCATTTTGTAGGCAAAAGGAGCTATGCAGACTGTATGAGGATTGCTCCAGCTTTCGATTCACTCATCCTGAGACAGTAAATTCACTGCAGCTCAATTCACTACAGTACAGGCATGTCCTGTGGACATTTGCTCCCAAATCCTGGGACACTCATTTCTCACTTTTTGCTGCAAACCTGTTACCAGTGGAGAAGATGAGGAGAGAAAATCGTTCTCAGAGAAAGCAGCTATAAAGAACATTGGGTAGTTAACTTATAAATTCAAAGCATTGGAGTGAACCAGTTAAGAAGTCAGATTGTCCAGAGTGAAAAATGAAGAAGGAAAGAAAGGGAGGTGCCAGTGCCTGCTGACTGTAATCCCAGCTCCTGAGGAGGCTGAGATGTAGAGAACCTTAGTTTTAATCCAGCCAGCATTGGAAAGTCCATGACACTGTTATTTCTAAAAGATCGCAGAAAAGCCCAGATCTGGGGCTGTGACTGAAGTTTAATGCAATACCGTTGAGCAAAAGCAGCTCTGGGACAATACCTAGGCTCATAATCCAACCCCAGGACCTGCCCCACTAAAAGGACCTGTACCTCCATATCTTTGTGTATGTATGGATGTTTTCCTTTAGGTGAAGGTCCAGAGTAGTTATGATGAATTGCACCAAACTAGGAAATATTTTTAATACAATGATTTCATAGCATAGAGAGTGCTTTCAAAACAGTGCATGTTCAGGGGCTCCCCTCACTGTTCCCAGTGTAGCCTGAGGGTTTCTCCCCACCCCGTGCTGCAGGAAGAAGTCTCACCCATTGTCTGAACAGGCAAAAAAGGCCTCACTCCTGTACAGCTCTGTAGCAAACAACTCCATCCGGGCAAATTACTGAGGAAGAGTGTGTGTGGGCTCTGAAGGCCAGGAGAAAAAGGTCTCTTTGTACTCCAAGCTATCTCTCTCCCCAGTTCTCTGTTTTGAGAGGATGCCATCATTTGTGCTACCTCCCTTGGCAGGCCATGTTCCCTGCACTTATCCTGTCTTTGTGCGACTATATTCCGGTGTTCAGATACAGTATTCAATATAATTCAGGCGTCTTTCTGGCAGAAAACTAGGGCATTGAACCTAATGAAATGTTTCATTGCTGGTGATGATGGGCCTGTGATGCCTCTCCTAGGTTTCCGGAAGCTTGGGAAATCCAAGCACATGTCTGATATCACAAAGCTTCCTGTCATCTAGGGCTGGTGAAGCTCATCAGGGTTTGAAACCTTTGACCTCTCCTAGTTGGGCCCTAGGTGGCTAGGTTTTGGGGTTGAACACAGGGCTTGGGGGCTTAAATGTGCTCAGTGCAGAAGCCCAGTGCTTTACCATTCTGTGTCACAGCTTCACTTCTGGTGTGTGTGTGTGTGTGTGTGTGTGTGTGTGTGTGTGTGTGTGTGTGTGTGTGTGTGTGTTTGTCCCTCTGTGTGTGTGTGTCCCTGTGTGTGTCCCTGTGTGTGTATCTGTGTGTCTGTGTGTCCCTGCGTGTGAGTGCATACACCAGTCCAGGAGATTGAACTCAGAATTTTACCTAGTTTTTCTTGTACAAGTATAGCCCTCTCCAACTTGACCCACAGAGCCACGTCAGGCTATTTTCTAGTGAGGTGGTCCTGAGAAATCAATCCTGGGGTTTCATATATGCAAAGCGCTCTATCTATAAGGCACATTCCCAGCCCTCTACTTCAGGTTTGTTAATTTGTATCTGTCTTTTTGTTGTTGTTGTTGGTTGTAGGAGTTGAAATCTGGGCCTTGGTGTTTTCCCTGAGCTCTTCAGCTCAAGTCTGGTGCTCTAACACTTGAGCCTCAGAGCCAGTTTAAGTTTTCTGGTGGTTGATTGGAGTTAAGTGTCTCAAGGCTTTCCTTCTCAGGCTAGCTTTGAACCATGCTCCTCAGATCTCATCCTCCTGAGTACCTAGGATGACAGACATGAGCCAAAAATACCAAGCTTCCACTTCAGGTTTCCTAGTGGTAATAGTTTAATGGGAGCTTTTGTGTTTGGGATAGTTTGAAACCCAGGTCCTCAGATCTCAGCTTCCTGAGAAGGCAGGATGACAGATGTCAGCTATAGACCCCTAGGTCATGGCACTCTTCTGCAAGTGGGTCCGTGGCTCCACGTGGTGGAATGCTATCCATGTGCCCAAGAAGTAAGAGTGAGTGACTAGGCCCTGACTGACAAAAAGCAGAACAAAACAATTGTCTGCAGGAGACAACTCACTGGTCTTCAGAAATACATAATTTTGTCCCTGCCATGGAGACGTATCTGAGCCTCAAAGTTCTTGTCTGTATAATCATCTCAGTGTGTAGCTCTTACAAGGACCCAATGAAAGAATACATTGTGAGAAGGACACAGCACATCGCACTCTTCGCATGACTCAGCACACAGCATCCTGTGAAAGACTCAGCATATAGCTCCTTGTGCAAGACTCAGCAGAGAGCACCCTATGAAGGACTCAGCACATAGCTCTATTCCACATGCTGTCATTATAATTAGATTGCCTTCATCAGTATTACCATTCTTTGAGGAACATTTCACAAACCACACAAATTCACATCTATAGTTTAGTGGGGTGTTTTTATTTGGGGGGCTTACCCATGGCGCTTGAACTGAAAGCATGGGGATACTGTTCTATTAACATTTGCTCAAGGCTAGAGTTCTACCACTTGGAGCCACATTTCAAAGAGTATCACAGACTTCCTGCCAGGACTTGGTTTTAAAGCCCCAGCAGCTAGGTTGATGGGGGGTAAGCCAGCAGCATCTGGTTCCGTGCAGCCGGGTTGTTGCAGTTTACATCTGGTTAAGTCAGGTTAGGTGGCAGCTGTTAGCACTAGACTCCTAATTTGCTCTGTGATGAGGTATTTGAAGTCCTGTCCTTCTATCATTGCAGTTAAAACATTCTATCTTTTTTGGCAGCAGTCCTGGGGCTTGAGTAAGGGCTTAGACACTGTCCCTAAGCGTTTGTGCTCCAGGCTAGCACTCAATTGATTGAAAGCTAGCAGACCTTCTGGATTTTATGTTTATGTGGCACGGAGTAATTCAACCCAGGGCTTCGTGCTTACTAGGCGAGCACTCAACCACTGAGCGCCAGGAGTGAACGAGGTATAAATAAATAGAGATGTCTGTATATAAATATTATATACACCAAAAGAGAGATGTCTGTATATTATTAAATTATAGATGATATTACAAGCAATTATTAGGTATTCAATTATGTCTCCATTTAATGATGTGTCCCAGTTGAACAATTAATAAAGCATTAATGAATAATTACTCAATATCCTGTTGTTGTTTATCATATATATACATACATACATATTATTACATATTTTATAGAATGAGACAGATGTTTGTATATAATTAAATTATATATACATCATGTGTTACTACCAATTATTAGGTATTTTATTATGTTTCCATGCAATTTTTATTCTGTTATTGCTTAGTAAAATATTAAACTTAATCCTCATCCTATAATTATTGCATCTAATTTTATCCTAGAATGATTACCTAATTCAATCTGTTTATCATTAATTTTTGTGACAATTATTCCACATATGACATTTATTACCTTTATGACATCCTATTACATACCATATAGATTCACATACGAATTATACATCCTACCTATCACCGATTATTTTCAAAGAAAAGAAAACATGTGTCACACTCGGCTTCTCACTCCACAATTACATTTTTGGCAGTTCTGGGATCTAAACTCAGGGCCAAGAACGCTCAATTCTTGAATGGGTGACTGCCAGCACAGCAGCCTCTAGCCAATTCAGCTGCCAGGCAGTTGCCAGACCCTGAGATCGAGTCCTGTATGTTGACCCCATATTGCGCTTAGAATAGTTATTCATTTTATTTTTTGTTTCATTCATTTATTAACCATTTATTTTCTTGACCATTATTACAAATAGAATATTTATTACATTTATTACATAGCATATAGATTTGCCTATGTATGAAACTTCACACCTGACACCCAGGACATTCTCAGAGAAAGAAAGCATGTGTCACCATCGGCTTCTTACTCCATGATTCAATTTTTGTGAGTGCTAGCATATGAACTCACAGCCTACAAGTCCCAAATCATGAATGGGTCAGTGTCAGAACGCGAGCCTGGGGCATATGGAGCTGACAAACAGATCCCAGCACCTGAGATTGAGCCCCAGGGGTTGACAAAACAAGAACAGATTGAAATGCAGATGGTAGTACACAAAAAATATAGATCTTTAAAGAGTGCCAGAGATGTCTATACATTCTTCATTTATATAAAGTACATTCCTACCAATTGTTGGGTATTTATTATGCCTCCATGTAATTAATAGTATTGTTTTCATCTTTAATAAAATATTAATTAAATCAACTACACTCCTGAAACTATTGTGACCATGTAATTAATAGTATTCTTTTAATGTGTCAAAAACTATTCATTAAAATCCAACGGCCTCCTAAAATCACTCTGTTTAATTTTATAGTAGTGTCATTCAGGAACAACCAATTCAACCTTGATATCCATAACCTTCCATTGGTATTCTTATGAATAGGAACGAGACTCTTAGGATTTCCCTCCATTGGTAGGGGTCAGGACTGAGCTTCAAACACAGGGCTTATGTTGCTGTGTTGGCCTATGGCTTGCCTGGTTGCCCTCCAGCCTTCAGCAATGCCAAATTACAAGCACTTTTCAGCCATGTTATTCAGACCCAGTATGGTCACCTTGAAAAGAAAACAAATGTAAAACTTGCAGCCATCTTCAAGTTGCTGGGGTTTTTGCTGTGTCGTTTTATTTATTTATTTTTTCCTGTCAGCCTTTGACGCCCAGAAACCCAGATTTGGCTACGGTTCCAATGGCTTCAACCGAGCCTAGAGTGATAAAAGCTGAGGGAGAATTGCCACACCTTAAGTTCAAGCCCTGTGCTTGACAAAATAAAAATATATACATATATACACACATACATATATGCATGTATGTATACATGCATACATATGTACATACATTAAAAATACTTAAAAATTATGAGGCGCCTTGGCTTGGAATTCACATCATTTTTTCTGAGGGGCCTGGGGTTTGAACTCAGGGCTGGGTAAATCTGCAGCACTGTTGGGGAAGGGAATGCTCATGATGCTAGAAGACAAGAAATTCAGGCCTGTTCCCAGGGGCTGAATTCAAGGCCCAGAACTTGAAAAAAAATAATATTTGTATACATTTTAAATACATTATTTATATTTACATACACATGTTTACTGCATATTTTGCAGTTAGTGTAATTATTCATTTTGTGTTTTATTTCTTTCTTATGTATTTTAGAGAGTATGATTACATGTATAATATTTTTTACATCCTATTACATAGGTATGCCTATGTATTATACATCATTCCTGAGACCGAGGACTTTCTCTGATAAGAAAAATAAGTGGGACAATGGGCTTCTTCCACCAGAATTAAGTTTTTGATAGTTCTGTGATTGGAACTCTGGGCCTAGAAGGCTCACTTCATGAATGGATCAATGTTAGAAGACAAGTGAAGTTGTTGAGCAAATTTGAGGACCTGAGGTCAAGCCCTAGGAATGGTCAATGTGTAAACAGTTAGATGTGTAGCTTACAGTGTATGTGTGTATTTACATATTTATATGCATCTATAAATAAATTTATAGAGAAATACAGATAGACATTTATGTAGATTCTAGTGTATAACACTATATAAAGAGTGATGTACATACCTTATTTTTATATATTATATTACTACCATTTATTTGGTCTAATATTATGTCTTTATTAATTAATCACAGAAGGAGACTTAATAAAGTACAAATTAAATTAATCAATGACCTATATTTATTGCACGCAAGCTTATACTAGAATGACCAGCTAAATAATAATTTAATTAGTACATGCCACACATTCTATTATTGTTCCTATAGAGAGGAACAATTTCTCTAGAATCTTCAGCCGTATTTAGGTGGCAGTCCTAGGATCAAACTCAGGGCCTAGGTGTCTGGGTTGAGCTCAGGCTTCACTGACAGCCCACCAGCCTTCAGCCATGCAAGGTCATGTACAATTTTCAAGCCGAGTCATTGAGACTCAGGATGGTTACAGTGCAAAGGAAACAAAGGTAAAACTGTTGTGTAAAACTTCCTGGTTTTTCCTCCCCATCTTGGTTTGTTTGTTTATTTGTTTTTTTGCCAGAGCTGGGAGTTGAACTCGGGTCCTAGGATCCCTGAATCATCTGTGGGTATAACAGCTGCACCCCAGCCTAGGGTAATCAAGGCTGAGGCAGAGTTGTGACGACCTGTGTTAAGTCCCATGCCTTCCCCTCACAAAAGTTAAGTTCCTGGCTAGGAATTTGCACCATTTTATCTGCCATACCTGGGATTTGAACTCAGGAACTGGGTAACTCTATTGTGCTCTGGATGAAGTGGAAGCTAACCTCCTGGAAGAAAAAAAATCAGGAGCATTTCCCAGGTTGTGAATTCCATCCCCAGAACTGGCAAAAATAATATTTATATACACGTATAGTATATATCATATATATGTATTTGCATAGATATTACATATTTTACCTAGGACATAATATTTCCACAGAAAGGAAAACAGGTCAACATTGGCTTCATACTCCACCTATTGCCTTCAGCACGGCTGGGATTTGAACTCAGGGCCTGGAATGCCCAATTAATCAAGGGGTCAATGTAAGCACAGAAGCCTCAAACACATTCACTGCCAGGAAGTTCTCAGGACCTGAGTTCTAGCCCCAGTAGTGGCCAATATGTAAATAGATAGATATATAAATTGCTGCAAATACATATATATATATATGTATCTATGTATATATATACATATATATACATATATATAGAGAGAGAGATGTATATGTATATTCCACTGTATATTTAAATATATAAATATACTTATAGAATGTGAGATGTCTTTATATAATTAAATTACATGTAATATATTAGTAATAATTATTAGCTATTAAATTAAGCCTCCATTTAGTGATGTATCATAAATCAAGGTACAATAAAGTGCTTCCTTGTGTAAAAGGAGTTCAGGGACAATGTCTAAGCTCATAGTTGAAGCCTCAGGACCTGCACCAAAAAAAAAAGAGCCATTAACTCCATTTGTGTTTGTATGCATATATTTCTATCATTGAACATTCAGGTCGGTATGAAGAAAGGCACCCAGCCAAGAAATTTGCTTTGAATAGGATGATGCCATAGCATAGAGAGTGCTTTCAAGACAGTGCATGTTCCTAGTAAAAATAAATTAAGACCCTGGATTGGAATTTGCATCATTTTTCTGGCAGGCCTGGGATTTGAACTCAGGGACTGGGTAACTCTGTGGCACTGTGGGGGAGGGGAAGCTCACCATCTTTGAAGACAAGAATTTCAGACCAGTTTCCAGGACCTGAATTCAAACCCCAGCACTGGTAAAAATAATATTCATACATTAGATCTGTTTACACACATGGGTTTACTCCATATGACATTTATTACCCTTATTTATTTTTATTTATTTTATTTAGTATTAATAAATATATAACATTTATTTCATTTATTACATCTTATCACATGGATTAATTTGCATATGGATTATACATCATACTGAGACACCGACTTTCACAGAGAAGAAAAAATGGGTCAAAATTGGTTTCTGACTCTAGAAATAAAATTTGGGGCATGCTGGGATTTGAACTCACAGCCCACAATACCCAATTCATGAATGGATCAGGTGTAGAACAAAAGCCTTTGGCAAACTGAACTGCCAGCCAGTTCTGAGGACCTGTGATCAAGCAATTGTAATGGCGGATAAATAGATCGATTTATCAATAGATAGATAGATAGATGTGTAGTTTGCTATATATATGAGACAATGTGAGGATATTAATTTATATATATCATGAATTATTGGTTATTAAATAATGCCCCATTTAATGAATTATCATGGTTGAATACTTATTAAAGCATTAATGTAAAAGTAGTGAGTATTTCTTAATTGGGAGAATCATACCATGGTGCTAGAATGGAAGACATTATTCAATATTTTTGTGTGGCATTCTATAAGAGAATCATGAAATAACTGTAAATTTAATTGTTACTTTTATAACATTCCATTAAGCATTCCCATGGATAGGAATGATTTTCTCAAGATCTCCCACAATTTGTAGGTGGCAGTCCTGGTATTTGAACTCCAGTCCCGGGTAGTTTACTTCGAAATACAAACCATTAGAATGACATATTGTCACGATGAAAGAAAAGAATGAGAAGAAAAAAGCCCAGGTGCCAGTGGATCCTGCCTGAAATCCTAGCTCTTCAGGAGGCTAAGAAGTAGAGAATGGCAGTTTGAATTCAGCCAGGAGAGGAATGTCCACAGCACTCTTATTTCTGAGGGATCACAGGAATAAAAAATCACCATGAATGGGGCTATGGCTCAAGGGCATACCGCTACCCTTCAGCAACAGAACTCACGGACAGTGCTTAGGCTCATTATGCAACCCCTGGACCTGCCCCCCCCAAAGCCAGTAACAACATGTCTCCCCATGTATGTATGCATGTATTTCTATGGGTGTATGTCCAGAGTCCATATGATGAAAGGCATCCAGCTAGAAAATTTGCTTTGAATAGAATGATTTCATAGCACAGACAGTGCTTCAAGATAGTGCATGTTCCGGGGCTCCCCTCACTGTAGCCTGAGGTTTTCTCCGCACCCGGGACTGCTGGAGGAAGTCTGCCTCATTGTTGGAACAGGCAGACAAAAGGCCTCACTCCTGTACAGCTGTGTAACAAAAAATTCATTCTAGGCCAATTAGTGAGGAGAAGTGTGGGTGAGCTCTGAAGGCCAGGAGAAAAAGGTCTCTTTGTAACTCAAGCTATCTCTCTCCCCAGTGCTCTGTTTTGACAGGAAGCCTTCATTTGTGCCACCTCCTGTGGCCGACCAAGTTCCCTGCACTTATCCTTTCTTTGTTAGACTATGTTCGAGTGTTGAAATAACCTGCTACAATTAATTCAAGGGTCCTTCTGGCAGAAAACTAGGGAGCTGAACCTAATAAAATGATTCATTATTGGCAATGGCGCCTCCCTAGGTTTCTGGAAGCTTGCTAAATATAAGCACATGGATAATATCACAAGGCTTCCTGTCATCTAGGGCTGGTGAAGCTCATCAGGTTTTGAAACATTTGACCAATCCAAGTTGAGCCCTGGGTGGCTAGGTTTCAGAGTTGAACACAGGACTTGGGTGCTGACCATGAGCTCAGAGCAGAAGCTCAGGGCTTTACCATTTGATGTCACAGTTTCACTTCTGGTATCTGTGTGTGTGTGTGTGTGTGTGTGTGTGTGTGTGTGTGTGTGTGTGTGTGTGTGTGTGTGTGTGTGTGTTTGTGTGTGTGTCTGTGTGTGTCTGTGTCTGTGTCTGTGTATGCATGCACGCACATGTGCACACACATGTATGTGTGTTCATAAACTTGTCCTGGAGCTTGAACTCAGGAACTGAGCACTGTACCTGAGTTTCTCCTATACAAGGATAGCACTCTACCACTTTAGCCACACAGCCTCTTCAGGTTTTTTTCTAGTGATGTGATACTAAGTAATCAAACCCAGGGATTCAGACATGTAAAGTACTCTGCTCTTAAGACACATTCCCAGCACTCCAATTAATGGTTCTTTCTTTCTGTTCTTGTTAGTTGGAGGAATTGAAGTCTAGGCCTGGGTGCTGTCCTTGAGCCCTTCAGCTAAGGCCAATTGCTCTACCACTTGAGCTACAGCACCCCTTGAGGTTTTTGGTAGGTCACTGGAGAGAAGTGTCTCAAGGAATTTCCTGCCAAGGCTGGCTTTGGACCGTGATCCTCAGCTCTCAGCCTCCTGAGTACCTAGGATGACAAGCGCGAGTCAGCAATGCCAATCTTCCACTTCAAATTTCTACATGGTGAATAGGAGATAAAAGTCTCACAGGACCTTTTGTGTCTGAGATAGTTTTGAACCCAGATTGTCAGATCTCAGCTTTCTGAGTAGGCACGTTGAGAGACCTCAGCTACTTCATGCCTAGACAATAAAACTGTGTTTCAAGGGGGTCCTTGGATCCACGTGGTAGGGTGATATCCATGATCCCAACGGGTAAATGTCAGTGGCTAGGCCCTGAGTTCAAGGTTTATGACCGAGAAACGTAAAACAAAACAATTATCTGCAGGAGACAACTCACTGGATTTCAGTACATACAAAATTTTGGTCCTGACATGGGGACATATCTGAGCCACAAGTTTCTCATCTGCACAATCATCTTACTTGTGGAGCTCTTACAAGAACCAGAAGAAAAAATGCAACCCGTTAAATAATCAGCACACAACAACTCATGAAGTACTCTGCACATCGCTGTATCTCACACACTGTCATTAGAAGTAGGGTGCTTTCATCAGCATCACCATTCTTTCAGAAACACATCACAAACAGTCCAAATTTAGATTTTAGAGGGGTGAGTTTTTTTTAGGGGGGGAGTCAGCCACGGGGATTGCAGTGAAAGATTGGGGGTACTGTCCTATGATCATTTGCTCAAGGCTAGAACTCTACCACTTTGAGCCACAGCTCAGAGTTTCACACTTTCTGCCAGGGCTGGGTTTTAAACCCACCAGTGTCAGATCTCAGCCCCAGAGTATCTTGGATGACATGGGTGAGTGTGCCAGCAGCATCTGGTTGCGTGGAATTGGGTTGCAGCGGTTTACCTCTGGCTAAGTCATGTTAGATGGCAGCTGTCAGCTGTGATGACGTATTTGCAGTGCTATCATTATATTGTTGCAGTCAGAACATTCTATCTTTTCTGTGTTTGGTGCCAGTCCTGGGACTTGAGTAAGGGTGTAGACACAGTCCCTAAGCTTTTATGCTCAAAGCTAGTGATCGGCTTCTTGAGTGACAGCAGGACTTCTGGATTTTTCTATGCACATGGTAGTGAAGAATTGAACCCAGGACTTTGTATGTACTAGGCAAGCACTCTACCACTGAGCCCCAGTAGTGACAAGTGTATAAACAGATAAATATGTAGATTGGTAGGTAGGTAGGTAGATAGATAGATAGATAGATAGATAGATAGATAGATAGATAGATAGATAGATAGATAGATAGATAGATAGATAGATAAATAGATAGATAGATAGATAGAGACCGAGAGAGATGTAGATGAATATAACGAGAGATGTCTGTATATTATGAAATTGCATACACGATACTACTACCAATTATTGGCAATTAAATTATTCTTTCCTTTTTTATCATGATTGAATACATAATGAAGTATTAATTGAGAATTTGTCAGTGTAGTATAATTGTTGTATATAATTTTATAATATAATCCTACACTAACTACTAATTTAATTGTTACTTTTACAACATTCCATTTGTACAGATGTATATTAGAAAGCATTTCTTAGAATCTCCCACCATTCATTTGTGGCAGTCGTGAGATTCGACCTCCAGGCCTAAGTTGCTGGTTTTGGCTTGGCTTCCCTAATAGCCCACCAAACATCAGCAATGTAAGGTCATGTACACTTTCTGGGCATTGTCATTTAGACCCAGTATGGTCACAATACAAAGGAAAAAAAAGTAAAGTAAAACCACCTGCTTGAACTTCTTAGTTTTATCCTTCTCCTTTCTATTTTTTTTGCCAGCCCCGAGATTTGTTCTCAGGTCCTAGGATCCCAGGTTCGGCTGTGACAGAGACTCCAAGACCTGAGTTCAAGCGTGGTGCATGGCACAAAACAAAATAATAATAATAATGATCTGGCTTGGAATTTTCACCATTTTCTGGCAGGTCTGGGATTTGAACTCAGAGTCTGGGTAACTCTGTGGCACTATGGGTGAAGGGGAAGGTCACCGTCCTTGAAGACAAGAAATTCAGACAAGTTCTCAGGGCCTGAATTGAAGCCCCAGCACTGGAAAAAATAATACTCATATATGAGATGTATTTACATACATGGGTTTACTCCATATGACATTTATTACCCTTAGTTATTTAGTATTATTACACATATAACATTTATTTTATTACATCATATCACATATACTGAGACCCAGGACTTTCACAGAGAAGGGAAATAAAGCTGTCAAAACTGGCTTCTTACTCCACGAATAAATTTTTGGCCATGCTGGGATTTCAACTCACGGCCTACAATGCCCAATCCATAAATAGGGTCAGAGTCTTAGCACATCAGCTTCCGGCAAACTGAGCTACCAGGAAGTTCTGAGGACCTGTGATCAAGCCACAGTAGTGCCATATATATATGTGTGTGTGTGTGTGTGTGTGTGTGTGTGTGTGTGTGTGTATATACACACATATATATATGCAGACGGAGGGAATATGAGGATATTATTATATCATATATATTATTACCAATTATTGGTTATTAAGTTATGCTTCCATTTAATGAAGTATCATCATTAAATACTTATAAAAGCATTAATAAAAACAATCAATATCCGTAATCATACTAGATATGATACTATAATGGAAAATATAAATTCAATAATTTTTGTGTGACATTCTAAAATAGAATCATGAATTAATTGCAAATTTAATTATTACTTTTGTAACATTCCATTAGCATTCACATGAATAGGAATGAGTTTGTCGGGATCTCCCTCCATTTGTGGGTGGCAGTTCTAGCATTCGAATTCCAAGCCTGGGAAGTTTACTTCGATGTAAACCATCGGAATGACATTGTGAAGATTTCAGATTGTCACGAAAAAAAGAACAAAAGAAGAAAAGAAAGTCAGGTTATCAGTGGCTCCTGCCTCTAATCCTAGCTCCTCAGGAGGCTGAGATGCCAATTTGAATTCAGCCTGGGTAGGAAAGTCCGCGACACTTGTATTTCTTAAGAGGTCACAGGAAAACAATACAAAACAACAACAACCACAAAAAACCCTGAGTGGCCAAGCACTACCTTGGAACAAAAGGAGCTCTGGTACAGGGCTTGATGATGGGCATTCAGCAGGTTGCTCATGCCCAATCCCCCAACCTGTGCAAGCTGGAATAAGCCCTCAGAGAATACTAAGTCTGAACAAGCAGATTGAACAAAGCATCCTTCCCTGCCATTTAAGAACTGAAGCCACGATGGCTTTGCCTGGTCTGGTGTGTGCAACTGGTGTGTACAACAGGTGTATTATGTTCTGGCTCAGGTGTCCCATCAGGACACTTAGCAGCCAGGTACTTCTTCAGGGAAACCACAGTTCCTAGGCTGTAGGAATTGTCAAAGTTTGTGGCTCCATATCCTCTATATCTCTGTAGGATGTGAGCCTAGACCTCTGGGACCTGGTGGCCATCACTCATTCATCATTCCTCATTGCTGAGTCTCAGACTGGTACCAAATCCTGGAAAAGATAGGAAATAGCCAGCGATTTCTGTGCCAAAAATGATAATCCAATAAATTCCACCCGTATTGCTTCTGTTAGAAGTGATCTTTGGGCTGTGAATGTGGCTTTACTGGTAGAGTGCTTACTTAGCAAGCACAAAGCCCTAGGTTCGATTCATCAATACCACAGAAAAAGAAAAGCCAAATGTGCCACTGTGGCTTAAGTGATAAAATTGCTAGCCTTGAGCAAAAGAAGCTCAGATACATGCCCAGATCTTGAGTTCTAGCCCCAAGACTGGCAAAAAAATGAGCATGGTGAGACATAGTCTTCTGGGACTCAGGAGGGCCGAGGTAATGGGTAAGAGGTAGAGGGCAGGTGCTGATGGCTCACCCCTGTAATCTTAGCTACTCAGAAGGCTGAGATCTGATGATCCTAATTGCAAGCAGGAAAGTCTATATGAGATTCTTTTCTCCAATTAAACACCCAAAAAGCCAGAAGTAGAGCTGTGGTTCAAGTAATGGAGTGATAGTCTTGAGCACAAAACCTCAGGGATAGCATCCAGGCCATGAATTCAAACCTAAGGACTGGCACACGCACACATGCACACACACACACACACACACACACACACACACACAAACACACACACACACACACACCAAGATAAAGCATTTTCCAGTCAGCCTGCACAAGTTCCATCTCTAGACACTCAATATTAAAAAAAAAAAAGAGTGAGAAGGGAAGGAAAGACGTACTCCAGGAGGTGATATAACCAGTACCAAAATTCCACAGTAGTTTAAGATGTGGAACAGGACAGAGAGCCTCAGGCAGAAGGTACAGCATGGGCAAAGGCCCTGAGGTATGGTTTAGAGCAAGTGGTGTGGGTGGAATGAAGGTTCTGTGGCTTCAGACAAGTTTGGCATAACACTCAAGGCTGGGACAAGGTTTGTACTTGAGTCACAGGTAGGGCAGAGGGTGGGGTCCCAGAATGGGGCACAGGGGAAGATTAGCTTGTCTTTTCACCAAGGACTCCAGCCATTTCCTGTAGCGGGGAGCCTATTGTTCACAGCTCCTGACCCTCAGACCTCCTTTGCATGGAGGAGTCAGGGCAAATTCAGGGAAGATCGCTTGCTTAAGAAAAGCTTCTAGCCCAGTGCCACCAGTGGCTCAACCCCTGTAAATCCTAGCTACTCAGGAGACTGAGATCAGAGATCAAGGGTGAAATCCAGCTCAGGGGAGGAAAGTTAGTGAGACTCTTCTTGATGATGAACTACCAAAAGCCAGAAATGGAGCTGTGGCTCAAGTGGCAGTTTGCCAATATTGAGGGAATAGTTAAGTGACCATAGGCCTGACTCTGAGTTCAAGCCCCAATACTGGCACAGAAAAAATAAAGAAAAGCTTTCAAGAGCTCCTAGTCCACTGTGGTGAAAGGCCAGATCAGCCAGGCATGGGTGGCTCATACCGGTCTTCCTAGCTCCTCAGGAGGCTGAGATCTGAGGATTGCCATTCAAAGCCAGCCTGGGCAGGAGAATCTGGGAGACTCTCATTTCCAAGGAACCACCAGAAAAACTGGAAGTGGCAGTGTGGCTGAAGAGGTAAGCTAAAGAGCTGAGAGATACCACCCAGGCCCAGAGTTCAAGCCCCATGACTAATACCTGGCCTGCTTTGACCTCATGCTCGGGCTCTAGTCAGAGTTCTTTGCAGTGGGCTTCTGAAGGTCTCCCAATATCTAGGTGTCCTACAAGTCTTGAGAGCAGCCTCCTTGGAGGCCTTTGCCTACAGAGCTGGCCACAATACCAGAGAAGGATCGAGCCTTGTGGCACGGAGGTCATCAGCCGGGTCATGAGAATGGCCTCTGTCCTGAGTGCAGTGTGGATCTGAGCAGTAAATCGACATCTCAGACCATGGTTCTGGGCCAGGAGGTGTAGACCAGTTAACGCCCGCTCACAAGGGAATCACAAGAATGCAAATTTCTCAGGCACACTTTGGGAGGTGTTGATTTGGGCTCATGAAAGACTTGAAGGCTCAGGAATCCAAAGTCGGCTGGCTGCTGCTTGTAGCAATCGCTATATCCCAGGAGTCCCGGGGCTCAGAGCCCTGCTTTCCTCACCAGTGCTCAGGGGCAGATGAAGGTCTGCAATCATGGGCCGACTACTAAGGAGCATCCCTAGTGTCCTTCCCTTGGTCCTCTGGCCCTGTGCACAGATGGAGGCGCAGGTTCCATGGAACTTACTGCCATGGTCCAGACCCCTCATCCCATGAAGGACTTAGGGAGAAACAACTGATATGGCTTGAGAGTTTACTATGATTATGCCTCAGGACTGCCCCCAATTTTAGCTCAGCTTATCATTATCACCTTCCTCTGTGTGTGTGTGTGTGTGTGTGTGTGTGTGTGTGTGTGTGTGTGTGTGCATGCCTCTTGGTAGTAGGGCTTGAAGTCAGGGCCAGGGCTCTGTCCCTCAGTTTTTTCATTCAAAGATAACACTTTACCACTTAAGCCACAGCTTTTCTTCCAGCTTTTGGGTGGTTCTTGGGAGAGGAGGGTTTCACAGACATTTCTTGCTGGGCTGCCTCTGAATGTCAATCTTCAGATCTCAGCCACCCAAGGGAACTGGGAATATGAGAGCATCACCCATTAGCATCTGGCCACACTTTCCTTCTTGGATAAAACAGAAAACCTCTCTCCTAGTCAAGTACCCATCTACAGCTATCCCTCCTAACCCTACCTCTACCACTCTAGGCTTCAGAGGAGTCATACCCTACCCTGAGGACAAAGAAATGGTATGCATTGACAGGTTTGAGCTTTATGTTCTCCACATAGTCAGGGGCTGCTGGGAGCTGATTTAGAGGTCAGAGTTCTAGGCCAGGGCAAGTAGCAGCTGTTAAAAAAGAAAGTATAATTAAATAGGTATACATGTGGACCCATTGGAACAATGAGATGTACAAGTATTATGTCGAAAACGAACTTTACAACTTTGGGGGGGATGCAGAGCATTGGGTCGGGGGGGGGGGCAGGGAAAGATGGGAAGGGATGGGAATGAGAAACAAAGGAGGAAGCTACAATGCTTGGTAAGAAATATATTCATTATCTTGCCCATGTTATTGTAACCCCTCTGTACAGTATTTTCACAATAAAAAAATAAAAAAAGAAAGTATGAAAAGACATCCATGCAGCTGGATGCCAGTGGCGCATGTCTATAATCCTAGCTACTCAAGGCTGACACCAGAGGATCAATCAAGATCAAAGCTAGCCTGGGCAGACTCTTATCTCCAATAAATCAGCAAAAAGCTGGGAAGCACAGCTACTATAGTTCAAGTGGTAGAGTACCAACCTTGTGAAAACAAACTAAAGGTTACCCCCTAGGCTCTGAGTTCAAACCCTGGTAAACACACACACACATACACACACACACACACACACACACACACACACACACACACACACACACACACACACACACACACAACCCATAAGCATGCAAAATCAGAGATTTCTACACTGCAATCTTTGGTTATTCTTTACCTTTTCCCCACTAAGCCTGGTGGCTGTTGACCTAGGAGTTCGATGCATCCAACACCATCTGACATCTATAATTTTGGGGAACAGAATGGCTAGAACGTCAGCCTTCCCTCATCCCAGCTCCTTGATTGGGTCATGGTCTATCCAGGCCTTTTGGGGATCCTTTTACAGACTCACCAAGATGATTTTAAAAGGCATCGCATGCTGGGCACTTGTGGCTCACACCTGTCATCCTAGATACTCAGGAAGCTGAGATTTGGCTTCCAAGCCAGCCTGGGCTGGAAAGTTTATGAGACTCTTATCCTCAATGAACCATCAGAAAACAAGAAGTGGCCCTGAAAAAGAGCTCAGGGACAGCACCCCTGGCCAACAACAACAAGGAGAGGCATTACATGTTGTCTTTGGGATTGGCATGGGCCAAATATAATTTGAATTTTCAAGTGCACCAAGATAAAGCAGTACCTCCTTTAGTCCCATGCTCCTCCATCTTGTCACACACTGTGGCCTTGGCCATGTTTTGGGTCAGGATTTCTCTGGCTGGACAGAAGGCCTCTAAGGAGGAAGATCCCACAGCAATCACCCCACATCCTTCCACCCTGCTCATCCTGCTGCTTCTGCTCTTTGCAATAGACCTTCTTCCTGGAATCCATCTGTGAGGTCATCACCTGATGAGTGATGGGTCCAGCCTAACTCTGGGCAGTCAGAAGTGGAAGTTGGTCTGGGACTAGGAGCTTCCACCCTGGGTGTGGGCTGAAGCCAGGGCTGACATTTATTTCATCCTGAGCCTTGCAGGTGTGGGGAGACAATGTAGACTCCACAATGAGTCAGGTAAGATCAGAATCTGGAGGATCACATGTGTGGGGGAGGCTGTGGGGCTCAGGAAGCTATTGTTCTTGGTACTCCACTTTCGGGACTCCCTTCTCCCTCTCTCATCCCTCAATGGTAAAAGAGAAACTTTAAATAAGGGTGTCAAAGAGGGGGCAGGGAAGTATTTCTATGTGAACCAGACCTGTGCTTCATATTCATCCTAGCCCCTACTTCATATTTATCTGAAGAATGGCTATATGGGTTTTGGGGCAGGGGATTATCCTAGCTGAAAATGTAGCTCAGTGATAGAGTGGTCGCCTAGCTTGCCTGTATCCCTGGGTTTGATTCCACACAGAAAAATCTGGAAGGGGAGGTGGGGCTCAACTGTTAGAGCACCACCCTTGATCAAAAAGAGCTCAGGAACAGTGGCCAGACCCTGAGTTTAAGCCCTATGACTGGAAGAACAAATCTTTGTGGAGGCTTTTTTCCCCCTTTGATCACAATTTATTCTTTGTGATGAGCATAATATGGGACTCTTCCCTGGCCACCAATGTGCCATTAGATATCCCTTGAATTTGGGCCTCCTTCCAGTAGCCTCTGCTCTACCCTTCCCTCACCAGGCAGATGGAGGTCTAGAGAAGGCCATCTGTCCACCTAGTTATGGTGACCCCTGCATGCCAGCAGTGGGCAGCTCTGGATGTGGGGCATCTGTGGCAGGACATGCTTTGAGGGGGTGTCCTCTATGGGATATGGAACCCTGACCTCTCTTCTTGCAGTTTCCAAACGATCTTGAAGTTGCAATTTTCCCAAACCTTTCTGCTCCTCCCTCATTGTTCCCACCCAGGAGCCTGAGGCCTCTGAAGCAGCAGCAGTAGTGGGGGGCTCACCCTGTATCGGCACCTGGAGCCCCCTGCGAGGAGCGGCAGCAGCTCCTGCAGCTCTCTCCTCTTCTCCATTATCTCTTGGGACAGCCAGAACATGAACTCAGCTTTCTCCCAACACAGCTGATCCAGGATGAACATTTGTCCTTTACACACCAGGAGAGACTCCTGGATGGTGCGGATATGTGCTGACAGCTGGTTGCATCAATGGTGGAGCTCATCTGCTGGACTCTGGAAGTCCACCTCATCAAACAGGTCGTGGATGAAGCAGATTTTCTTCTTTTGTCCCACGTGTCCCACTTCCCATCCTCACACACACTTTGGTGGCAGGCAGCTCATGGGCAGGGGACCTATGGCTCCAGCTCTTTCTGGCACAGAGGTGCTGGGGGGGGGCAAGTGTCTGCAGCAGGCCTGATGTTCCTGTTGTAGGAATTTTCCCCTGTGGATCTCAGCCTCCAAGAGTGCTTGCAGAGCCATGTCCATCTCAGTTTGGGGGATGTCTCCATCCTCTGCAATGGACACATCAGGGAGAGTCGCTTCCTCAACCTTTGCTTCTCCAGGGCTCATACCTTCCCCTTCTCCAGGGAAAGCCAGCAAACTAAGCTAGGCCTGTATGTGCTCCTCCTGTGGTCTGGTCACTTCCAGGCACTTGAGGTTGTCCTGCTACTTTGGGGGCACCAACTGGTCCCCCCAGTTGGTTGGGCCCTGCACTTGCTTCAGCTGCTCCAGCAGCTGGGTCTGCCTCTGCAGGTGTTGCTGCAGGGCCTACTTCTCAGAGATCAGGCACTCATTGGAGGCAATGTGCTGCTCACAGGTGGCTCTGAGCACCTACAGCTGGGCCAGAGACTGCTCCTGCTGCTCCTGCAGCTCCAGCACCATTTGGCTTTCTCTCTCTAAGCCACCTGTTTCCATTCCTCTATCTTCTCCTCTGAATAGTCCAGCTCTTCCCACAGATGTTTCTTCATCTGCTGCTCTGAGTCCAGGATGCTAGTGAGCTCCCCCTTCTCACTGCTCACCCTGTGGAGAGCATCCCACAGCAGGGCCAGCTGTTCTTCCGGTTGTGGGTCACACACACATGGGCATCTGGGGTCTCAGGGATCTCCTACCAATCCTCAACTTTCTTCTCCAATCTCTACAGTTGCTCCCGCTGCTCCGCGTTCTGGAGATGGATCCTCTGCTTTTCCTGGACCTGTTGTGAAGTTGTTCCTCAAGGTTTTTCAACTCCATCTGCATTCAGTAGGCCTGGCCCTGAAGCTGCTGCATGGCTTGAGATGGTCCTGTGGGGGGGGCATGATTCTGCGAGCTTCCTTCTCAGTTCCCCCAGCTCATTCTCTAGGTGCAGCACTTGCCTCGCCCCTCAATCCTCCTCTGTCAGTGATGTATGTCATGATTGAATGGGCAGTTCTTGAATGATTCTAGGATAAAATTATACACAATTATATTATAGGACACTGATCAATTTTAATCAATACTTTATGAAGCATTTAAACATTCACATTCATTAAATGGAGGCAGAATGCAATAATTAAGAATAGTATAGAGATGCCATTTTATCTGCCAGGACTGGGATTGGAACTCATGGTTTGGGTCACTCTGTTACACTGTGTGGGAAGGGGAAGGTCGCCTTCTTGAAGTCAAAAAATTCAAGTCTGTTCCTTAGGCCTGATATGGATCCTCAGCACTAGAAAACATCCTATTCATGTACATTTTAGATATATGATTTATATTTACATACATATGTTGACTCCATATTGTATTCAGCATAGTTATTGATTTTATTTTTTGATTTATTCATGTATTGACTGTTTATTTTACTGACTATTATTGCATATAGAACATTTATTACTTTGATTACATAGGATCTAGGTCTGCATATGTATTCCACTTCATACCTGACATCCAGGATTTTCACAGAAAAGGAAAACATGTCACCATCACCTTCTTTCTCTATGATTCATTATTGGGAGTGCTGGCATCTGAACTCACAGCCTACAGGGCCAAATTCATGAATGATTGAGTGTCAGCATACCATCTTGGGGCACATTGAGCTGACAAGAAGTTCTCAGGACCTGAGATCGAGCCCCAGGGGTTGACAAAAGAAGAACAGATTGACACTCAGATGGCGGTACGCTAGTAAATATATATCTTTATATTCTGCTAGAGATGTCTATCCATTATTCAGTTATATAGTCCACATTTGTACCAATTCTTGGGTATATATTATGCCTCCATAGTCTGATTCTGTATTTGTTGATATAAAAATGTTTTAAATGGTTAGATTGTAAAATAAATTTTTAATAAAGTGCCAAAAAAAGAAATTAAATCCAGTTAGAAGGAAAATTTGTTTGGGGAGAGTAGTTTATTCTGTAGCAAGTCTCACTTCAGCAATAAATTCAAAAGCTAGACCTCAAGTAAGTGAAATAAACTAAGAAATGGAGTTGAGAAAAGAAAAAAAGTAACTCCACCCACTCTTTCTTCCCTGTACAGCTGGTGTGGGTAAAAATGCCTCATGGTCCTGAATTGGAACTTTAGTGGCAAGGACCTTACTGGGTGGTGCAAACTTCACTGTTGCCTATTAAATTAGCATGAAAACAGCATTGGCTCCATCAGTTTCAAGTGAAATAGGCATTGGACCAATATACAGAGAACGCTACAAGATGGACTGTTCATAGACACTCAGAGGATCGTTTAAGGATAAGACTTAGTGTTAATTAATAATAACTAGTGTGTTTCTATGATTTACTTGTTTTCGATTAAATTTACATTTAAAGCCTGTTCATTGTGTGGAGAGAATGAAATTTTTAGGATTTGGTAAGAAGGAATCAAGGATTTGATTGGACATGAAAACCAGTGGGGGATGTATAAAGCAGCAGCGCCCTAATAATCAGCACGGCCCACTAATCAATGTGGCCCCATGTCCTGGCCCACTGGTATGCATGGGTCATGCCACCAAAGGGGGCAGGGCATGCTGCTGGAGGGAGTAGGATGTCATCCTCACATGAGCTTTGAAGAAGTGATTGAGGAATGTGTAGATTGTGAAGTGATGGTTGAAAAGTGTTAAGCAGAAGATCAATTGGAGTGATGGAGGGGTTCACGCTATATATAGGCTGCCTGGTCACAGCAAAGGAATTGGAGGAAATCAAGGGAAGACCTGGAAGGAAGGAAGTGGTGAGACAGCAGGAGGGGAAAGACCTGGGAGAAGAGGAATTTGAGGGAGAGCAGGAGTGGAAGGATGTCAATTGGCCACCAAGCCAGAGAAGTGTAGGCCTGTGGAGAGTGGAGAGGCCTAAAGAGAAGAAGGAAGTGATGGAAGGGAAAAAGGGAAATGAAGGAAAGGTCTATAAAGAAGGAGGGAGTAAGAGTATAGGAAAAAGCCTTACCTATTGAAGTTTGTAGCTTTGGAGATGATAATTTGGGGGGTTGGTGGTTTGCACACTAATTAACTATGTGCAGGGCTGCCCATTGGAGGTCTGCGATTTGGTGGTTGGGCCTGGCTTGTCACTGAGTGTACAGCCCAGGACAAGGTAAATACAGGCCCATTTCTAGTGTAAATAAAATTATCGTCAATATGCCTCATTGGATTGTCTTTTTTTTGGGGGGGGGTCCGGTTGTGGGGCCTGAACTCTGGGCATGGGCGCTGTCCCTCAGCTCTTCAGCTCAAGGTTAGCGCTCTACCACTTGAGCCACAGCGCCACTTCCGGCTTTTTTCTTTTTGCTTATGTGGTGCTGAGGAATCGAACCCAGGGCCTCAGGCATGCAAGGCACTCACTCTACCACTGAGCCATCTTCCCAGCCCTGGATTGTCTTGTTTTATGCATCATAAGTATATGAGTTCACAACTTAATAGTGTCAAAGTCTATGAATTTTGTAAAATGTTATGAGGTCATAATAGGTTTGCAAAACCCAATGGGACAGTGGTATCACAATGGCAATATGATGTCACAATATCAAGTCATAATAATAATATTTATATGCTATAATTAGTTGGTGATGCCATAATGATGATGAGGTCACAATAGGTAAATGATGTCACAACGGATTGATGATGTCACAATGGCAGGCTGGACTTCAATTTTTTCTTTTTTCATTGTGAAAATACTGTACAGAGGGGTTACAATTACATGGGCAAGATGATGAGTACATTTCTTATCAAGCATTGTAGCCTCCTCCTTTATTTCCCCTTCCCATCCTTCCATCCTCCCCCTGCCCTCCCACCCAATCCTCCCCAATTCCCCCTCCCCCGCACCAAAGTTGTAAAATTCGTTTCCGACATAATGACTTGTACATAACTCCAAATGAGAATATAAATTCAGAATGGGATTGTGAGATCTACAAAGTAATACATTGGCCCAAATGTTATGAACTCCCAACAGGTATGTGATGTCACAATGTGACACAATGATCATGAAATCTGACAGAGTGATGACATAATGTTCATGATATCAGAGTAGATTTCTAATATCACTTGTCATACCTGAAATATGAAGTCAAAAACAGATTATGAGATCACAATGTTCCTATGTATCACAAGGGCATCATGTCAAAGTTATGAGGGGAGGACTGGTTAATGATGTCACACTGGTGATCCTGCCTCCAAGGGTTTGTAATATTGCAATGATATAACTGATCTCAATCACTGACCACAGTGATTATATGGCTAAACAACTGAATTTTTTGTCACAAAGGCCATATGCTTTTTCAAAGTTGCTAAGAGGTCATAACCGATTAAAATGTCACAATGTGATTGTGATGTCACAATGGCAATGTGATGATGTAATAGGTTTGTGATATCAAGGTAGTAATGAAGTCACGCATGCATGTGGTGTGTGTGTGTGTGTGTGTGTGTGTGTGTGTGTGTGTGTGTGTGTTTGTGTGAACTGAGAGCTTAGGCTCTATCCCTGTTTTCTTGCTCGAGCCTAGTGCTCTGCCACTTGAGCCACAGTGCTCTTGCTTTTCAATGGTTAATTGTAGGTAAGAGTCTCGAAGACTTTTCTGTCCAGGGTTGCTTTGAAGCATGATGGGACTCTAGGGAAGCAAGAATAAACACAACTCGCAGGTACAATCCCTATGGTGGGAGAATCCTGCTCCCTGGTGGCCAGATGCGGAACGTGTGGGGCCTTGCCATCGTCCTCTAGAGTTCAATTGGGGGAAGTGACCAGGGCCAAGCTGATTTTTGCTCACCCTGAGTGGTGATGCCAGAGCAGGTTTGTTCCACCCTGAGCCAAGAGAGCTCCAGGAGGCCTGGCTTCCAGGGGCACAAGGAAGGAATAGGTCAGCTCCAGGCCCAGCTAAGAGCCTTTGCCCACGGACACCCCTACTTGACCTTCCTGATCACCATAAGACCTGTCAAAAGCAATCAGCAAAAAAAAAAAAAAATGGAACTGTGGGTCAACGTGCTAGATCTTTAGCTTTGAACCAAAGAGATCAGGGACAGGGCCCCAAAACTTTTAGTTCAAGACCCCAAGCTGACCTTCCCCAATAAAACACAGGTTGTTTAAAGTAAACAAGTAGGATTTATTAATTGTTTCTGAAGAATGGTGATTCTGAAGAAAGTACCCTAATTCTAATGACAGCTGAACTTGTGAGCTATGTGCTGAGTCCTTCACAGGGTGCTGTTTGCTGGGGCCTTCCCACATGGGGTTTTGTGCTGAGTCCTCAAAAATTGCTGTTTGCTGTGTCATCCCAAAGGATGCTACGTGCTGAGTCCCTGCGAAAAGTGGGCCGTGCTGGGTTTTTCAAAGGGTGCGGTGTGCTGAGTCCATTACACAACATACTGTATGCTGAGTCCTTCAAAAGGTGTGGTGTGCTAATTCATCCCAAAGGGTGCTGCTATGTGCTGAGCCATTGACAAGAGAGGGAGGAGGTGAATTTTTCAAATGCTGTGTGCCGAGACCCTAATACAGGATGCTCTGTACTGTCCTTCAAATGGTGCTCTTGGCTGAGTCCTTTGACAGTGTGGTATGTGTTGAGTCCTTCCACAGCCTGGTATGTGCTTTCAAAATTGTGCTATGGGCTAAGTTTTTTGAAGGGTGCTGTGCACTGAGTGTTTTACACAGGGTGCTATGTACTAAGCCCTTCAAAGGGGGCTGTGTGCTGAGTCCTTTACACAGGGTGCTTTGTGCTGTTTTTTTGGAAGTGTGCTGTGTGCTGAGTCATCTCAAAGGGTGCTATGTTCTGAGTCCTTGAGAAGCAGTTATCCCCAACAATCACACACATACAAACACACACACATATGCAAACACACACACACACACACACACACACACACACACACACACACACACACACACACACACAGGTCACTGTATACCTGCTTGGTGTGTGGAGTGGAGGGGGGTGGAGTAGAGTCTCCTCTAGTGGTGGGGCTGAGGGGAAATTTGATCCCCTGGGCTGGTACTGGGGTTGGGGGGAATGATGAGCTGAGGTAAGGCTACAATTGCCATGGCCTAGAAGCCTTAGGGCCCAGTCAGGGCTGGGCTTGCAGCAGGGGTGGAAGGTGGGGCTGTGGGGAAGGGGGAATGGCCAAGGGAAGGTTGGGTGGGACCCAGGGCACACTGCATTGGCAGCGGGGGTGGGTGCATCCCATGAGAGCAAGGCAGCCCAGGAGAGGGGTTGGGGCAGAGAGAGAGAAGAGAGAGAAGAGGGAGCACAAACACAAGGACAGGCAGCTTCATCGGCTGGTGACCTCCTCAATCTTAGCGCAGATCCTGGCTGGGAGCGCAGAGCATGTGGAGCCTGTGCAGCAGGCACATTACCACAGGCAGCAATGCAGAGGCGTGATGGACATGGCAGCCCTGAGTCTGAGGTCCCAGAGCAGGAAGCATGACCATCGCAGTTGCGGAGGTGGGGGCAGCGTGGCTGAAGAGGACCTGTGTTGCCCTAAGACTTCCTCGAGGGGGCGCTAGGACCCCATGACTGCCATTTTCAGAGGCAGAGGTGGGTCTGTTTGCTGGCTCAGCCTTTTCTTGGCAATTATGTGAGCATATGACAGGAAGATACTCAGAAAGGGTTCAAATGGGGCCTATTATTTATCATGCTGCAGGTATGGGAATATGAAACAAAACATGGCTCTCTTTCATCCTTACCTATCGCCATGAGGAAGTGGATCCTTCTCTGTTCAGTTTTGTAGCTAGGGAAAATGAGGCACAGAGAACCTGGGTGACCTACACACGGCCCCCAGCTGACAGGAAGCTCGGCCTGACTTCTCTGCCATGCTCCCTAGGACAATGATTGCTATTCAGTCCACTTCTTGTGGTGGGAAGTCCACTTATTGTCAGTTGTGGGGCTTGAACTCTGGGACTGGGCACTGTCTCCAAGCTCCTCACATCAAGGCCAGCATTCTACCACTTGAGCCATAGCACCACTTCCAGTTTTCTGGTGGTTCTTTGGAGATAAGAGTTTCACAGTCGTTCCTGCCTGGGTTGGCTATGAACCATGATCCTTATATGTCAATCTCCTGTGTAGTTACCATTATAGGCCTGTGCCACAGGCACCGGCTTAAGTGTACTTTTGACTTTCTCTCTCACTATCTCACAGGAACATGATGAATGGGTGCTGGAGGAGGTGGTCCAATGTCCCCAAGTGTCTGGGATCCAAGGTGGCCCTGTCAATTTAGAGTTCGGCTGTGGGTCAGGAGCTTTCTCACTCAGCCTGTTGAACTAGCTCCTTGAGGTAAGCCCTCTGTGCCTGGGCTAGACCGTGATGGTTACTCATTTTCAAACCGTCTGGTGCGTCCTTCCCAAATACCATTTGCTAAGACAGTTAAAGGAAAGTGGATGAGGAGGTGTCGTGTTGTCCAACTGCACAGCATGATCCTCAGCCTCTGATCCTCACTGCCACTTATCTGGCCAGACCCCTATTATAAGAATGAATTCATTCTATATCTACTTCACTTTGCTGGGGTGTGTTGTTTCAGGGAGTAGGGTCGGTGTGCCGAGGAATGATCCGAGACCTAACACCTCCTGGGGGACATTTGTTCTTGTGACAGAGCCAAGTCATTGCTGTGGATAAGGAAAAAGCCGCCATCAGACTGACCCGGAACAATGCTCAAAGGTAGGTAGGCTGTTGAAGTATCAAACCCACTCATGTCTGCTTCCCACTCACAACAAAGGGGGTTCAGTGAGGGTGGCCTGGCACTGGCTCTAGGGGATTATACAAGGATGGTGGCAGTCAGGTGCCAGTGGATCTCACCCATCATCCTGGTTATTCGGAAGGCTGAGGTCTGATGGTCATGACTCAGAGCCAGCCCAGGCAGGAGAGTCTGAGAGATCCTTATCTCCCATAAATCACCTCCCCCACCCACAAAAAAGCCAGATGTGGTGCTGTGGCTCAAGTGTTAGAGCCTCAGCCTTGAGTAAAAGAAGCTCAGGGGTGACACTCAGGCTCTGAATCCAAGACGTACGACTCACAAAAACATAAAATAAATTAATAGTGGGCACCTGTTATCTTACTACCAAAAGGGGTGGATTCAGTCTTCTCTCTGGTACTTGTAGCCAAATGTAAGGGGCTTCCCTTGATGTTCCTCTAAACCTCTCCTTCTTTCTATTATCTCTCCTGGCTTCAGTTGTGGGATAGAATTCAGATCATCCCACTTGGTGTAACCTTACATAACCTCCTCTACCCACCTTCTTTGGGGTGGGGGGATCCTGGATGTACTGACCACTGGGAGAATGAAGTACCAGAGAGATGGGGGTAGGTAATCTCGAAAGTCATACTCAAACACACACACACTCACCTAGCCAACTCAGACTAGCCTTTTCCAAAGACACTTTATCTCCTTGGATTAACTGACCTAGGAGAGGAACTTGATCCGCTGTAAATGACTATTTTAACTAGGGTTTGTTAGTTGACAGGAAATAAACAGAAGCTCAAAAGAAAGGCCCTGGTGCCTGTCACCCCTGGCTCAGGCTCACACCTGACAACCTGGTTACTTGAGAAGCAGAGATGTGAGGATCAAAGCCACCCATAAGCTGAAAAGTCAGTGAGATTCTACTCACCATGGAACAACCAAAAAAACAGAAGTGGAGCTTTGGCCCAAGTGGTAGAGTACCAGCCTTGAGCACAAAAACTCAGAGAGGCAGCTCCCAGATCCTCAGTTCAAGCCCACAAAAAGAAATGGCCCCATTTGTTGCCCCCAGACTGCCTGGGCCTCGAGTGCCTTGTCACGGAGTGCAATAAAGCACTGGTATTTGGGTAGTGTATCAGAGCCTTCAGAAATTGGGTGATGGAAGCCAGGCCTTCCCCTTTGTGCGCTCTCAACCCACCTCAGCTGGAAGACAGAGCATGGCAAGATCGGCAGCTTGCAGAGTGGAAAAGATCCCCTCTTCCAGGGTGATTGGAGTGGGCTTCTTAGAGACAGCACTTGAAAAGGGATATTGCTTAACAAGGATGATCTGACAGGAAGCACAGAGAGCAAAGATTATGTAGATAAAAGAAAACATAGCAGAGTATGTTCATTTCCAGCTAGGGCTGCTGGTGAGAAACTCGGTAAAGATGTGCAAGGCTGTCCCTAGACAGGCCCAAGGGTTCACAGAACAGCTATCCAGGGTTGGGATTTTGTTTTAGCAGTAGGTGGCTCGCGTGGCACAAAGGAAATCCTGGTTTCAATTCCTAGGTCCCGCATACACAGAAAAAGCCAGAAGTGGCACCTTGGCTCATGTGGAAGAGTGCTCGCCTTGAACAAAAGTAACTCGCGGACAGTGCCTGGGCCACGAAGTCAAGCCCCAAGACTGTCAACATAAAACAGCACTCTAAGGGACCTCGGTGACATGTGTGTGGCTATGTCCTGTAGCTTGTTGTAGATCCATCCATGTTTTGTGTCTCCTTTTTGATAGAGGGGATCTGGACACTCCTTCTCTCCAGAGCAACCCTAGACTTGCTTATCAGCAACCCTCCCAACGTCTTCCATCGAAACATGGAGCAGCTTGCTGCAGACATTCTCAGGTACTGGTTGGGTGGGGCGGGTGGGATACAGGGCAGGCCCCAGAAGTCCTAGTGGGTCTGATCTGCCTCGGAAGACCAGGCCATCCAGAGGAGGAAGATGGGAGCTTAGAGAGGGGTAGTGATTTGAAGGGGGCACTTTAATGCCCATGGCCCTACCCAGATTCAGAGCCTCCATTTGCTGTCCCTGAGGGAGGTAGAAGAGTGTCTAGGTGATAGTGTCTAGAGGAGGATGAGGTGGAAATTCTAAAGAATGAGACACCATAAGCCGCGCGCTGGTGGCTCACGCCTGTCATCTTGGCTACTTGGGAGGCTAAGCCCAGAGGATCCTGTTTCTCAGCCCAGGCAGGAAAGTCCCATGAGAGTCTCATCACCAATCTCCAACAAGAAGTGGCACCATGACTCAAGTGGTAGAACACTGGCCTTGAGCAAAAAATCATTGTCAGTGACAGTACCCAAGCCCTGAGTTCAGGCCCCTCAACCAAAAATACAAAAAGAATGACACCCCTTGCTTGCAAGAGATGATGGAGTGGGGTTGTTGTGGTTGGGAGAACAGGTGCTGGCCTCAGTGTACAGACATTTCTAAGAACTCCCCAGGTTTGCCCCAGTGTGAAGTCACAGCAGGATGTGCATTGCCTTACCAAGAACTCCAGAGGTTGTATCCTATCTTAGGCAAGGAGTGGGCAAATGGGAGCAGGGGTAGAAGGGTATTGTCAATGTTATTCTCTCCATTAAAGGAAGAATGGTTTTGGATGCTTGTGTCAAAGTCTGAAGTGAAAGGTTGCATGTGCTTTGTGGCCTGACAATTTGGATTTCCCCTGGGTGTAAGAAGGTGGTTGAAGCCAGGAGCTGCCCTTGGCTCACAACTGTCATCCTAGTTATTCAAGAGACAGAGATCTGAGGATCACAGTTCAAAGCCAGCTCAGGCAGGAAAGTCTGAGAGACTTTATCTCCAGTGAACCACCAGAAAACTGGAAGTGGCTATGCTCCAGTGGTAGAGCGCACACCTTCAGCTGAAGAGCCGAGGGATTGCACACAGGCTCAAAGTTCAAACCCCATGACCAACAACCAAAAATAAGGTGGCTGAGTTTTCTTCATAGCGGTTTGCATAGTTGGAAATGCCATGCTGACTTATGAGCTATTTCAGATGTGTGAGAGGCTCTGAGTTTTGTCTACATTTGGTCTGAGGATGGTAGAGCCATCTTTCCAGGGATTAGGATGTTCAGGTGTTCTGGGACTGCTGAGGCCTTGCATTATCTGTGTGTGTGTGTGTGTGTGTGTGTGTGTGTGTGTGTGTGTGTGTGTATGTGTGTGTATGTGTGTGTGTGTGTATTTTTCCCTCGTCTTTCTCTGTCCACTTCTAGGGTGCCTGTCTGCCTCTTCCTGACCTCAGATGAGAGACCCTCATATACCAGCTTTTCTTTGGGGCCCAAGACCGGCTGTCCATATCTTTGTTCGCCTCCAGGGGATTCTGGGTCCTCAGTGCCAGCTGGCATATGTTGTCCCCTGCCTCTTGGGGGACAGGGTCAGTCATACGTTGTCCTGTCCTTTTCCTCAGCTGGGCGTATGGCTGCACGTCCCACTCCCAGCAGGCTGGCAGTGGAGTGGGGGAAGGGTGATTGCCAGTGGCTCTGGCCAGATCAAGCTTGATAGCTGACTGAAGGCTGCCCAAGCAAGGATGATCTGGGGCTACATGGGAGGTGAAGCCAAGGTAGCTTGGAAGTGTCGGTCAGTATCTAGGAAATGTCAAGGTACCTTATCACAAGCAAGTCTAACTTCCAGGCCCAGGGGGCCTCTCAGGTCATTCTAGAAAATGATGCCCAGAATACAGAGGCACAGACTTTAGATTCCAGGGCCAGGGTACTGTGGGATGAGACTGGTATGGCCAGTACCTCAATGTTCTGAGATATTAGCCTTGATGTGGCAATGCCCCGCTTGTGTTAGTTCACTTCTTAACCCAGTGCTGGCCACACACTGGCTACTTGTGCTGTGGAAGTGGCAGGAGCAGAAGTGAGATCTAGGATGACCAAAATCTGGATTTATGGACTGATTGGGGTGGGGGTGTCTTTAAAAAAATCTTAGAGCTGGAACTCAGAGCTTGGCACTGTCCCTGAGCTTCCTTTGCTCAAAACTAACACTTTAACACTTGAACCACAACTCACCTTTCATCTTTTTTAGTAGTTTAGTAGTCATAAGTGTCTCATATACATTCCTGCCTGGGCTGGCTTCAAGTTACCACCCTAAGAGCTCACCCTCTTGAGTACCTAGGATTGCTGGTATGAGCCAATGGCACCTGCTAAGGATGTTTGTTTGTTTGTGTATGTGTTTCTGTGTGTTTGTGTGTGTGTGTGTGTGTGTGTGTGTGTGTGTGTGTGTGTGTGTGTGTGTGTGTTTACCGGGGCTTGAACTCAGAGCCTAGGAGCTATCCTTCAGCTTGTTTGCACAATATTGGTGCTGTACCACTTGAACTACAGTAGCACCACTTCCCATCTTTTTGGTGATTCATTGGAGATAAGAGTCTGCCAAGGCTAGCTTTTAATCTTAATTGATCCTCCAGTGTCAGCCTTGAGTAGCTAGGTTTATAGGCATGAGCCATTGGCATCCAGATGCAAGGATATTTTTTCATCCTCTCTTCTGTTCTAACAGCTGTCTACTTGCCCTGGCCTAGAACTCTGACCTCCACTTCAAGTCCCACCAGCCCCTGATTGTGTGGAGAACATAAAGCTTAAACATGATCCCATTTCTTTATCCTCAGGGGAGGAGGTTATATTTCATCTGAAACCTGGAGTACGAAGGGTAGCTGTAGATGGGTGCTCAGCTGGGAGAGAGGTAGTCTGTTTTAGCCAAGAAGAAAAGTGTGGCCAGATGCTAGAAAAAAGCTGTGGCTCAAGTGGTAGAGTGCTAGCCATGAATGAAAAACAGTGAGGTCAAGCCCTAGTACCAAGATGTGTACTTGCTCATGCACACACACACACACACATACAGAGAGAGTGGAAGGAGGCAATGATGAGCTGAGCTAGAACTGAGGGCAATCCTGAGGCATAGTCACAGTAAACTCTCAATCCAGATCAAGTGTTTTCTCCCTAAGTCCTTCTTGGGCTGAGGGGTCTGGGCCATGGCAGTAAGTTCCATGGAACCTACCCCTCCATCCTTGCATAGGGCCACAGGACCAAGGGAAGGACACTAGGGATGCTCCTTTGTAGTCAGCCCACGTTTGTAGACCTTCATCTGCACCCAAGCCCTGGTGAGGAAAGCAGGGTTCCAAGCCCTTGGACTCCTGTGATAGTGACTGTTATAAGCAACAGCCAGTTGGCTGTGGATTCCTGAGCCTACAAGATTTTCATGAGCTCAACTCAATACCTGCCCAAGGTGTGCCTGACAAATTCACTCTTGTGATATCTGTGTGAGTGGATGTTACCCGGTGTGACATTTTTTAAACTCCTGCCCCTCCTGGCCCAGAACCGTGGTCTGAGATGGCGATTATTGCTCAGATCCACAGTGAACCGATGACAGATGCCATTCTGATAATCTCCATGCCCCAAGACTTGACCCTTCTCTGGTACTGTGGCCTGCTCTGTAGGCAATGGCCTACAAACAGGCCATTTCCTACAATTGCCTCAAGACTTGCAGGACACCTAGACATTGGGAGACCCTCAGGGCCCCACTGGAAAGTATTTTGCCTAGAGCCACCTAGTGAGGTCCAAGCAGTCCAGGTGTTGATCATGGAGCTTGAACTCTGGGCATGGGCTCTCTTCCCCAGTTCTTAATTTTACCACCTGAGCTACAGAACTACTTCTGGTTTTCAGGAAGTTCCTTGAAGATCAGAGTCTCCCTGACTTTCCTGCCCGGGCTGGATTTGAACTGCGATCCTCACATCTCAGCCTCTTGAGGAGCTAGGAGGACAGATATGAGCCACCTGTGCCCGGCTGACCTGGCCTTTCACCACAATGGACTAGGAAATCCTGAAAGCTTTTCTTTATTTTTTCTGTGCCAGTACTGGGGCTTGAACTCAGGGTCTGGGCTCTGGTCTCTTAACATTTTTCCTCAAAGTTAGCACTCTACCACTTGAGCCAAAGCTCCATTTCTGGCTTTTGGTAGTTCATCAGCAAGAAGAGTCTCACTAATTTTCCTCCCCTGAACTGGCTTGACTGTCAATCTCTATCTCAGTCACCTGACTAGGTAGGATTTACAGTATAGCACTGATAGCATGGGGCGAGAAGCTTTTCTTAAGCAAGTGTTCTTCCCTGCATTTGCCCTGACTCCTCCATGAAAAGGAGGTCTGAGGGTCAGGAGCTGTGAAAAATAGGCTTCTAGCCACAGGAAATGACTGGGGTCCCTGGTGTAAAGCCAAGCTAATCTTCCCCGTGGGCCTCATTCTAGGAACCCCACCTTCTACCCTGTGACTCAAGTATAAACCTTGACCCAGCCTTGAATGTCCTGCCAGACTTTTCTGAAGCCACAGAGCCTATATTCAACCACACCACCTGCTCTACATCACACCTCAAGACCTTTGCCCATGCTGTACCTTCTGCCTAAGGCTCTCTGTCCTGTATCCACATCTTAAAACTCCCTCAGAATTTTGACACTGGTTATATCTACTCCTGGAGCAAATATTTCTTTCCCTTGTCCCTCTTTTTTATATTGAGTTGCTAGAGATGGAATTTTTGCAGGCTGACTGGAAAATGCTCTATCTAGATGTGTGTGTGTGTGTGTGTGTGTTTGAGAGTGTGTGTGTGTGTGTGTGTGTGTGTGTGTGTGTGTGTGTGTGTGTGTGTGTGTGATTGTCCTTGGTTTGAATTCATGGCCTGGATGCTATACTATCCCTGAGCTTTTGTGCTCAAGGCTAGCACTGTACTACTTGAACCACAGATCTATTTCTGGCTTTTGGGGTGTTTAATTGGAGAAAAATTTCTCGTACAGACTTTCCTGCCTGCAATTGGGATCCTTAAATCTCAGCCTCCTGAGTAGCTTACAAGGGTGAGCCACCAGCACCTGCCCTTTACCCTACCTCTTACCTATAAACTTGGTCCTCCTCTGAGTTCCAGAAAAATATGTCTCACCAGGTTCACTTTTTTTTGCCTGTCTTCATACTTGAACTCAGGGTCTGGGCAAGTTCCTGAGCTCCTTTTTCTCAAGGCTATCACTTTAGCCACAGTGCGACTTTTGGCTTTTGCTATTTGTGTGGTACTGAGGAATCGAACAGGATTTAATGCATGCTAGGCAAGCACTCTACCACTAAGCCACATTCACAGCCCAAGGTTCACTTCTAACGGGAGTTATGAGGGTGAGATTTATTGGCATACCTCTTTTGGCATAGAAATTGCTGACTATTTCATATCTTTGTCAAGATTTGGGACCAGCCTTTGACTAGGCAATGAGGAATGATAAATGACTGATAGCTACCAGGCCCCAGAGGTCTAGGCTCACATCCTATGGAGGGATAGAGAATATGGAGCCAGAAAGTTTGACAACTCCTACAGTCTAGGAACTGTGGTCTCCCTGGAGGCAGTGGCTGGCAGCAAGGTGTCCAGGTGGGACACCTCAGCCCTAATATAAAGCTTCAGTTATTAAATGGAAGAGAAGGATGCTTTGTTTAAGTTGCCAGCCTAGACTTAGTACTCTCTGAAGGTTTGTCCCAGCTTTCCCAGGTTGGGGGACTGGGCATGGGCAACCTGCTGAATGCCCATCATCCATACATCATCCATCCATACACAGAGATATGGACTTATTGCCTCCTTTGGCGGGGGGCAGTTCCGTGTTTGTACTATGAGCCTAGGCCTTGTCCCTGAGCTCCTTTTGCTCAAGGGTAGTGCTCTTCTCTTGAGCCACAGCCCCATTCATGTTTTTTTTTTCCTGTGATATCTTTGAAATAAGAGTGTTGCGGCATTTCCTGCCCTGGTTGAATTCAAATTAGCATTCTCCACATCTCTGCTTCCTGAGGAGCTAGGATTACAGGCAGGAGCCCCTGGGTCCTGTGTTTCTTTTCTTCTTGTTGTTCTTTTTTTGTAATTGGAACAATCTGAAATCTTCATGTTGTCATTCCAATGGTTTGCATTCGAAGTAAACTACCCAGCCCTGGAGTTCGAATGCCAGGACTGCCACCCACAAATGGAAGGAGGTCCTGACAAACTCATTCCTATTTTTGTGAATGCCAATGGAATATTATAAAAGTAATAATTAAATTTGCAGTTAATTCATGATTCCATTTTAGAATGCCACACAAAAATTATTGGATTATCATCCATTATAGCACCATGATACAATTCCCCTAAAGGAAGGATATTGAATAATTTTTAATATTTTCATAACTATTCAACCAGGATATTTCATTAAATGGAGGCATAATTTGATAACTAATAATTGGTAATAATGTGTATAATTTAATATCCTCACATTCCTTCTCTCTGTATGTATATATATATAAACATCTATCTATCTATATCTATTTGTCTATCTATTTATCTATCTATCTATCTCTCTCTCTCTCTCTCTCTCTCTCTCTCTCTCTCTCTCTCTATCTATCTATCTATCTATCTATCTATCTATCTATCTATTTATCTATCTATCTATATTGAGCACTCCTGTGGCTTGATCACAGGTCCTCAGAACTTCCTGGCAGCTCAGTTTTCCGGAGGCTGGTGTGCTAAGATTGTGACCCCATTTATCGAATGGCAGTGTAGGACATGAGTTGAAATCCCAGCATGACCAAAAATGTATTCGTGGAGTAAGAAGCGAATTTTGACTCATTTTTTCCCTTTCCTGTGAAAGTCCTGGGTCTAAGTATCAGGGATAATCCATATGCAAATATATCCTATGTGATATGATGTAATAAAAGAAATGTTATATGTGTAAGAATGCTAATTAAATATGGGTAATAAACATCATATGCACTAAACCCATGTATGTTAGTAGGTCTCATATGTTAATATTACTTTTTTCAGTTCTGGGGCTTCAATTCATACCCTGGGAACTGGTCTGAGTTTCTTGTCTTCAAGGACAGTGAGCCTTTCCCCTTCACCCATACTGCCACGGTTATCCAGACCCTGAGTTCAAATACAAGGCCTGCCAGAAAAATGGTGCAAATTCCAAGCCAAGGCCCTGTTATTATTGTTGTTGTTGTTGTTGTTGTTGTTATTGCCTGAGCACAGGGCTTGCACTCAATTTTGGCATCTCTGCCACAACAAACCCTTGGATCCTAGGACCTGAGTTCAAATCTTGAGGCTGGCAAAAATAAAAATAAAAAGGAGGAGCATAAAACTGAGAAGTTCAAGAAGGTGGTTTTACTTATTTTTCCCTTTGTATTGTAACCATCCTGCATGTAAAAGACAAGGCCCAGAAAGTGTACGTGACCTTGCATTGCTGATGTTTGCTATTCTATTAAGGAAGCCATAGCTGAAACTGGCAACTTAGGTCTGGAGGTTGAATCCCGGGATTGCCACCAATGAATGGCGGAGATTCTAAGAAACACATTCCCATATATATCCATACAAATGGAATGTTATAAAAGTAAAAATTAAATTAGTAGTGTATGATTGTATTATAAAATTATACACAATTACACTACATTGACTAATTTTCAATTAATGTTTTATTATGTATTCAATCATAATTCTTAAAAAAAGGAAGGTATAATTTAATTGCCAATAATCAGTAGTAATATCGTATATGCAATTTCATAGTATATAGACATCTCTCTCTTGTTTTATGCATCTACATCTACATCTATCTATCCATCTATCTATCTATCTATCTATCTATCTATCTATCTATCTATCTATCTATCTATCTATCTATCTATCTATCTATCTATCTATCTGTCTGTCTATCTATCTATCTATCTATCTATCTATCTATCTATCTATCTATCTATCTATCTATCTATCTATCTATCTATCTATCTATCTACATATCTATCTACCAAGCTACACAATCTATCTGTTTATACTCTTGTCACTACTGGAGCTCAGTGGTAAAGTGCTCGCCTAGTACATACAAAGCCCTGGGTTCGATTCTTCACTACCGTGTGCACAGAAATATCCAGAAGTCCTGCTGTCGCTCAAGCAGTCAAGCACTAGCTTTGAGCATAAAAGCTTAGGGACTGTGTCTAGACTCTTACTCAAGACCCAGGAAAGGCACCAAAAAAAAAGATAGAATGTTCTGAGTGCAACTATATAATGATAGCACTGAAAATACCTCAGGACAGAGCAAGCCAAGAGTCTGGTTCTGACAGCTGCCCTCTAACCTGACTTAGCCAGAGGTAAACCACTGTAACCCAGATCCACAGAATCAGATGCTGCTGGCTCACTCACCTCTGTCATCCAAGATACTCGGGGACTGAGACCTGACACTGGTAGGCTTAAAACCCAGCCCTGGCAGGAAGTCTGTGAAACTCTGAACTGTGGCTCAAACTGGTAGAGCTCTAGCCTTGAGCAAAAGATCTTAGGACAGTACCCCCAAACTTTCAGTGTAATCCCCGTGGCTGACTCCACTTCCCAAAAAAAACCCACCCCTCTTAATCATTAAATGTGAACTTTGTGTTTGTTATGTGTTTCTGAAAGAATGGTGATGCTGATGAAAACACCCTAATACTAATGACAGCTTGTGGGATACAGCTATGTGATGATTCCTTCATGAGGTGTTGCATGCTGAGTCCTTCATGGGGTACATTCTTTGACCTGATCCTTGTAAGAGTTCCACAAGTCAGATGATTATGCAGATGAGGAAGTTGAGGCTCAGATATGTCCCCCTGTCAGTGCCAAAATTATGTATGTACCTAACTCCAGTGAGTTGTCTCCTGAAGACAATTGTTTTGGTTTATTTTTCTTGGTCGTGAACCTTGAACTCAGGGCCTAGTCACTGACCCTTCCCTGTTGGGCCAATGGACAGCACCCTACCATGTGGAGCCAAGAACCCTCTTGCAAAAGAGTGTTACAGTTTAGGCAACTGCAGCTGAGGTCTGTCATCCTTCCTATTCAGCAAGCTGAGATATGACGATCTCGGTTCCAAACTATCCCAGACACAAAAGGTCTCTTGGGACTATTATCCCCTATTCACCACTTAGAAACTTGAAGTGGAAGCTGGGCACCAGCAACTCGCACCTGCCATTCTAGCTATTCAGGAGAATGAGAGCTGAGGATCACAGTCCAAAGCCAGCCTGGGCAGGAAATTCCTTGAGAGGTTTCTCTCCAATGAACTACCAAAAACTTGCAGGGTTGCTGTAGCTCAAGTGGTAGAGCACTTGAATTTAGCTGAAGAGCACAAGGACAGCACCCAGGCCTACACTTCAATTCCTCCATCTTATAAGAACAAAAAGAAAGAAACATGAAGTGGATTGCTGGGAAAGTGCCTTAGAGTAGAGTGCTTTACATGTATGAATCCCTGGGCTTGATTACTTAGTACCACATCACTAGAATAAAGCCTGAAGTTGCTGTGTGGCTCAAGTGGTAGAGTGTTATCCTTGTACAGGAGTTCAAGCTCCAGGACAAATGTATACACACACATTCATGCACAGACACACACACACACACTCACACATACACCACACACATACATACACACACACAGATACCGGAAGTGAAGCTGTGACACCAAATGGTAAATTGTTGAGCTTCTGTTCTGAGCTCATGGTCAGCACCAAGGCCCTCTGTTCAACCCGCAAACCTAGCCACCCAGTACCCAACTAGGAGAGACCAAAGGTTTCAAAACCTGATGGCTTCACCAACCCTAAATGACAGGAAGTATTGTGATATTAAACATTTGTTTAGATTTAGCAAGATTCCAGAACCTGGGAAGCCACCGTTGCCAATAATGAATTATTTTATTAGGTTCAGCTCCCCTGTTGTCTACCAGAAGGACCCTTGAATTTATTGTAGCAAGTTATTTCAACACTGGAACATAGTCTAACAAAGAAAGGATAAGTGCAGGGAATTTGGCCTGCCCACGGGACCTGGCACAAATGGAGGCTTCCTGTCAAAACAGCACTGAGGAAAGAGATAGCTTGAGGTACAAAGAGGCCTTTCTCTCCTGGCCTTCAGAGCCTGCCCACACTCCTGCTCACTAATTGGCCCGGATGGATTTGTTTGTTACACAGCTGTACAGGAGTGAGGTCTTTTGTCTGCCTGTTCCAACAATGAGGCAGACTTTCTCCAGCAGTCCCTGGTATGGAGAAAACCTCTAGCTACAATGGGAACAGTGAAGGGAGCCCCAGAATATGCACTGCCTTGAAGCACTGTCTGTGCTATGAAATCATTCTATTCAAAGCAAATTTCCTAGCTGGGTGCCTTTCATCTTAGGGACTCTGGACATTCACTGATAGAAATACATGGTATTTTGTAAACTGTGCCATGTGTTTACAGCTGTATTGAAGAACACACCCTTAATATATCATTAGAAAACATTGGTTATTGAATAGAATCTATATGAGAATGTAATTTGAACTAATTACACTAATTTGAAAACTACATATTAGTCCAATAAAATGTAGAAATAAATGGCTTTATTTATAAGAAAATAATACCACCAAGAAAAGTGAGTATACATTAGAGAGATTGCAGTAATAACATTACGGTTTTTACTGTCTCTACCTGTTTATGTGATTGTATTTCTTGATATTGAAAGTGACCTCTTTTTATTCTTATTGGATGTAATCCAACGCTGTTTATTACTATGTATTCAATGTGGGAAATCTAGCTTCAAAAATCTGTAAAGTTTTTTTTTCCTTTTCAATCACAACATTGTCATTATCAGGGTACACTGTGGTCATCATAATCTACATCAAAATTATTATTAACATTATACATGCTATTTAAAGTCTGATATGTATCTATGATTTTGAGATTATTTCTTTTGATTAATAATTCTAATGTTACCACTGTGCATGCATCCATATTAAAATTTTGAACCCTAAACAGGTAGCTTTACTATATACTTATAGCAAATTATTGCATAGATTTTTGAAGCATTGCATATTTCTAACCAGTATGAATTAACTTCCTTTCTCCCCACCACTACGAACAAATATTTAAGAGTTTGAACATAATTATTTTAAGTAATATACTGTAAATGTTACTACAATATCATGTGTATATCTAAAATTCCCCTGAAAGTATTAAACTCTACATTCTATTGAAATATTAGTTATTTTATTCTAGGAAACTTTTGGGAAAATAAACTGTATATCTTTGAAATGAACAAGGTCAAAAAATAGTAGCATAAAATTTTTAGAGGGAGTCTGTATTCAGAAATATACATATATATATATATATATATATATATATATAAAATGTGTAGAAAGATACATTTTAGAGATTGTCATCAGAAATATCTACATATGTCTATATTTATGTATAGAACAATGTACGTTATAGTGAAACAAAAATCTTAAAACATAATTAAAATTTAAAAAATACATCAAACCAAGTGTCAGTGACTCACGCCTATAATTTGAGCTATTCTGGGTAATAAGATCTTAGAATTATGTTCAAAACTAGCCCAGACAGAAAAGTACTTGTTAGAATCTTATCTCCAATTAACCACTTAAAACAGGAATTAGCTCTGTGCCTCAAGTTGTAGAGTGCTGGCTGTGAGCATAAAATGGTTTAGAGACAATGCCCAGCTCTTCAAACAACAAAAACAACCACAACCACAACCACAACAACAACAAAATATATCACATTAATTTCACAAAAGCATCTTTCAACTACTGTGAACATTTCTTAGAAACATGAATATATACCCCTGGAAAATGTTCAGCAAAAATATAGAATATTTCCGTCTATGTTAAAGACATGATTAGATTGTTTCAGATATTTAGGTAAGGATTAGGAATTAAGAACAATGATAATATATTGGAACTTGCCTTTTATTCTATTTTACTGTAGTAATAAAATGTTATTTTTAATGATTATATAAAATTACTCTTGTTTGGTATTTGAATTACAATAAGTGATAACCATTTTTAAATGATTTCCATAGGAAAGGATCATTTATTTAATGGTATCAATTGTATTGTAATTTCAAAATAATTACGATTATTATTCCAAGGCTGGTTCACTCTAAGACTGTATTTGTTTTCTTGTTCTAGTTTTCATATGTTGGAAGAAATTAAAATTCCAAAAATTCAATGGATGTTGGCATTCAGGAACATCTTCATAGATACTAATATTGGAGTCCCTTCAGTGGAATTGTTTCTGTTCATTTGTTATTTTCATAAATAAATCAAGATGATTATTATTTGTTTCTTTTCACTGCTATTGGCTCTTATCTTGAGAATACTTTTTTCCTAGCAAAGTAGAAAAAAGCAATTGGATTGAGCAAGTAACATATGGCTTTCATAAAATGCAGGTGCAGAGAATTGTGTCTTCTGGCATTTGCTAAGTTTCTTCCAGAAAAGGATATCAACCACTTATAAGTGATGCATAATTCCTAGGTATTCCAGTTATCACATAGACTTTTAGATTGAGTTATCTCTGTATAAACTCAAAAAAAAATACCAAAATACCTCAAAATCAACAGAAATCACATTTTGTTTTAAAATCTGTAGTTTAAAAAGAATTTTTAGCCAACACTGAAAACATCTTTTTAGGTATTCTGCAATTTTTGTGAAGTATTTTTAACAGTAGTTAAATGCTTTCTATGTCAAATTTTTAGAAACCTTTATTGATCCAATGTCATGAATTTTTACATTTATGTTTTATAGGTTTTTACATCTCACATTTATTTTGATAATCATTTTTTATTTTAAATTTGTGAATAAGGTTTGAGGTAGTAGTCTAAGATCAGACTTTAAATCTAGAGAGGCAATAGTGCCAATACACCCATTTAAGATTCTATTTTTATTTCATAAAGTCATGGCATCCTTTTCAAAATCTATTGACCATAAGACTAAGAATTTATTTTTGATACATTCTTCTATGTGTTTGTTCTTATAGTAGGGCTATGTTGTTTTCACTACTAAACATGGTAACAAGATTCAAATCTAGTATGAAGGCTCAAGCTACACAATTTTACAAGATTGTTTTGACTGATCTGTATTCCTTGAACCATATGAGTTTATTGAGCAAATGGACCAATATTCTACAGAGATATCTAGAAGTTTGAGAGTCATTAATATTTTGCACCTTGTGAAAACATAAGACCCCAGATATTATATAGAGAAAAATGTCTTTAGGGAATGCTTGAAGCAACTAAAATTAATTTAGGAATGAGTTAAGATATAACACTATAGCCTAATAAAACTGAATGATAACAACTTGAGCTGTACTAGAGAGGAGAGTGAGAGCGGATAGAATGATGGACCACATAGGAGCAGTATATCATTGGTATTGTGTTTCAAAAAACAGAAAGACTTCAGAGAAGAGAAGGAAGAACATAATCAATGTGTCCTGAATCAACTTTCTTTTTAATCCACCTAATAGTGTGGACTGAGAGTCAGAGAAGATGGGAAAAAAATAAAATAGAAAATAAAGCATTGTATAGAACTCTTACAATGTAAATAAATTCTAATAGAAATATGATCATTAATTTCCAAAGAAATAAGATTAAGAATAGGTAAACTCTAAAGGCAAAAAAATGAAGAGAAAAAAGAAGCAAAGTAAAACTTTAATCCATAACAAATACAAGAGTTTCGAAGTGGAAAGGCAGTGAAAATATTCTAATTTACAAAATAACAAAGTTGCTAACATTGATAGAATATGGATCACATTGTATCATATATAATTTTAAAACAACATATTAGTAATGAAAATTTAAGTCATAATTTAAAACACTATTTATATTATAACTAAACAGTATAGTTCAGTGGTTAAATTTGGCCTAGCATATGTGAAACAATGGTGTGATTTCCCAAGCATTACAAAGTACACACAAAGCACACACACACGCAAAAACCACATAAACACACACACACACATACACATCACATACACACTTTTGGAATATTGATATTATCATATTAAACACAGGAAATTATCACAAATAGTAAAACTAGGTTAATATATAAAATCATAATATTGCTCTTACTATTTAAAAGTTTAGTAGAAATAAAATAATCACAATATGGGGCTGGGAAGTTGGTTTAGTGGTAGAGCACTTGCCTTGCATGTCTGAGGCCCTGGGTTCGATTCTTCAGCACCACATAAGCAAAAAGAAAAAAGCCAGAAGTGGTGCGTGCTGTGGCTCAAGTGGTAGAGCACTAGCCTTGAGCTGAAGAGCTGTGGGACAGCACCCAGGTCCAGAGTTCAGGCCCATGACAGGACCCCCCAAAAATATTACAATATACTTGGATTTTTGTAGATTAATTTAATTGAAAATTAAGACATAGAAAACATGAGTACCTTTGCAAACAAGTTTTAACTAATAAACATTTTAAAACATGTATCCTTTTATTTTGACAAAAGATTGATGTTACTGGTGTTTTAACTCAAGATTTAGAATATGATAGCCAGTATTCTATATGGATATATCTCTAATGATTTCACTCTGGATATTTTTATAATAAGGTATCATAGTTTCTCAGGCTCTCCCGAATTACAAAACCTATTTGCAATTCCGGCCATAGCTAGAAAATTGAAGCCACAAATTACCATGCCCAGCTCAAACTTTTTTTAATTCAAGTACAAATATTTACAAAAACGTGATCAAGTAATGAAGCCTTTCTTAATAAAGTATGTGCTTCTAGAAAATACAGTATTTGTTACCTGGAAAAATATGTTTATAATTATAAGAAATTAAATTTATTTAAATTCACCAACCATATAAAATTATTTACAATAATTTTAAATATTCACATGTTAAATATTTTAAAAGCAAAATATATGTGTATGAATAATTTACATGTGTAAAAAATATGCAAAATTAAATTAACTAATTCTACAATTCTGAAAAAAGAATTACCCTAAAGAAACAAAAGAATAGTAATTAAGTTCAAAATTTGAAAGTTAGAAAATAAGATGGAGTACAATTTAGTTGACAATAACTGTAAACCCTCTGTATATCAATTTTATAATAAAAAATGCATGAACAAAGAAAGCAAAAGTACCCATTGATCAATAGCAAAAGCAAAAGTATCAGTAGTTGTTTGAGTGTAGAAAAAAAATCGATGGCGGGGATAACAAGAAATATACTCATTACCTTACTTATGTAATTGAAACCCCTCTGCAAATTAACTTTACAATAAAATTAAATTGAAATTAAAAATGATCCAAATAATATACCAATTAAAAATTCTTAGAAGCCATTGGTTAAAAACTTTGTAGCGGGGCGCTGGTGGCTCACGCCTGTAATCCTAGCTACTCAGGAGGCTGAGATCTGAGGATCGCGGTTCAAAGCCAGCCCGGGCAGGAGAGACCGTGAGACTCCTATCTCCAATAAACCACCAGAAAACCGGAAGTGGCGCTGTAGCTCAAGTGGTAGAGCGCTCGCCTTGAGCTGAAGAGCTGAGGGACAGCGCCCAGGCCCAGAGTTCAAGCCCCACGACCGACAAAAAAAAAAAAAAAAAAAAAAAAAAAACTTTGTAAACAACTGCCCCAAGTAACCCAAGGAATATACTTTGATGAGACTGTTTAAATACTTGAACTTCAGCAGAGAAGCAAAATATTAAAAAAAAATTGATACAAAGTAAAGTAATAAATCAGAATATATTACTATAATAATCATTAGGAGAATTTTCAGTGATAGTCAAATATGTAAGCTATGAGACAATATGCCATTCGTTTGCACTTAGTAAGTGAGAAAGAATTTTCTAGGTCTTTTTAAATATATCATAAGTTTAATGAAGAAACTATTATGTCACATCATATGATAATCAGATAAAGATTATATTAGAGCAAAGAACAGATTATACTATGTTTTTGGATGTTAATGTATATACTTATTTTGGTTGGGGGAAATTGTGGGGATTTCAACTTGGAGTATTGTTCTTGCTGGCTGGCATCATATCAGTGGTTAATTTTAGGATAGTGGTTCCCTTTCCACAAGAACATGCACCGGATCTGTCCTTTTAGCCTTCCCATCATCAATGGCATCAGAGTTAAACACCAAATCGTCTAGCTTCAAAACTTGGCTGGCTTGGATACTGCAGTCCTTCCAATCTTAGTCTCTAGATAGTGCAGGATGGTGTAAATGATCCAATGCATCCAGCTATAGATTGAGAAGTAAGTCCACTAAAATTTGGCCTGGATTCTGTTCTCAAATCTCCTAAGTAGTTAAGAGTACAGATGGGAGCCACTGGTGCCAAGCAATTACAGTATTTTAAAGCAATTAGACATATATATTTATGACTTAGGCTTGTGATTACCTCAGGAAAAGAATAAAATTTTAGTGAAGAATAGAGAACAGGCAGAATTTTAACTAGCTAATCAGAGGCTGAATAAGTTAGCTAGCTACTCAGGAGACTGAGATCTGAAGAACACTGTTCAAAGCCAGTCCAATCATGAAAATACATATGATTATCTCCAAAAAGCCAGAAGTGGAGCAGTGGCTCAAGTGGTAGAACACTATCCTTGGGCACAGAAACCTAGGGGATAGTGCCCAGGCTTTATTCCGCCTCACGAATGATGAATGCATGTGTGTAGACACACGTGTGTGCACACACAAACAAATGAGTAGTTAAATGCAGAGTTCTTTTTTTTAACCTTTCTGTACTTTAATTCCCTGTATTAGTTTACCAATTAACAAAATCAGCTAAGCACCTTTTTACATACAACTCATCATGTTTCTCTAAAGTCTACTCTCTTTTTAGAAGCCTGCGTTTATTTGACCCAAAAGTAAATTATTCAGGAAGTCAATTCATCTCCCTCAACTCTGTAGTGTTAGATGATTGTTTAGGTTCTTCCTAGCAACATGATTTTGTGAAATCCTGCATCAACTAGCATATTTCTTTCATGAGACAGGAAGCCTCTGTCAAACAACTAATAACAGATTTTTCTCCTCCTGGCAAGCATCTGTAGTTTTATTGTCTTCATATAATGCATGATCTGTGTATGCAAAACACTGCTGTGAAAATATAAAGACCCTTCTCAGCGCTAAGCATTAGTATGCCATTCATACATATGAAGGTGTTTAAATATTACTGAAATTGTTTTGGAATAAATAATGTTCACCTTGACTATCTTAAGAAGGAAGAATTGGGTTCTCAGCACTTTAGGTAAAAACTTGAGTGAAAGAAAAAAAAAAGAAAAGTGATGAACAACTCAACTCATACATTCAAAGGAAACAAAACAACTTAATAAAACAGAAATTAATTCAGTACTCAAGAACCTGCAGGAAATTCAAAGATTTTTTAAAAATAATCTATGATATGCTTATGAAAATCCTAACTATATGGGAGTCTACTGTTATGAGAATAGTGGTTAAAGCCCAGAATTGACAGACAGGTGTCTACACAGTGCCAGGCACCAGTTATTCTAAATTCCAGGAAAAATAACATCAAGTGGACTGAGCCCATGTTCATACACAAGTAGGAAGCCAGATTCTATCTGAAAATTAATCAGTATAATTTGTGCTGGGAGCATGACAAAGTGGAAGGAACACCAATTTAGGAGACACAAGACACTCAATTGAAACTCTAATATTATGAGTATTAAAGAAAAAAGCTATGACTTTAAATATTTGGAATAATTGTAAGATTTGAGTATCTGTGTGGAGAAAAATCCATGGCAGAGATAGAGTGAATCCATGATGCAATGCTTTCTACTTAATTGATAATGGTATGTGGTACTCCAGACATAACAGAGTTATCTTGAAAATCAGCATGGATATGCATTTGGGTGATGGAAATACTCTACTTACACAGGTGTAAATTAAACAGATTTTTTTTGGGGAGAGGTAAATTGAAGTTCTTGAACTAAGAGCCTGGGTGATATCCCTGAGCTTTTTCTCTCAAGGCTACCACTCTATTTCTATGAGCCACAGTTGCAATTTTGATTTTCTGTCAGTTGTTTGGAGATAAGAGGCAGGCTCATGGAATTTTCTGCCCAGGATGGCTTCAAACTTGATTGTCAGATCTCATCCTCCCGAATAACCAGGATTCCCAGCATAAGCCATTGATGTTTTTAATAATTTAGTAAATTGTAGAGTTACAGAAGTTATAAATTATCACCTGTATAATAATTATACATTATAACCTGTGTAATATATGTGTACGTATGTATCAATGCATATGGAAAGAAATATTTTAACATATTTTTGTATCTATAGTAGATTTATGAAATCATCCTTCATTATAAAATAAATTGGAAATAAAAGTTAATAAGGAGCAAAACAAATGGAATTGTCATGTGTCTTGTTGAATGGAATAGGAATTGCGAGAATCAGTTTGGGAAAACCATTTTTACTTTAACAAAGTGGATAATGCCTATTAATTCCAATCCATTTATTTGCCTATATTGTGCATCCTCACACATGAGTGTCAAAATCAAACCACACTTCTTTGCCTTTGTATTTAGATCACCAGTTATAATTTAGGAGATAGATGAAGTAATCAAATAAAGATTAAAATAATAGTAATGAGGCTATGAGTTAGAGCTGAAAATGATTTTAAATATGATAATAGCTAATTAAATTGCATATTTCTTACTTTTACTCTATTGTCATGTCCCTCATTGCCACATTAGGAAAGTACATAGAAGGTTCTCACTAAATTATGTGTACAATTATGAAAAAAATGTATTGAAAGAATATGGGCAGAGTGTGGTTTTAGCTTATTGAGACCTGTAGGGGGTAGTGTGTTTTTGAGGACTTGCAATACATTGTGATGGAGATGAAGGGAGGGATGTGCTTATCCTGGAAAACTGGCAAGAGGATTGTTCCCAGAAAGATAGCGATGAATTCTTCCAAAAGTTTACAGTAAAATCACTTTCACAACCATGGTCTCTGCTGCACTATTAACTATAGTCAAGTTATGGAAACAGCCAAGATGCCCTTTGGTGGAGGGATGGTTGGAGAAAAGTGTGGGACATATACACAATTGAATTGCACCCATCCATTATGAAGACTGTTACATTATTTGCAAAGAAGATCTAAAAATATATTAATTAAACTAAGTCAGAGTCAGACACACAAAGGACCCATGTTCTGTCATGTATTTGGAAACTAGAACTTTATGCAAATTTACACAACAGCATTAACCAAAGCATGCTGTTTGCAAAGGAGTATTTAACAGGTGTAATTTCTTATAAAATTGAACTTTTAATCCAACAAAATGAATACCAGGCAACTATCACTTGGAAGATGTGAGTAGAAGTCAAAGGGAAGGAAATTAAGAGAGTTATGGGGGAAGAGAGTGAAGGCATAATATTCAATGCAGATAGTATGAAATTAGAAGAAATGAAATTAAGTGAAGTTTGGAAGGGGGTGGAAAAGTTACGTAAACATCCATTGTACTTACAATCTTGGGCTTAAACTCAAGTCCAAGGAATTATTCCTCACCTTTTTTTCCCTCAAGTTTAACACTACAACTTGAGGCACAGCACTACATCCAGTGTGTCTTTTTCTGTTTATGTGGTACTGGGGAATTGAACCCAGGATTTCATGCATGCTAGGCAATAACCGTACCATGAAGCCACCTTGCCAGAGCCCTAAATGACTTTTTTAAGATGGCATTACATTTTCTATTCCATAAGTATTTATCATAATTTTAGCCAGAAATTTTAGCTAGAAAAGGACGTAGAACACAATACTAAATCCAGTAAGGCTAGATGGACAATGATTAACCATCACGGTCTAGCCAGCCTCAGAGGGGCTTACCTCATGGAGCTGATACAACAGACTGAACGAGACAGATCCTGACCCACAGCCCACCTCCAGAATGAGAGAACTACCTTGGTTCCAGTCTCATGGGGATGCTGGGCCACCTCCTCTAGCACCCATTCAATCAGTTCCTGTGAGAGAGAGAGAACAAAAAAGAAGGTCAGAATTACAATTAAGCCAGGTGCTGGTGGCTCAGCCTATAATCTTAACTGTACAGGAGGCTGAGATATTCAACCCAGGCAGGAATATCTGTGAGACTCTTGTCTCCAAAGAACCACCAGAAAACCAGAAGTGATGCTGTGACTCAAGTGGTATAGTGCTAGCCTTGAACTGAGGAGCTTGGGTACAAAGCCCAGGCCCAGAGTTCAAGCCCCACGAATGACAAGCAATTGACTTCCCACCATAAGAAGTGGACTGAATAGCACCCAATATCCTAGGGATCATGGCAGAAAAGTCAGGCTGAGCTTCCTCTCAGCTGGGAGTCATGTGTAGGTCACCCGGCTTCTCCATGCCTTAGTTTCCCCAGCTACAAAACTGAACAAAGTGAAGGTTCCCTTCCTCATGGGGATAGGGTTATAATGAATGAGAGCCAAGCTTTGTTTTATAATACCATACCTGTCACACCATTAATAACACACACCATTTGAGCCCTTTCCGGTATCTTCCTGCTATGTGCTTATAGAATTACTGAGAACTGTACCCAACTGCCACTCACCCTGTGCCTGGCCCTGCTCCAGAGATCCCTCTGTATTAATCCCTTGTTTCCTCACAACTTTCCCATGAGGAGATTGAGGACCAAGGGTCGAGGCCCAACCCAGAGCTTGACCCGTGGTCAATAATCAGCTGCCATGGACTGAGTTTGGTACAATCCGTCTAAACCAATGACTGAGCATGGTGCTGCATGTCTACCATCCCAACTACAGAGGATTGGCCCTGGTGGTGCATGCCTGAAAGAGTTAGGAGGACTGCGATCCAGCCCAGCCTGAGCATATATTAAGTGTCCAACTCAGAAATGCCAAGACAGAAAAGCTTGGCTCGCATGGTAGAAGATCTTACTGGCAAGTCAAAGGCCTGAGGTCAAACCCTAATATACCAAAAAGAACCAGAGGCCAAGTGCCAGAGGCTCATGCCTATAATCATATTACTCAGGAGGCTGAGATCTGAAGATCAAAGTTCAACATTTAAAATAGGGTTGGCCTTGCCCATCATGATGAGAAGACCCGGAGTCTGACCTTTTCTTTTGCACTCCATACTAGCAGGGATCACATCCTTACTATGTGCTAGCCATGCTCTCTGTCCCCCAGGAAAGCCATCCCCTGCAGGCCACATTCCCAGTCCTCCCAAGCTCTCACTGCCACCAACTAGGCCCAAGGGAGTACACAGCTCCAGGGCACACAGATCCCTTGTTCTTGTAATTTAAATGTTGAGTCCCCTTCAAGCATCTCACCCTGGAAGTGGCGCTGTAGCTCAAGTGGTAGTGCTCTCGCCTTCAGTTGAAGAGCTGAGGGACAAGACCCAGACCCAGAGTTCAAGCCCCACGACCGACAAAAAAAAAAAAAAAAGCATCTCACCCTTCCAGGTCCCCAGTCCTCAGCTGCTAAGCCCATGCACCCCCAATGATAGCAGGTAGAAGTTACCAAAGCATCCAGCCTCCTTGTTACAGCCCATTTCTACACACACACACACACACAGACACACACAGACACACACACACACACAGACACACACACACACACACACACACACACACACACACACACACACACACACACACACACATCCAGACTGGTGACAGAAGATTCGTCTATGCAGGAACTTCAATTTGCCAAGGGATCATTCACCTGAGCACAGTCAGGCTGTACAAGGAGAATATGATCTCTCTCTCTCTCTCTCTCTCTCTCTCTCTCTCTCTCTCTCTCTCTCTCTCTCTCTCTCTCTCTCTCTCTCTCTCTGTCTCTGTCTCTCTCTCTCTCTCTCTCTCTCTCTCTCTTTCTCTCTCTGTGCCTCTCTCTGTCTCTGTCTCTCTCTGTCTGTCTCTCTGTCTCTGTCTCTGTCTCTCTCTCTAAGGATCTCTCTCTCTCTCTCTCTCTCTCTCTCTCTCTCTCTCTCTCTCTCTCTCTCTCTCTCTCTCTCTCTCACACACACACACACACACACACACACACACACTCAGAATATTGCCTCTCCTGAGTTTGTTGGAGATCAGATGGACCAAGAGCACCAGCAGAACCTGGCAGAGCTGGGAAATGTGATCACCCTGTGAGAAATGTTTACAGCTGGTGTGTGTGTGGGGGAGCAGACCATGTGTATGTGTGTGGGGGAGGATGTTTTCCCATATATTCACTTATGCTCTGACCTCCAGCACCCTCACCACCCTACTGGGCTTTTCTTGGACCCTCTTCAGGTGAAAGTGTGATTGAGCGCAGAAGACAAGGGCTCACACAGCAAAGGGGTCTATCTTCTACATGCAACACACCCTACCTCCAGAAAAAAGGAAAAGACCCCAGAAGACAGGTGTGGACATGCTGTTTCCCATCTCTAACTAAGGCCACCAGGTTCCAACCAGGGATAAGAAGGGTGCAAATGTGCTGCTGTGTGGCTCCCACTGCTTCAGGCTAGGGGCTCTGTGGCACCCACTCCTCACACAACCCTCTATCTCCCCGTTTTCTGGGACACTGGCTGCTAGGGATGGGGGTGGGATCCTCAGGTCAACATCAACCGTCACCCCTGGGATGCATTTGTGGCAGAGCCCTGGCTAGAATGTGGGGCACGGGGGAGGCATGGGTCCAGGTGAGGGGGGAGAAATCGGGTTGGGGGTGCGGTCCTGCGTGGTGACCACTCACATGTAATGCTGGGAGAAGCTGTTGGCACTGCTCCAGGTGGGACGAGCAGCAATGGTGGAGGCATGGCAGACACTCAGGCCTGGAGCAGAGGACGGAAGGGCCAGGACCAGATTAAGGCTGCAAGCTGGCCAGCGGTGCACCATTGCACCATTGCCTGAGGACTCCAAGAGGCACTGTGAGTCTGAGCCAGCTGCACCAGGTTTGAAACTGCTCTGTGGGGAAGAGGGGGTGGGGCCAGGGCACAGGCAGGCACTTGTTGGGGCTAAGCAAGGCCTCTCCTCCTAGGCCTCAAGTTTCTTGCTCACCACTCAGCCACCTCTAACTTCCTCAACTGCTGGTAGTGATGTCAACAAAGAGGGAATCCTGGTGCTTCTAGGCAACACGGAATGTGGGTGTGGCCGCCATTCTTGTATCTCATTAGTCAGAAAGAACCATGAAAGAATGCGGATGTGGCTGGAATCCTGTGATGCAAGCAGAATGGGCAGAGTCAAGATGAGAGCAGCCGTTTTCCACAGGAAACTTTGTCCAATCCAGTTGGGGACAAGAGTGTGACCTGCTTTAGCTGGATGGCTGCACAGATTGTTGTGTATGTCGGTTGCGAGTCCCAGACCTTGAACTCAGGATCTGGGCACAGTCCTTGAGCTGCTTTTGCTCAAGGGTAGCCCTCTACAACTGGAGCTACATGGCTCTATTTCTTGCTTTGTTAGCACAAGTTGGACAGGGTTCTCAAGGACTTTCCTGCCTAGGGTGACTTTGACCATGATACTCCTATCACAGCCTTGTAAGTATCAAGGAGGACTGCTGAGAGCCACTGATGCCTGCCTAATCATTGGTCTTGCTGATGTTCTAGGACAGAGCGGTGAGTTCCCTATCCTCAGGATTAAGTGGTGGGAGCTGGAGCCCACAGTTTAAATCCTGATCCTGCCACCTCCAAATGGTAGGACATCCTAAGAAACTCACTCCTATCCTTATCAATACCAATGGAATGTGATGTATGTCATGATTGAATGGACAGTTCTTGAGTGATTCTAGGATAAAATTATACACAATTATACCCTATGACACTAATCGATTTTAACTAACAGTTTATGAAGCATTTAAAAAAATCACATTCATTAAATAGAGACATAATGAAATACCTAAGAACTGGGTGTCACATAGTATAAAGGTGCCATATTTTCTGCCAGACTGGATATGAACTCATGGTCTGGGTCACACTGTTGCACTGTGTGAGAAGGGGAAGCTTGCCTCCTTAAAGTCAAGAAATTCAAGTCTGTTCCTTAGGCCCGAAATCTATCCCCACCACTAGAAAACATCCTATTCGTGTACATTTTAAATATATTATTTATATTTACATACATATGTTGACTCCATATTGTATTCAGTGGAGTTATTCATTTTATTTTTAGTTTTATTCATGTATTGACCTTATTTTATTGACTATTATGACATATAGAACAGTGATTACATTGATTACATAGGATCTAGGTCTGCATATGTATTCCACTTCATACCTGACACCCAAGACATACACAAAAAAGGAAAACATGTGTCATTATCAGCTTCTTACTTCATGATTCATTTTTTGGGAATGCTGGCATCTGAACTCACAGCCTACAAGGCCCAATTCATGAATGAGTGAGTGTCAGTACGCCATCTTGTGGCAAATTGAGGTTACAGGCAGTTCCCAGGACCTGAGATTGAGCCCCAGGGTTTAACAAAATAAGATTGACACGCAGATGGTAGTATGCTAATAAATATATATATATATATATATATATATATATATATATATATCTTTATGGAGTGCCAGAGATGTCTATCCATTATTTCAGTTATATAGACTCCATTCCTACCAATTCTTGGATATTTATTATGCCTTCATGTAATTAATGTTATTGTTTTCATCCTTAAAAAACTATTAAGTAAATCAATCAGTGTCCTGAAATTATTGCATTCCTGTAAGTAATAGTATTCTTTTAATGCTTCATAAATATTAAATAAAATCAGACTCCTAAAATCATGCTGTCTAATTTTATAGGAGCATCATTCATAATCAACTCATTCAACCATGACATTGAAATCAATCCATTGTTATTCCTATGGATGGGAATGAGTCTTTTAGAATCTCCTGCCATTGGTTGGTGTCGGGAGGGGGATTCAAAATCAGGACCTACATTGCCACGTGGGTCTATGGCTTTTCCAATAGTCCCTCAACATTCAGCAATACAAGGTGAAGTACCTTCAGTGTCATTGAGACCCAAGGGATTCACAGTGCAAAGGAAGAAAACATAAATAGGCCGCATTTTTTTCTGTGGATTTTTTTCCACACAAGGCCTGGGCATCTAGGATACCAGAATCAGCTGTGGGTCCAGTGGCTGAACCCCAGCATAGTATGATCAAAGCTGAGGCAGAGTTGCCCTGACATGAGTTCAAGTGCCCTGCTGAGCAAAATTTAAAAAAAAAATTAAAAGAAACTAGCTCTCTGGCTTGCAATTCACACCGTTTATTCTGCCAAGCTTTGGATTTGAACTCAGGATCTGGGTAAATCTGCAGCACCTTGGAAGAAGGGGAAGCTCACTGTACTTGAAGATAAGAAAGTCAGGCCTGTACTCTAGGCTTGATTTCAAACCCTAACCCTGGAAAAAGTACTATTTATGTACATTGTAAACACAGTGTTTATCCCTACCTATGGATGTTCAGTCCATACACATTTAGTATGGTTGTTGCTTGTAATTTTTTCTTATTCATTAATTTACCATTGATTTTACTATGATGATACCTATTCTGTTTATTATATTGACGACATCTTATCACATGGCATCTAGATTTGCAGATGGGTTTTCCATCAAGCCTGACAACTAGGAGTCTCAGAGAAAAGGAAAAAAGTTTCACATTCTACTTCTTACTCCATGATCCAATTGTTGGTAGTGCTGGGAACTGAACTCAGTGCTTAGCAGGACCAATTGGAGAATAGTTCAAGGTGAACACACCAGCCTGTGAGCAACTAAGGAGTTAGACCATTCCCAGGATCTGACATCCCCATGCTGAGCCATGATAGTCATAAATTCATTATTTAAACATAGGATCTATATTTACATAGATGTGTGGACAGAGTCTTGCATTTGGTGTACTTCTTATTTTCTATCTTCTCCATGGACATATTGTGAAATTTACTGAGTATGGTAACAGATATAACAGTGCTTACATGGATGACAACCTATTGCATAGCTGTAGGGTTTCCTATGCATTCCCAAGCTGAGACCCACAACTTTCACAGGACAGAAAACCAGGTGAATAGATGGGGTTCTCACATAAAGATTCATCTTTTGGCAGTGTTGGGATTTGAACTTAGAGCCTAAGAGGCCCAATTGGGGAAAGGGTCAAGGTGAGGACACCAGCCTGTGAGCAACGAAGGAGATAGCCTGTTCCCAGGACCTGACATCGAGTCCCAGGGAGGGCCAGATTGCCATAAATTCATAATTTAAACAGTATCTATATTTACATACATATGTGGACAGCATCTTGCCTTCAGTGCACTTCTTCTCCTTATTTTGTGCCTAATTCATTGAGGTATTGTGTATTTTACTGAGTATGGTTACAGGTATAACTGTGCTGACATGGATGACAGTCGGTTTCCATGGTTATAGGGTTGCCTATGCATTCTCGATCCTAGTTGAGACCCAGGACTTTCACAGAAGAGGAAAACATGTGCAATGAAAGGCTTCTGGCAACAGAATGAAAGTTTTTTCAGTCCTGGGATTTGAACTGAGGTAGCTCTGTTGCAGTGTGGGGGAAGGGGAAGATCACCATCCTTGAAGCCTACAATGCCATGCCTGGTCCAGGGCCTGATTTGAAGCTCTAGCAGTGGATGAAATAACAAGCTCACCTTTTTTTAAACTTGGGATCTCTATTTACCTGCAGGTGTGGTATGCATCTTGCATTCGGTATAGTAATTCTTGTTATTTTGTGTCATATTCATGGATGTATTGTGTATTTTATTGAGTTTGGTGACAGATATAACTGTGCTGACATGGATGACAACGTATTTCCATGGCTATAGATTTGCCTATATAGCATTCTCTGATCTCGCTGAGACCCAGGAATTTCACATCACAGGAAAACAGGTGGATCGATGGGCTTCTCACATCAAGGTGAATCTTTTGGCAGTGCAGGGATTTGAACTCAAGGCCTAGCAGGACCAATTGTTGAATGGGTCATGGTGAACACAACAGCCTGTGAGACACTAAGGATCTAGTCCATTCTCAAGACCTGAGATCCAGCCCTGTTGGGGGCCAATATAGTTATAAATTCATAATGTAAACAGAGTATCTATATTTCCATACATGGGTGAGCAGCATCTTGAGTTTGGTGTAGTCATTCTCTTTATTTTGTGTCTTATTCATTGATGTATTGTGCATTTCTTGAGTATAGGATGACAGATATAACTGTGGTCACCTTGATGACAACCTATTCCTTTCAGTATAGAGTTGCTTATGCATTCTCCATCGTAGCTGAGACCAGGACTTGCACATCACAGGAAAACAGGTGCAACGAAGAGCTTCTCATATCAGGGTGAATATTTGGCAGTGTTTGGATTGTAACTCGGGGCCTAGGAGGCCCAACTGCCCAATGGGTCCACATGAGCACACGAGCCTGTGAGACACTAAGGGGCTGGGTCATTCCCCGGAACTGAGATTGAGCCCCAGGGAGGCCACAATAGTCCTGAAAGCATCATTTCAACATGGAATATATATTCACATCTGTGTGTGGACTGCATTGTGCATTTAGTGTAATTATTCTATTTTGTATGCTATTCATGGATGTATTATGTAATTTCTTGAGTATATGATGACAGGTATAACTGGGATGACATGGATGACAACCTATTCCCATGACCACAGCTTGGCCAATGCATTCTCCATCCTAGCAGAGACCCAGGACTTGCACAGGAAAGTAAAACACGTGCAACATCTGACATCAAGATGAATCTTTTGGCACTGCTGGGAACGGAACACAGGGCCTAGCTAGCCCAATTGATGAATGGGTCCATGTGATCATACCAGCCTGTGAGCCACTAAGGAACAAGGCCATTCCCAGGACCTGAGATGGAGCCCATAGATGCGGAGACAGGGGGAGGGCACACAGCAGTCATCCAATCATAAGTACATATTTGTATATGGTAGGAGTGACGGTGACCAGTGATGGAATCCAATCTAAGATGTGTCTACTGATTCTTGGATCTTTCCTGAAGCCTCCATTTCATGAATATGATGATTATTGTCATGCTTAAACAACGCTTTTTTACAAATAAGAGATACCCCATGTGTCTTGCCTATCATTTCCTACTCACATGATGCAAGAACTACTCGTTCAAGGATGAGATCGATATCATTCCATGACTCTTTGTGGTACAGAAACCAGTATCTCAGGATTTCCTGCCATTGCCTACTCATAAGGGGGGCTGAATTCAAGCCTCAGGCGTGCACAACATACTCCTTATATTTTATTTATATATTATTTTAAGTATAGGATTTATACGTCCATACAGATGTTCAGTACATATCGTGTTTGGTGTGGTTATTCATTTTATTTCTTGTTTTATTGATTTACCATTTTTTGACTCTGATGACACCTGTACCATTTATTACATTGTTTACATCCTATCACGTAGCATCTAGATTTGTAGATGTATTCTCCATCATGCCTGACACTTAGGACTCTCCCAGAAAAGAAAATATGTGTCACACTTGGCTTCTTAATCCAAGATTAAATTTTTGGCAGTGCTTGGATCTGAACTCAGGGACTAGCAATCCCAATTCATGAATGGGTGATTGTGAGCACAGCAGCCTCTAGCCAATGAAGCTGTCTGGGTGTTCCCAGGAACTGAGATGGAGCCCCAAGTTTAGCCAAAACAGCAGTACATGGATAGGCAGATGGTGGTATACAAATAAATATGTATTGGTAAACAGTGCCAGAGCAGTCTGTCTATGATTGAATGGTATCTACTACGTTCCTACAAACTCTTTGGTATTTATGATATTGACATTGAAATAATATTTTTTCATGCTTAATAAACTATCAATTAAGATCAATCAGCATCGCAGGATTATTGCATCCAATTTTAGACTAGACAAATACATGAACTTCTTTTTCAATCGGTATTCTTATGCATAGGAAGGAGTCTCTTGTGATCTCCTGCCATTGGTAGGCATCAGGACCAGAATTTGAACCCAAGGCCTACGTTGATATTGTTGGCTTATGGCTTCCCTGATAGGCTGCCAGCCATCAGCAATGGCAGGTCAGATCCACTTTGCTACCATGTCATTCAAATCCAGGATGGTCACCGTGCAAACAAAAAATCATAAAACTCCCTAGCCCTCTACAGCTCGCCACTTTTTGTGCTGTCTCGCTTTTCTTTGTTCTTCCTGCAAGCCCTCTGTGTCTAGTGTCCCAGGATCGACTATGGGTCTGGAGGCTGCACCTGAGCCTAGGGCAATCGAAGCTGAGGCAGAGTTGCCAAGACCTGAGTTCAGGCCCTGTGCTTGGAAAAATTAAAGAATTAGTTAATTATAAAGAATTAGTTAATTAATTAGCTAAATTAAAAAAAATAAAGCACCCTGGTTTGGAATTTCTGCCAGCTTTTTTTTCGTAGCCTGGGATTTGAACTCAGGGTCTTGGTAAATCCATAGCAATGTGAGGGAAGGTGCAGAGTTGCTACCACTTGAGTTCAAACCCTATGCCAAGCCAAAAATAAATAATTAAGTCACTGACCTTGGCAGGGAGAGGTAGTTGTGGAGATGGGAGGGAAGGGATGGTAGGTGTAGGGCACATGGGCATCAAAGATGGCGCTGAGAGGGAGTTGAGTGGGCAGAGCCCAAGTTGTTTATGTTAAAATCTGACTGGCTGCCACAACCAGGCAAAGTGACGTTAGTGCTTGAACAGTTTGCAGATAGCAGGGAAAGTATAGAAAGCTTAAGTGCATGATACGGTGACCTCTACAGTGATTGGTTGGTTCCTTTTCCTTCCCTTCCATGCCATGTAGTTTTTTGCTTTAAAAAGTGCTTGCTGCATGGCAATAAATGAGTTCCTGCTTGACTTGACTCAGTGCTGTGTCTGACTGTTTCCAGGGCTAGTGGAGGCTGGGGAATGGGGGAGCGGCGCACTTACCTTTCCTCCAACCTAGTCAGTTTTCCACAGGACAGATAAAGACCCAACATCTGGCATCCAATGTGGGGCACGAAAGGAAAATATTCTGGCTGAGGCTAAGGGGTCTCTAAGGGTAAATGAAACCCTTAGTATGGGTAATGCTATCTCACAGGAGGAGGAGGGGGCAACATTAGGCCTAGAGGGAGTACAAGAGGACTGGGGAAGTGGTAAGGAAAAGGAATTGGTCAAATTCAACTGAGAATGCAGTGATCAGACAAAAGCATGCGCAGGGGAAGTCAAAACGAGGGTGAAGGTTCCCCCCTCTGACTCAGGTGCCTCTAATGGTCCTTAGGCCCTCACTCTATTCCCACAATTTGGGGGGAGATATGGCACCCTATGCAGCCCTACAGAGTGACCTGGAAGATGTGGACCCCTACAGATCTTCCACAGAGGGGCCGAGAGCCAGGGAAGTAACCGATACAGAGTCCTGCCCTGTAAAGGAAGGGCCACCCAGGAGCCGGGACCCTGGGCCAAAGGATTCACTTCCCTAAGCATATTTGGTCAATCTGGCACCAGGAGCTAACAGACCCTTGGAATGGTCTCCATGGGAAGCCAAGGATCTTAAAGAGCTCCGCAAGGCAGTGGTGGAGGATGGCCCAAAATCTCCTTGAGCCCAAAACCTATCACAGGACATTGCTTATCACCCGTGTGTCCCTAAGGACTGGCTGGATGTGGCCAAAGTTGTCCTCACCAGTCCTCAGTTTATTAAATGGTGTGCCTTCTTTAAGGAGGAATGCAGAGTGTGGGTGGAGAATAACTGGCAGGCTCAACCTGAGATACCAATTACATATGCCATGTTAACAGGGGCAGGAGAAGGGTACTTCACTGGTGTCCAACAGGCCGCAATACCTGGCCCATACCGTGACAATGTGAGGCAGGCAGGACTTGCCATGTGGTACAAATTGTATGAAGGGCCCACTGAGTCCCCCATAGCAGGAGTGAGACAAAAACTGTGTGAGCTTCTAGTGTTCACATCAAATTGCCAACGGGGGACCTCCAAGATCAGTTTTTAAAGCTACTGGTTTGGGAAGGGATGAATGTAGACCACTAAACAGCCTGCGCAGGATTGAGAGAGAATTCCCTGAGCAGATGGGTGGTGGCCTCACTAAATGTGAACACAACAGCCCCAGTCCCAATCATTATCTTTAGCTTCACAGGCTCAGACATCTGCAATGACTGAGTCTATTACCCAGGGTCTGGCAGGCCAGGTCCAAGGAATCCCAAGGCCATCAGGGAGAGAGACTTGTTTTAAATACAGAGGAGGGCCACTATAAGGACTGTTGAAAACAATCACTCCACCAACCAGCCCAGAGGGTCCAAAGCAACCCCTACACCCTGCCCCAGGTGCAGGAAGGGGTACCATTGGACAAAGGATTGTCGATCCAAATTTGTTTTAGATGGGAAGGCTTTAAACTAGGGGAGAGGCATCCTCCAGCCCCATTAACTCAAGGAGGAACCCCCTCTGTTGTAAGGCCCAGGCAGCCTCATGGCACGACGACCCAGGCCCATTGGAACATCCCCCTGGTGGAAGGACCCCTCCCTATAATGAGTGTTTTCATAGGTGGAAAGCACTTTTACTGCCTAATTGAAATGAAAGCAGATTGAATTGTACTCAGGGAGGAGGATGTGCCCTTGGACTGGAAGCTTGCAACAGGGCCCCCGATATTGAGAGTGGGGGGCAATTCTCAACCAGAGAGACAGTAGCCCTTATGAAATGGACTAGCCCAGATGGAGAGCAGGGAAAGATATGCCCTCTAGTGGCAAAAAAAACCTCACCACCAATTTACTAGGGCAAGACATGCTAAGACAAATGGATGCAATGGTCACTACAGACCATGGGGCATCCTGTGATGATATCCTGGATAGAGAAGAAGCACAAAGGCTTAAACAGGATCTACAGGGAATTAAGAAAAAGGATTTTCAACTTTCCTAAACATAGAGAAGAACATAAGGGACCCACTCGGTGCACCCCTCAATCCTAAAGGCCATTGTTCCCCCACCCAGTACCTCCCATTAGGTGGAAACGGGGAAGCCCTATTTGGGTAGAGCAGTGGCCTTTGACCAAACCTAAACGTGTAGTCATCCACCTTTTGGTGTAGAAACAGATAAACGTTGAGCACATATGTCCTTGAGTCTTTGGAACACATCTGTATTTGTTATCCAAAAAGAATCCAGGGCCTGGCGCATGCTCCAAGATCTACAGAAGGTAAATGAAAGGATGAAGCTAGTAGGAATGCCCCTAAGAGGTATGCCCTGGACTCCCGCCATACCTTCAGAATATACCTGGGTTGTGATTGATATTAAAAATTGTTTTTTTTCTATCCCCTTGCATCTGGATGACTGCAAGAAGTTTGCTTTTTCCATCCCTTCTCTTAATTTTTCCCAGCCTGATCGGAATTTTGAATGGACAGTGCTGCCACAGGGAATGGCCAATCGCCTGGTCTTTTGCCAACAATACATGGCCACAATTTTAGGGCCTGTGCTGGGTTCAGATACCTCCCTTGCCTATGCCTACATGGATGATATAATTCTGGGGCACCAAGACCCAGCCACATGGAGGGCCTTCTGGCCCAGGTTCTCAACATATTAAAAAAGGGTGGGGTGGCTTCCATAGCCCTAAATAAAATTAAAAAGGTATCTCCTTTTAAGGTGCTCAGAACCCACGTTACCTTGACTAAGACCAGCCCCCCTTAAGCCTTTGCTGGATATTCCAGCCTCTCTAACCTTAACCCAACTTCAGAGTCTTTTAGGGGAAATCACTTGGGTGTTGCCATGGGTTCCCATCCCTAAACATAGTCTTGTACCCTTATTTGCCCTACTAAAAGACAGGAGGCCCCAAGAAGTTATTACAATTACAGACAGCCATCGGGAAATATTTTTAAAGTTCCAAAGAGCCCTGGATGAAGTTTTCCTGAAGAGGTTTCCTATTCTTGTGCCCATTTCCCTCTGGTTGTTTGCGAGTGTCACATTGATTTCTGCAGTTTTGAACTCAAAGAGGGGAGCCATTAGAGTGAGTTCACACTCCCCTGGGAAGCATGTCTCAGTGTACTCTCAGGTAGACCAACTTGCAGATAATATTGTCAAGGGAAGGTCCCAAGCCCAAAGGCATTATGACCTTGACCCTCACTTCATTGTTATTGCTTTTCAGATGGCAGATGTTGAGTGGCTCACTCGAGCCAATGCTCATCTTGTTCTCTCCTTGGAGGGGTTTCTAGTTCAATTTGACTGCCATTATGGGCCATCCAAATGGACTGTCATGTTATGGCGACTTCTCTCATAATGCCTTCTCTATTTTCTCCTATACCTATTCCTAGAGCCCTCCATGTTTTTACTCATGGAGGTAAAGCAGGCTCTGTGTATGCAGCCTTTGAGGAGCAACAAAATATCTCAAGCCAACAAAGATTTCAACCTTGTCAAGGGTCAGCACAATATAAAGAAGTGCTGGCCGTAATTATGGCCCTTCAGGACATTAAAAAACCCTTTAATTTGTATTCGGATAGCCTATATATGATTAACTTTCTCCCTCATATTCCCCAGACACATATTAAGATGGATGAGAACCCTATTTTACCTCTTATGGTTACCCTTAAGGGCCTATTAGGAGGGCGAGGAGCCACTATACATATTCAACATTTAAGAGGGCATTCAAAACTTCCTGGGTTTTTATCCCTAGGCAATAATTGGGCAGACCAGTTAGCTACTGGCCCACAAGCATTGACCACATGATTTAACCCACATGAATTGGAGAGGTCTTCAGCATGGATTTCCTCAGATTCCTGTAAAGGACCTCAAAAGGATAGTACATACCTGTAAAATATGCCAGCCGTTCTTAAAAGTACCCCCGCTACAATCACCAGGGGGAGATCCCAGAGGCCTCAAACACAACGTCCTCTGGCAAACTGATATTACTCATTTCCCAGACTTTGCTAAGCTTAAATATATCTTTGTCTCTATGGACACCTACTCAAGAGCATGCTGGCCACATTTACATACAGGAGAAATAAATAAACATTCACAAGCACATTTTCTTCAATGCTTTGCTACCTTGGTTCTGCCAGCACAAGTTAAAACCCATAATGGATTCTGTTTTGTTAGTAAAGCAATGTCAGGGTTTTTTGACAAATGGCATATTAATCATACTACAGGAATTCCATATAATCCCCAAGGTCAAGCAATTATAGAAGGAAATCACCAGTGTCTTAAGGAGGAATTATTTAAAAAAGGGGGAAGTTAACCCCCCATATACAGTAACAGATAGCTTTGTTTACAATTAACATTTTAAATTTTTCAAAAGGGGCAACTGAGTCCAGATTTCAGAAGCACTGGGGACAACTATACCCTAACCCCCAACTGAAAGTCAGGTGGAAGGACCCCCTGACACAACAATCGAGAGAACCTGACCCCCTAGTTACCATGGGCAAGGGATTCAGATATGTTTTTCTCATAGGGGAGACAGCCCCCATTTGGATGATGGCCAGGAACCTTAAGTTTTTACCCATTTCCTCTATACAGGAGGATGCCCAAGGATAAACTAACCAACAAGGAAAGAAAATGGCAATGGTGGTTGAGGCTTGTGTTTAAAATGAGGGAAAGCTAAAAATATAACTACTAACCATCCCCAAGGGTAATTGTGTTCTAACAATTGCAGATGGTGATACTCCAGCTGTTGGCTGTCCTGACCCTCCCAGTCCAGGCAATGGCCCTACGGAATCCACACCAACCTCAATGGGTGACCTGGGAAGTGATCAGTACTGACAATGGAGAAATCATCAATGGCACCAAAAGAGAAGCTGTCCCTTCGACCTGGTGACCTGACCTTCATTTTGAAACTTGTGACCTGGCAAGAGGATCCTGGGATGCTGGAGATTAAGTGTGGGGGACCACGAGGATGCACCTTGCCTCATGTGTGGTACCCCCAATACCCAGGCTGCCCCCATGCTTTAAAGAGGGCAACCTTATGAGATAATGACTTTTATTTATGTCCTAGAAGTAATTGAACTGCTTAAGACATTTCTAACTTTGTTGGGGCTGATGTTTATTAACATTTACTGAGCAGGAAAAAAGGATAACTAACTGGGAGGTGGGCAGGATAGAGCCCAAGAGATCCAACTCATGGCTCTCCCCATCCATTATGATAAGCTCAGTGCCAAAGATTACCCCATACCTTAGGGGAAGCAAGAAAAGAGGAGGTGCCAATTGGGCAAACCTCGTAAGAGATGCCCTGACCCGAACTTCAGCAAAGAGGTGGGTCTGCCATTAAAACAAAAAGGGGGAAATCTGTAGGGTACATGGGCAGCAAAGGTGGAGTCGAGAGGCAGTTGAGTGGGCAGAGCCCGAGTTGTTTATGTTAAAATCTGACTGGGTACTACAACCAGGTGAAGTGATGTCAGTGCTTGAATAGCTCGCAGACAGCAGGGAAAGTATAGAAAGCTAAGGCGCATGATAGAGTTACCTCTACAATGATGGTTGGTTACTTTTCCTCCCCTTCCATGACACGTGATTTTTGCTTTAAAAATTGCTTGCTGCATGGTAATAAATGAGTTCCTGCTTGACTTGACTCCCTGCTTGACTTGACTCTGACTGTCTCCTGGGCTAGGGGAAACTGGGGATCTGGCTAGCGGTGCCCTTACCTTTCCTTGGACCCCATCTGACTTCAGAGGGACAGCCGAAGATCCAACAGGTAAGGGGAGAACAAAGGAGGAAGCAACAATGCTAAATAGGAAATGTACTCATTACTTTGCTCATGTAACTGTAACCCCTCTGTACAACATTTTTACAATTAATAAAACATACAAAAATAATGTAGTGCTCAAAGAAGCACTTTAGGGGTAAGGGAAGGATATTGAATACAAAATTCTACATTGCTTTTTTTTAAAAATGTTCAGCATGGAACTGAATAAACAACTGCTTCCATTAAAAATATTAAGTCACTGTCCTGGAACTGGGGCCAGTATTCCTGCCATTGATGGGATTTGAGCTCACTGTATGGGTAACTCTTTTACACCAACTCTTTTACACCAGGGGAAGTTTACTGTCCTTGAGGAAAAGAAATTAATATAGAGTTCCCAGGGCCTACAATAAGGCTCTGCAATGTAAAAAATATTTCTATACATGTGTAATATATGATATATATGTACATATGCATGTTTATTATATATACTATTATTTATTTTGTATTCATTTTATGGTTTATTGTATTTAGTATTATTATACACATAATATTTATTATATTTTGTACATCTATTATAAAATTATACACAATAAATTAGATCATTGACTCGTTTTTCATTAATACTTTGTTTAGTGTTGAAACTTAATACATAATTAAATGGAGGCATTTGTCACAGTCATCACATGTTTAGAGTCAGTCCCCAGTATGAGCTTTGTCTTATTTATCTTTGTACAACTTCCTATAGGGATTTCTTTAGAGGATTTATACTCAGAGGCCTTTTCTTGAGGATAGGCAAGTTGTGGGATAAAATTGAAAAGGTGGGGCTGGGAATGTGGCTTAGTGGTAGAGAGCTTGCTCAGCATGCATGGATGCCAGGGTTTGAATCCTCAGTGCCACATACTCAGAAAAAGACTGAAGCTGTGGAGTGGCTCAAGTGGTAGAGCAACTAGCCTTGAGAAAAAGAAGCTCAGAGACAGTACTCAGGCCTTAAGATCAAGCCTCAGGACTGGCAAAAACAATGGGCCAGATGCCGGTGATTCAAACCTGGAACCCTAGCTTCTCAGGAGGCTACGATCTGATGACCACAGTTCAAAGACAGCCTAGGCAAGGAAAGCCTGTTAGACTCTTATGTCCAATGAACCACCAAAAGACCCCATGTGGTGCTGTGTCTCAAGTAGAGTGTCTTGAATAGAAGGGCTCAGGGACAATGCCCAGGCTTCATTTTGAGACACACAACTGGAAAACGAGTGAGGGGTAATCAAAGTACTTTTCCTATTTGCTAATTATGAGGACATTTTCTGGAAAATTAACTCTGATGTACACCAAAGTTGGAGTCAGACTCAAGGTTCAAGTATAGCAGATCCAAATGTCCAGCCTTTCAGATTGTAGCATTATAACCTATGTCCTACAGGTTTCTGAAATGTCCAATGTTGAAAGGCATAATATGCTCCTCAAACCCTTTGGGATAAGCACTTGACCTCTATTGTCAATGTCATTACAGTTCCTAAACTAGCAGAACACCTGTAGCTCAGGCCCGTCACCCTAGCTCAGGAGGCTGAGGTCTCAGGATCACAGGGTGAAGCCAGCCAAGGCAGGAAAGTCTATGACACTCTGACTTCCACTTCTGAAAGGTCAGATGTCCAAGAGCTTCCTGTTTTTCCCTTGGTAATGAGAGGTTACTTACACTCTAAATGTTCTTAGAGTTCTCAAGCTATAGAAACAGGAAAGAAACATTGTTGACCCATTCTGGCTTGAAATGAAGTTTTAAGGAACCAAGTCTTAGCCTTTTTTGCAGGAAGAACTCCAGTGTAACACTGAATTTGAAGGAAAGAAAACAGTTGAAAAAGCCAGGCTAGGTTAAGAGACCTAGGCCTGCAGCATTAGGAGGCAGAATGAACACACTCAACAGGGAAGTGAGCTGCAAAACTACTTCATTCATTCCAGGCACAGCCAGCAATGGGGGGAAACCTGAAACACTTGATAGAGTTACACCAGCCTCAGGCTTTTCTCAGCCTCTTAAAACAATGACTAATTAACCTTCCTCCCTCAGGTGAAAGGAGCCTCAGGTTATCTTTACATTAATAATAGAGAGCCAGTTTAATGGGTGAGAGGGAAGGAACAGAGTAGAAAAACGCTACTCTCTGGTTTTAGGGAGTGCATTTTTGACTGTCACATTTGAAGGCCCTTCTTCTTCCTCTGCCATTCCATTCTCCTTCTTTCATTCTCCACATCATTAATGCAAATCCCCAGTCCAAGGAGTGGCAGGGCCCTTTCTCTACTATCTCCAAGCACCTGAGTTAGAACCTGGCTCTGCCCTCTTGGCTCTGGGGCCTTCGGCTGCCTGAGAAGTGAGACAGAGACAGGCTTCCTGCTCTGTGGTTGTGTGAAGGAGATGCTGGTGGCCTGGCACAGTGCAGAAGACCTCATGACTGGGAATCGTTCCCTTTTATCCTCCTGACTTCCAAGACAAGATTAATCTATCTATCTATCTATCTATCTATCTATCTATCTATCTATCTATCTATCTATCTATCTATCTATCTATCTATCTATCTATCTATCATCTATCTACCTACCTACCTACCTCCTTACATACCTACCTACCTAGTGAGATAGCTATCTCTTTGCCAGTTCTTGGGTTGAACTCAAGGCCTGGGCACTGTCTCTACCACTCTTCTACTTGAGACACAGCACCAATTCTGGTTTTCCTGGGTATGTGCTACTGAGGAATTGAGCCCAGGGCTTCTTGCATGCTAGGCAAGCACTCTCTCTCTAATCCACATTCCCAGCCTCCTCATCTTTTTCTTAATGGTAGTTTTTATGTAAGTATGGTACTATCTTATGTCCCCAAGTTTAACTTTGTGAATGCCTGTTATTTCTACAAACCCTGATCTTCTCCTCCTCTGCCTGATTTGTGTTTGTTCCTGCCTTGACCTCATAATAAAATCATAACAAATGCTGCTGAGAGCTTAAGTGTGCATCATATAAGGACACAGGCCTGGAATCCTGGAAGATAAAAGCCATAGACCAGAAATGAAGAGAATGATGTGGTATGTGCAACAAGCATATCTGAAAAATAAATCAGTAAATAAAAGCAGAAGCAAAGCATATGGTCTGTTTGCACTCAGGGAGGTAATATACACACATAATTTGTGTGTATAATTTGTGTGGCCATCCCAGGGCTTAAACTCAGGGCTCCATGTATTCCTCAGCTGTTTTGCTCAAGGCTAAGTCTCTACCTCTACCACAGCTCCACTTCCAGCTATCTGGTCATTAATTGGATATAAGGGACACCCAAGCTTGCCTAGTCTGTCCGGTATCTCCTACTCAGCTCCCTCAAAGCTGGAAGTCTACGTTTGGGCCATTGCTCCATTTCTGGTTTTCTAGTGGTTTTTTGGAGATAAGAGTCTCACAGACTTTCCTGCTCGGGCTGGCTTTGGATGGCCATCTCCTGAGGAGGCTTCAAGGGGCTTTCCTCAGAGATTTTCTGAGAAGCCGTTCCATGCAAAACCTTAGTCTAAATCTTGGGAGGTACTAGGAAAACAGAAACATGAAGATTCTTCTAGTGTGTTCTAGATATTTAAGGTTGAAGACACATAACATTCATAACTATTAGATCATTTTATGCAGACAGTATGAGGATCACTCCAGCTTTCAGTCCTCTCATCCTGAGACAGTAAATTCACTGCAACTCAAAGCTAACTGACAGAGCTGGCATGAACTGGACCTTAGCTCTCAAATCCTATGACACTCATTTCTCACTTTTGGCTTCTGAGAAAATCCTTCTCAGAGAAAGCAGCTATAAAGAACATTAGGTAATTTACATATAAATTCAAACTATTGGAATGAACCTGTGAAGAAGTTAGATTGTCCAGATTAAAAAAATGAAGAAGAAAAGAAAGGCAGGTGCCAGTGTCTGCTGACTATAATCCCAGCTCCTCAGGTGGATGAGATGTAGAGATTCTCAGTTTGAATCCAGCCAAGGTAAGAGAGTCCTTGACATGCTTTTTCTAAGAGATAACAAAAAAACCCAGAAGTGGGACTGTGATTCAAGGCTAATGTATTACCTTTGAGCAAAAGGAGCTCAGGATCAACCCCTAGGCTCATAGTTCAACCCCAGGACCTGCCCCCCCCCCAAATAGCCTTTACCTCCATGTCTTTGTGTATATATGGATGCATTCCTATTGGTGAAGCTCCAGAGTAGCCTAGCTATTATGAATGGCACCAAGCTTGGAAATTTGTTCCCAATACAATGATTTCATAGCACAGATATGGCTTTCATGACAGTTCATGTTCTTGGGCTCCCCTACGTGGGCCCAGTGTAGCCTAAGGGTTTCTATGTATCCTAGGCCTGCTGGAAGAAGTCTGTCTCATTGTCTGGACAGGCAGACAAAAGGCTCCTCTCCTGTACAGCTGTGTAACGAACAACTCCAATTAGTGGGGATGAGTGTGGGCAGGCTCTGAAGACAAGGAGAAAAAGGCCTTTTTGTACCCCAAGCTATCTCTTTCCCCAGTGCTCTGTTTTGACAGTAAGTCTTCATTTGTGCCACCTCCATTGGCAGGCCAAGTTCCCTGCACTCATCCTTTCTTTGTTAGACTATGTTCCAGTGTTCACATACAGTGCTAAATGTAATTCAGGAATCCTTCTGGAACACAACTAGGGCGCTGAAACTAATGAAATGTTTCATTGCAGACGATGATGGGCCTATAATACCTCTCCTAGGTTTCCTGAAGATTGGTAAATCCAAGCCCATGTTGGATATCACAATTCTTCCTGTCATATGGGGCTGGTGAAGCTCATGAGATTTTGAAATCTTTCACCTCTCCTAGTTGGACCTTAGGTGACTAGGTTTTGATTGTGAACACAGGGCCTGGGTCCTGGCCATGACCTCAGAGCAGAACTCCATTGCTTGACCATTTTGTGTCACAGCTTCTCTTCTGCTTTCTCTGTGTTGTGTGTGTGTGTGTGTGTGTGTGTGTGTGTGTGTGTGTGTGTGTGTGTGTCCATACACTAGTCTTGGAGCTTGAACTCAGGACGTGAGCACTGTACCTAGTTTCTCTTGTAAAAATATAGCCCTCTCCCACTTGAGCCACAGAGCCTATTCAGGCTTTTTTTTGGGTAATGTACTGAGTAATCAAGCCAATGGTTTCATATATTCAAAGCACTCTACCCCTAAGGTACATTCCCAGGCCTTTACTTCAGGTTTGTTAGTTTGTTTCTGTCTTTTTTTTGTTGTTGTAGTCGGTTGTAGGAGTGGAAGTCAGGGCCTGGGTGCTGTCCCTGAGTTCTTTAGCTCAAGTATTGTACCCTACCACTTTAGCCACAGAGCCACTTCAGGTTTTCTCATGGTTCATTGGAGCTAAATGTCTCAAGCAATTTCCTGCCCAGGCTAGTTGCGAACCATGTCCTTCAGATATCATCCTCCTGAGTAGCTAGGATGACAGGCATGAGCCACAAGCACCCAGTTTCCACTTAAGGATTCTTAGTGGTGAATTGGAGATAATAATCTCATGGGACCATTTGTAGTTTGGAACCCAGATCCTCGGATCTCAGCTTCCTGAAAAGGCAGGATGAGAGTCCTCAGCTATAGATGCTTAGGCCATGGCACTCTGCTGCAAGGGGGTCCTTGGCTCCATGTGGTGGGGTTCTAACCAAAAGCCCAATAGTTAAGGGTCAGTACCTAGGCCATGAGTTCAAGGTTCATATCTGAGAATAAACAAACAAACAATTTCCTGCAGGAGACATCTCACCCACTATTCAGTAATACATAATTTTGTCCCTGCCATGGAGACATATCTGAGCCTCAATATTCTTGTCTGCATAATCATGTCACTTTTAGAGCTCTTACAAGGACCAGATGAAAGAATGGACCCTGTGAAGGACACAGCACATGGCACACTTCGAAGGACTGAGAACACAGCATCATATGAAAGACTCAGCACACAGCACCCAATGCAGGACTCAGCACACTGCACCCTGTGAAGGACTCAGCAGATAACACCTTGTGCAGGACTCAGCACAGTGCACCCTATGACGGACTCAGCACATAGTTCTATTCTAGAAGCTGTCAATAGAATTAGGGTGCTTTCATCATTATCACCATTGTTTGAGGAATGTTTCAAAAATCACACAAGTTCACATCTAATGGTTTAGTGGGGTATTTTTTGGGGGGTGTTACCCATGGGTATTGAACTCAATGCAGGGGGCTACTGTATTAATAACATTTGCTCAAGGCTAGAGCTCTACCAATTTGAGCCACATTTCCAAGAATCTCGCAGACTTCCTGCCAGGGTTGGGTTTTAAATCCCCCAAGCAGCCAGGATGATGGGGGTAAACCAGCAGCCTCTGGTTCCTTGGAGCTGTGTTGCAGCAGTTTATATATGGCTAAGTCAGGTTAGGTGGCAGCTGTCAGCACCAGACTCCTAGCTTGCTCTGTGATGATGTATTTGAAGTCCTGCCCTTCTATAGTTGCAATTAGAACATTCTACCTTTTATTGGTGGCAGTCCTGGGCCTTGAGTAAGGGCTTAGACACTCCCTAAGCTTTGTGCCCCAGGCTGGAACACAATTGATTGAAAGAAAGCATAACGTCAGGGTTTTCTGTTTATGTGGCACTGAGGAATCGAACTCAGAGTTTCATCCTTACTAGGGAAGCACTCAACCACCGAGCCTCAGGCGTGAATGAGGTATAAATAGATAGAGCTTCCTTATATGAATATTATATACACAAAAAGAGATATCTCTATATTATTAAATCATACATATTACTGCCAATTATTAGATATTAAATTATGTCTCCATTTAATTCAGTGTCCCAGTTGAACAATTAATAAAGCATTAATTAATAATTACTCAATATCTTGTTATCATATATGTACCTATATGCATACATATATGTACATATTTTATAGAATGAGACAGATGTCTATATATAATTAAATTATGCATCATGTGTCACTACCAATTATTAGGTATTTAATTATGTATCAATTTACTTTTTATTCGGTTAATGCTTAATAAAATAGTAATAAAACTTAATTAACCTCCTATAATTATTGCATCTAATTTATCCTAGAAGGATTCACTAATTCAACCCTTTATCATTTATTGTAGTGACAATTATCCAACCTATACCATTTATTACATTTATGACATCCTATTACAAAGCATATAGATTTTCATACGAATTATAGAGCCTGACACTGAACACTTTTAAAGCAAAAGAAAACGTGTCATGCTTGGCTTTTCACTCCATGATTACATTTTTGACAGTGCTGGGATCTAAACTCAGGGCCTAGAAGTTCATGAATGGGTGACTGCCAGCACAGCAGCCTCTAGCCAATTCAGCTCCTAGGCAGTTCCCAAGCCCTGAGATCAAGCCCCATATGTTGACTCCATATTGTGCTTATTTTAGTTATTCATTTAATTTTTTGTTTTATTCATTTATTTACCATTTATTTTATTGACTATTATTACACATGGAATATTTTTTACACTTATTACAGAGGATATAGGTTTGCCTGTGTTTGAAACTTCACACCTGACACCCAGGACATTAACAGAAAAGGAAAACATGTGTCACCATGGGATTCTTACTCCACGATTCAATTTTTGTGAGTTGTGGCATCTGAACTCACAGCCTACAAGGCCCAATTCATGAATGGGTGAGTGTCAGCATGCCAGACTGGTGCATATTGAGCCAACCAGAAGTTCCCAGCACCTGAGATCGAGGCACAGCGGTTGACAAAATAAGAACAGATTGACATGCAGATGGCAGTACACAAATAAATATAGATCTTTATAGAGTGCCAGAGATGTCTATACAATATTCAGTTATATATGCTACATTCCTACTAATTCTTGGGTATTTATTATGCCTCCATGTAATTAATATTGTTTTCATCCTTAATGAATTATTAATTAAATCACTGTCCCGAATTATTGTTTCCATGTAATTAATAGTATTCTTTTAATGTCAAAAATATTCATTAAAATCCATTGGCCTTCTAAAGTCACTCTAATTTTATAGTAGTGTCATTCAGGAACAACTTATTCAACCTTGGCATTCATAAACGAGACTTTTAGGATCTCCCGCCATTGTCAGGACGGGCTTCCAACCAGGGCGTATGTTTCTATGTTGGCCTATGGCTTCCCTGGTAGCCCACCAGCCTTCAGCAATGCCAGGTTATCAACACTTTTCAGCAGTATTATTCAGACCTAGGAAGGTCACTTTGCAATGAAAACAAATGTAAAACCTGCAGCCATCTGCAAGTTGCTGGTTTTTTTTTTTTCCTGTGTCGTTTTATTTATTTCCTGTCAGTCTTTGGGGCCCAAGAAGCCAGGTTCAGCTGTGGGTCCAGTGGCTGTACCCCAGCCTAGAGTGATTAAAGCTGAGACAGAGTTGCCATGACCTGAGTTCAAGCCTGTGCTTGACAAAATAAAAATACATACTTACATGCATATATACATACATTAAAAATATTTTAAAAATTTTAAGGCTCCTTGGCTTGGAATTCATGTCATTTGTTTTTCTGCCAGACCTGGGATTTGAACTCAGGGTCTGGGTAAATCTGCAGCACTGTGGGGGAAGGGGAAGCTCACCGTGCTGGAAGAGAAGAAAGTCAGGCCTGTTCCCAGGGTCTGAACTCAAGTCGTAGCACTCTTATATATTCTAAATACATGACTTATATTTACATACACATGTTTACTGCATATTGCGGTTAGTGTAGTTATTCATTTGGTGGTTTATTTATTTATTATGTATATTAGTGAGTATGATTACACATATAACATTTTTTACATCCTATTACATAGGACATAGATTTGCCTGTGCATTATACATCATTCCTGAGACCCAGGACTTTCACCAATTAGGAAAACAAAAGGGACAATTGGCTTCTTCCACCAGGATTAACTTTTTGGCAGTTCTGTGATTTGAAATCCGGGCCTAGAAGGCCCACTTCATGAATGGGTAAATGTTAGCACACCATTAAGATGCAAGTGAAGTTGGCAGGCAATTTTGATGACCTGAGATCAAGCCCTAGAAGTGGCCAATATATAAACACATAGATGTGTAGATGCAGTGCGTGTGTGTATTTACAGATGTATGTGTAGCTATAAATGTATACAAAGACAGATAGACATTTATGTAGATTCTAGTGTATAACTCTATATAAAGTGATGTCTATGTCTTATTTTTATATATTCTATTACTACCAATTATTTGGTCTAAAATTATACCTTCATTAATTAATCACAGTAGAAAACTTAATGAAGAATTAAATTAATCAGCTACTTGAATTTATTTCATACAATCTTATACTAGAATGACTAGCTAATTAGTAATTCAATTAGTACATTTCAAATATTCTTAGTGTTCCTATACATAAGAACGAGTTTTCTAGGATCTTCAGCAGTGTGTTGGTGCCAGTCCCAGGATCCAACTCAGGGCCTAGGTGTGTGGGATGTGCTCAGGCTTCACTGACAGCCCGCCAGCCTTCAGCCATGCAAGGACAATTTCAATTTTCAAGCAGAGTCATTGAGACCCAGGATGGTCAAGTGCAAAGGAAACAAAGGTAAAACGGTTGTGTACAACTTCCTTGTTTTTTCGCTCCTCCATTTGTGTTGGTTTGATGGGTTTTTATTTTTGCCAGTGCTGGGAGTTCAACTCGGGTCCTAGGATCCCTGGATCATCTGTGGGTGTAAATGCTGCACTCCAGCCTAGTGTAATCATGGTTTAAGACACAATAAAATGCTTCTTTAAGCAAAAAGAGCTCAGGGAAAATGTCTATGCTCACAGTTCAACCCTCAGGATTTGCCACACAAAAAAGTGCAAGTAACTCCATGTGTCTGTGGATGTATGCATGAATTTCCATTGGTGAACATTGAAAGGCACCCAACTAGGAAATTTGCTTTGAATAGAATTATTTCATTGCACAGAGAATGCTTTCAAAACAGTGCATGTTCCTTGTTCCCCTCATTGTTCCCAGTGTAGCCTGAGCGGTTCTCCACACCCCAGGCTGCTGGAGGAAGTTTGCCTCATTGTTGGAACAGGAAGACAAAAAGCCTCACTCCTTTACAGCTGTGTAACAAACAATTCATCTGGGGAAATTAGTGAGGATGTGTATGGGTGGGCTTTGAAATCCAGGAGGGAAAGGCCACTTTGTACCCCAAGCTATTTCTCTCCCCAGTTCCCTTTTTTGACAAGAAACCTTCATTTGTGCCGCCTCTTGGGACAGGCCAAGTTCTCTGTACTTATCCTGTCTTTTTTAGACTATGTCCCAGGGTTGAAAAAAAAACTGCTACAATTAATTCAAGAGTCCTTCTGGCAGACAACTGGGAGCTGAACCTAATGAAATGATTCATTATTGGCATCGGTACCTCCCTAGTTTTCCAGAAGCGTGCTAAATCTAAGCATATGTGTAATATCACAGTGCTTCCTGTCATCTAGGGCTGGTGAAGCTCATCAGGTTTTGAAAAATTTGACCTCTCCTAGTTGGGCCCTGGGTGACAAGGTTTCGTGGTTGAAAATGGGGCCAGGGTGCTGACCATGAGCTCAGAGCAGGATCTTGAACTCAGGACCTGAACACTGTACCTGAGTTTCTCCTGTTCAAGGATAGCACTCTAACACTTGAGCCACAGAGCCAGGTCAGGCTTTTTTTCTAGTGATGTGATACTTAGGATTCAAACCCAGGGTTTCATATATGCAAAGCACTTTTCCCCTAAGACCCATTCCCAGAATTCTACTTCAGGTTTCTTGTTTTCTTTTCTTGTAAGTTGGGGAAGTTGAAGTCTGAGCCTGGGTGCTGTCTCTGAGCTCTTCAGCTCAAGCTCTACCACTTGAGCTACAGCGCCCCTTCAGGCGTTCTGGTGGTCACTGGAGATAACTATCTCAAGGAATTTCCTGCCCAGGCTGGCTTTGGACCATGATTCTCAGCTCTCAGGATCCTGAGCAGCTAGGATGACAGAGGAGACTCAGTGGCGCCCTGCTTCCACTTTAAGTTGCTAAGTGGTGAATAGGAAATAAGTCTCATGGGACCTTTTGTGTCTGGGATAGTTTTTAACCAAGATTGTCAAATCTCAGCTCCCTGAGTAGGCAGAATGACAAACCTTAGCTACAGATGCCTAGGGTCCTTGGCTACACGTGATAGGGCACTAGCCAAGAGCCTAACAGGGAAGGGTCAGTGCCTAGGCCCTGAGTTCAACATTTATGACCAAGAAAAATAAACCAAAACAATTGTCTGCAGGAGACAACTCATTAGAGTTCAGTACATACATAATTTTAACCCTGATATGGGGACATATCTGAACCTTAACTTTCTCATCTGCGCAATCATCTTAGTTGTGGAGTTATTACAAGGACCAGATGAAAGAATACACCTCATGAAGGACTCATCACATAGCTGTATCCCACAAGCTGTCATTAGAATTAGGGTGTTTTCATTAGTATCACCATTCTTTCAGAAACACGTCACAAATTGCACAAAGTTCACATCTAATTATTTAGAGGGATTTTTTTTGGGGGGGGGAGTTAGCCACGGGATTGCACTGAAAGTTTGGGGCTACTGTCCTTAGATCTTTAGCTCAAGACCAGAGATCTACCACTTTGAGCCACAGCTCAGAATTTTGCAGAATTACTGCCAGCGTTGGGTTTTAAACCCACCAGTGTCAGATCTCAGCCCCTGAGTATCTTGGATGACTGGAGTGAGTGAACCAGCAGCATCTGGTTCCATGGAGTGGGATTGCAGAGGTTTACCTCTTGCTAAGTCAGATTACATGGCAGCTTTCAGCATCAGACTCCCAGCTTGCTCTGTGATGACATATTTGCAGTCCTATCCTTATGTCGTTGGATTCAGAATATTATTTATTTATTTTTTGGTGCCAGTCTTTTATCTTGAGTAAGAGTCTAAACATAGGCTTTTATGCTCAAAGCTAGTGCTCAATTGCATAAGTGACTGCTCCACGTCCAGATCTTTCTGTTCATGTGGTAGTGAGGAATCAAACCCAGGGCTTTGTACATACTAGGGGCGCACTCTACCACTGAGCTCCAGGAGTGACAAGTACATAAACAGATAAATGTCTAGATTGTTAGATAGATAGATAGATAGATAGATAGATAGATAGATAGATAGATAGATAGATAGATAGATAGATAGATAGATAGATAGATAGATGGATAGATAGATAATAGATGTATATGTATAAAACAAGAGAGATGTCTGTATATTATGAAATTGCATATATGATATTACTACCAATTTTTTTGGGGGGGTTCTGGTAGTGGGGCCTGAACTCTGGGCCTGGGCGCTGTACCTCAGCTCTTCAGCTCAAGGCTAGCGCTCTACCACTGAGCCACCTCCGGTTTTTTTCTTTTTTGCTTATGTGGTGCTGAGGAATCGAACCCAGGGCCTCAGGCATGCAAGGCAAGCACTCTACCACTGAGCCACCTTCCCAGCCCATTACTACCAATTATTAGCAACCAAATTATTCCTTCCTTTTTTAAGTATCATGACTAAATAAATGAAAGATATGTATATGTGTATGTATATATATAATATAATATACAGAAAGAGAGGTAATGTGAGGATATTCAATTATGTATATTATTACCAATAATTAGTTATTACATCACATTATGCCACTATTTAATGAAGTATCATGGTAGAATACTTATAATAGTATTAATTAAAAATTAATCAATATCCTTCCATTAGGGGAATCATACCATGGTGCTAGAATGGAAGACATAAATCCAATAAAATTTGCTAAGACTGAGACCCAATTTTATGGATTGGGCATTCTAGGTTGTGAGTTAAAATCCCAGCAAGGCTACAAAATTATTCTAAATACAATCATGAATTAACTGCAAATTTAATTATTACTTTTATAACATTCCATTAGCATTCACAAAAATAAGAATGAGTGTGTCAGGATCTCTTTCCATTTGTGGGTAGCAGTCCTAGCATTCGAACTCCAGGACTGGGTAGTTTACTTCAAATGCAAACCATTGGAATGCCTTGAATATTTCAGATTGTCACGATAAAAAAAGAACAACAAGGGCCGGGAAGATGGCTCAGTGGTAGAGTGCTTGTCTTGCATGCCTGAGGCCCTGTGTTTGATTCCTCAGCACCATTTAAGCAACAAGAAAAAAGCACCATTTAAGCAACAAGAAAAAAGCTGGAACTGGTGCTGTGGCTCAAGTGGTAGAGTGCTAGCCTTGAGCTGAAGAGCTGAGGGACAGTGACCAGGCCCAGATTTCAGACTCCATGAGCGGACCAAAAAAAAAAAGCAAAAACAAAAACAAATAAAAAAGAACAACAAGAAGAAAAGAAACCCAGGTGTCAGTGGCTCCTGCCTGTAATCCTAACTCCTCAGGAGGCTGAGATGTAGAGAATGCCAATTTGAATTCAGCCAGGGCAGGAAAGTCAGCAACACTCTTATTTCTAAGAGATCACAGGAAAAGAAATGAGTGGGGCTGTGGCTCAAGTTGCGGAATGCTACCCCTGAGCAAAAGGAGCTCAGGGACAGGGCCTAGTCCCATAGTTAAACCCCATACATGCACCCTCGCAAAAAAAAAGGGAGCAGTAACTCCATGTCTCTGTGTATGGATGGATGATGTATGGATGATGGGCATTCAGCAGGTTGCCCATGCCCAACCTCCCCAACCTGGGCAAGCTGGGACAAGCTCTCAGAGGATACTAAATCTGAGCTGGCAGGTTGAACAAAGCATCCCTCTGACATTTAATAACTGAAGCCCCGAAGGCTCTGCCTAGGCTGGTGTGGGCAGCGTATGTATTATGTTCTAGCAGAGGTGTCCCATTAGGACAACTAGCAGCCAGCCACTGCCTCCAGGAGTGGTCAAAGGTTATGGATCCATATTCTCTATCCCTCTGTAGGTTGTGAGCCTAGGCCTCTGGGACCTGGTGGCTCTCACTCATTCATCATTCTTCTTTGCCGAGTCAAAAACTTGTCCCAAATCGCAGCAAAGGTATGAAATAGTCAGTGATTTCTATGCCACAAGGGTAAGCCAATAAATCACACCCTCAAAATTCCTGTAACGTCAGCCTTGGTCTTCGAATGCGGCTTAGAGGTAGAGTGTTTACCTAGTGCGCATGAAGCCCTGGGTTTGATTCCTCAGTACCACAGAAACAGAAAAAGACAAAATTGGCACTGTGGCTAACCTTGAACAAAAGAAACTAAGGAACATGCCTAGACCCTGAGTTCAAGCCCCAACACTGACAAAAAAAGCGAGCCTGGTGAGACATATTCTTCTGGGACTCAGGAGGGCAGAAGTTAGAGGTAAGAGGTAGAGGGCAGGTGCTGGTGGCTCACCCCATTAATCTCAGCTACTCAGGAGGCTGAGTTCTGAGAATCCTAATTACAAGCAGCAAAGTCTAGATGAGACACTTTTCTCTAATTAAACACCCAAAAAGCCAGAAGTAGAGTTGTGATTAAAGTAGTAGAGTGCTAGCCTTGAGCACAAAAACTCAGGGATACCGTCCAGGCCATGAGTTCAAAACCAAGGACTGGAGCGCATGCACTCACACACACACACACACATACACACACACACAAACACACACACCCCAAGAAAGAGCATTTGCCAGTTAGCCTGCACAAGTTCCATCTCTAGAGGGAAAAAGGAAGGAAGACTTGCTCCAGGAGATGATATAACCAGTGTCAAAATGCCACAGGAGATATAAGGCATGGAACAGGACAGAGTGCCTCAGGGAGAAGGTACAACATGGGCAAAGGTGCTGTGGTGTGGTGTAGAGCAGGTGGTGTGGGTGGAATGAAGGTTCTGTGGCTTCAGACAAGTCTGGGAGGACATTCAAGTCTGGGTCAAGGTTTGTACTTAAGTCACAGGTAGGGAAGAGGGCGGGATCCCAGTATAGGGCCAACGGGGAAGATTAGCTTGACTTTTCACCATGAATTCCAGCCATTTCCTGTGGCTGGAAGCCTATTTTTTACAGCTCCTGACCCTCAGGCATCCTTTGGATTTAGGAGTCAGGGCAACCACAGGGAAGAACTCTTGCTTAAGGAAAGCTTCTAACCCAATGCCACCAGTGGCTTAACCCCTATAAATCCTAGCTACTCAGGAGACTGGGTTCAGAGATCATGGGTCAAAGCCAGCTCAGAGGAGGAAACTTAGTGAGACTCTTCTTGCCAGTGATCTACCGAAATCCCTAAATGGCACTAGGGCTTAAGTGCTAGAGTTCCAGCCTTGAGGGAAAAAGTTAAGAGACCGGAGCCCAGACCCTGAGTTCAAGGCCAGCACTGGCACAGAAAAAATAAAGAAAAGCTTGCAGGAGCTCCTAGTCCACTGTGGTGAAAGGCCAAATCAAGTGGGCACCGGTGGCTCACACCTGTTCTTCTAGCTCCTCAGGAGGCTGAGATGTGAGGATTGTGGTTCAAAACCAGCCCAGGCAGGAAAGACAGGGAGACTTTGATATGCAAAGAACCTCCAGAAAAATGGAAGTGGCCCTGTGGCTCATGTGGTCATCTGAAGAGCTGGGGGACAGCGCCTAAGCCCAGAGTTCTGGCCCCATGACCAACCCCTGCCTGCTTGGACATAACTCTGTCCAAATACTCTGCCAAGAAGCAGAGTATTTTCTAGTGGGCCCCTGAGTTTCTCCCAATGTCTAGGTGTCCTACAAGTCTTGAGAGCAGCCCATTTGGAGGCCTTTGCCTACACAGCGAGCCACATTATCAGAAAGTGTCCAGTCTTGGGGCATGGAGGTTATTGTGCGGCTCATCAGAATGGAATCTGTCATGGGTGGAGTGTGGATCTGAGCAGTAAATCAGTCTCAGACCACGGTTCTGGGCCAGGAGGGTAAGAAGGTGGCATGGCAGGTAATGCCTGCTCAAGCAGGTATCACAAGAGTGCGAATCTCTCAGGCATACCATGGGCAGGTGTTGAATTGGGCTCATGAAAGACTTGTGGGCTCAGGAATCCACAGCCGGCTGGCTGCTGCTTGTAACTTTAGCTATCCCTGGAGTCCCAGGCATGGAACCCTGCTTTCCTCACCAGTGCTTGGGGTCCATTGAAGGTCTTCAATTGTGGGCCAACTACAAAAGAGCATCCACAGTGTCCTTTCCCTTGGTTCTGTGGCTCTGTGCACTGATGGAAGGGCAGGTTCCATGGAACTTACTGCCATGGCCCAGACACAGTCAGGAGCTGCAGGAAGGTGATGTTTACTGTAGGTCGAGTGGTAGAGCACCAACTTTGTCAAACAAGCTAAAGGATACCACCGAGGCTTTGAGTTTAAGGCCCTGTAAACTCCCACAAACACATACACACACACAAACACACACACGCACATACACACACACACACTCACGCACAAAAAAGCACACACAACAACATCCTAAGTAAGTCCCAATGGCTCATACCAGCAATCCTAGCTATTTAAGAGGCTGAGCTCTTAGGATGGCAGCTTGAAGCCAGCCCAGGCAGGAAAGTCCGTGAGACTGTTCTCTCCAGTAAACTACTAAAAAAGATGAAAAGTGAGCTGTGGTTGAAGTGGTAGAGTGTTAGCTTTGAGCAAAGGAAGCTCAGGGAAAGTGCCTAGGCCCTGATTTCCAACTCGAAGATTTTTTTTTTTTAAAGACACCGTTTGCCTCCACCTAACCCATAATCAGGACATAAATCCAGATTTTGGTCACCCAGGATCTCACTTACACTCCTGCTACTTTCATAGCACTGCCACAAGTGGCCGGAGTGTGGCCAGCACTGGATTAAGAAGTGAACGTACAACAAGAGGGGCATAGCCAGGTCAAGGCTAATACTCCAGAACATTGAGGCATTGGCCATCCCAGTCTCTCATGCCCCAGTTCCTGGACCTGGAATCTAAAGTGTGTGCCTTTGTATTCTGGGCAACCAGAATTGTCTAGAAGGACCTGAGAGGCCAAGCTGGGGCGGGAAGATAGACTTTCCTGCGACAAAGTACATTGACATTTCCTAGACACCAATGGATACTTCCAAGCCACCTTGGCCTCACCTCCCATGTAGCCCCAGATCCTCTTTGCTTGGGAGGCCTTCAGTCAGCTGTCAAGCTCGAGTTGGCCAGAGCCAATGGAAATCCCCTTTCCCCCACTCCAATGCCAGCCTGCAGGGAGGGACATGCAGCCAGAGGCCAAGATGAGGAAAAGGACAGGACATCTTTCTTTCTTTCTCTCTTTCTTTCCTTCTCTTTCTTTCTTTCTTTTTCTTTCTTTCTTTCTTTCTTTCTTTCTTTCTTTCTTTCTTTCTTTCTTTCTTTCTTTCTTTCCTTCCTTCCTTCCTTCCTTCCTTCCTTCCTTCCTTCCTTCCTTCCTTCCTTCTTTCTTTCTTTCTTTCTTTCTTTCTTTCTTTCTTTCTTTCTTTCTTTCTTTCTTTCTTTCTTTCTTTCTTTCTTTCTTTCTTTCTTTCTTTCTTTCTTTCTTTCTTTTTTTCTTTCTTTCTTTCTCTTTTTTTGGTTGAGGGGCTTGAACTCAAGGCTTGGGTACTGTCCCTGAATTCTAATTTTCCTTAAGGCCAGTGCTCTACCACTCGAGCCACAGTGCCACTTCTGGTTGCAGATTGGAGATGAAGCTTTTGTGGGACTTTCCGGCCTGGTGTGGGAAATGAGATTGTCTGGATCTCAGCCTCCCAAGTGGCCAGGATGACAGGCATGGGATGACAGGCGTGAACCACCTGCACATGGCTTAAATTGTCTCATACTTCAGAATTTCAAGCTAGTCCTCCTCTAGAGGCTACCACCTAGACACCCCTCTACCTCCCTCAGGGACAACAAAGGGAGGATCAGAATCTGGGTGGGGCCAAGGACGTTAAAGGGCCCCTTCCACATCACTAGCCCTGTCTAAGCTCCCATTTACCTCCTCTGGATGTCCTGGTCATCCAGGGCAGATCAGACCCACTAGGAGTTCTGGGGCCTGCCCTGTATTCCCCCGCTCCCACCCCACCAAACAGGTACCTGAGGATTTCTGGGGCCAGCTGCTCCATGTCCTGGTGTAAGACATTGAGAGGGTTGCTGATAACACAGTCCAGGGGTGGCAAGGGAAGAAGGAGTGTCCAGCTCCCTTCTGTCAAAGAAGGAGACACAAAGCATGGATGGATCTACTAGAAGCCACAGGGCATAGCCATCCACCTGTCACCAAGGTCACTTGGAGAGCTGTTTTATATTGACAGCCCTTGGGCTTGCCCTTGAGGCCTGGGGCTGTCCCTGAGTTTCTTTGGCTCCAGATGAGCGCTCTTCCACCTGAGCCATGGTGCCACTTCCAGCATTTTCTGTGTATGCAGGACCTAGGAATCAAACCTGGGGTTTCCTGCATTCTAGGCAAACCCTCTACCTCTAAGACACAATCCCAGCCCTGCATAGCTGTTCTGTGACCCATTGGGCCTGTCTCCAGACAGTCTTGCACATCTGTACTGAGCTTCTCACCAACATCCCTGGCTGGAAATGAACATGCTCTGCTATGTTGTCCATCATCTGTGGCATCTTTGCTCTCTGTGCTTTCTGTCAGATCCTCCTTGTTAAGCAAGACCTCCTTTTCAAGTGTTGCCTCTAAGAAGCCCGTTCTGATCACCTTGGCAGAGCTGGAGCCTCTCTGCTCTGCAGGCTTCTGGCCTTATCAAGCTCTGCTTTCTGTCCAGTGTGGGTTGAGAGCGCACGAAGGGGAAGGCCTGGCTTCCACCACCGGATTTCTGAAGGCTCTGATACACCACCCAGGGACAGGTGTTGTATCACACTCCGAGAGAGGGTGCTCGAGGCCTGGGCAGTCTGTGGGCAGCAAGATGGGATCATTTCTTTGTGTGGGCTTGAACTCAGGATCTGGGAGCTGTCTCTCTGAGTTTATGTGCTCAAGGCTGGTATTCTACCACTTGAGCCACAGCTCTACTTCAGGCTTTTTTGTGGTTCCATGGAGAGTAGATTCTCACAGGCTTTCCAGCTTATGGCTGGCTTCAAACCGTGATCCTCAGATCTTCAGCCTCCCGAGTAGCCAGCATGACATGTGTTAGTCTGGGCCCCAAGTTAAGGGTACCAAAGGCTTTTTTTTTTTTTTGCTTCCATTTTTCTCCTGTCAACTAGCATGCCCTAGTTAAAATAATCATTTCCAGGGGATCAAGATCCTCTCCTAGGTCAGTTAATACAAGGAGATAAAGTGTCTTTGGAAAAGGCTAGTCTGAGTTGGCCTAGTGGTGTTTTGGGGGAAGTGTGGGTGGGTGTGGGCATGGGTGTGTGGGTATGTGTCCAGGATACCTACTCCCATCTCTCTGGTGCCTAATCCTCTCAGCAGGGAGTGCATCCAGAAGGAAGGCGGGTGGGGGAGGGTACCTGAGGTCACATCCAGGGGGATGATCCGAATTATGTCCTGCAACTGAAGCCTGGACAGATAATGGAGGGAAAGAGAAGTTTTGGGGAACATCAAGGGAAGCCCCTTACCTTTGGCTAAAAGTACCAGCGAGAAGACTGAATCCTAATTCTTGGTAGACATAAAAGGTGTACACTGTTCATTTATTTTATTATTATTGTGTGAGTCCTAGGGCTTGGATTCAGGTCCTGGGTGTTATCCCTGAGCTTCTTTTGTTCAAGGCTGAGGCTTTACCACTTGAGCCACAGCACCAAATCTGGCTTTTTTGTCTGTGGGTTTGGGGGGAGTTGGTTTATGGGCGATATGAATCTCAGAGACTCTCCTGCCGGGGCTGGCTCTGAGTCATGACCATCAGACAGCAGCTTCCCAAAATAGCCAGGATGATGGGTGGGAGCCACAAGCTCCTGGCTGTCACCATCCATTTATAATCCCTTAGTCCCAGGGCTGAGCCACCCACACTGAGCCCCCTTGTTGGGAGTGGGAAGCAGACATGAGTGGGTTTGATACTTCAACAGCCTACCTATCTTTGAGCATTGTTCCGTGTCAGTCTGATGTTGCCTTCCTCCTTATCCACAGCTATGACTTGGCTTTGTTACAAGAACAAATGTCTCCCAGGAGGTGTTAGGTCTGGGGTCTTTCCTCTGCATCCCACCCCCTAATTGAAACGACAAACCCCAGCAAAGGGTAGTAGACACAGAGTAGTTTCATTGCCTTATAGCCAGGGTCTGGCCAGATAGGTGAGAGTGAAAGCCAGAGGCCCGGGATCGTACTGGGCAGGGGGACAATGTGACGCCTCTTCATCCACTTTCCTTCAAGGGTCTAGCAGAGGGATGTGGGGAAGGACTCATGGGATGAACAATGAATAACCATCACAGTCTAGCTGGGGCACAGAGGGGCTTACCTTATGAAGCTGGTTTAAAAGGCTGAGCAACACAGCTCCTGACCCACAGCCCACATCCAGAATGAGAGGGCCACCTTGGGTTCCAGCCAGATGGGGATGCTGGGCCATCTCCTCCAGCACCCATTCAACCAGTTCCTGTGTGTGTGAGAGAGAGAGACAGAGAGAGAAAGAAGGCCAGAATTACACTTAAGCTGGGTGCTGGTGGCTCAGGCTTATAATCCTAACTACACAGGAGGCTGAGATGTGAAGATCATGGATGATAGTTAGCCCGGCAGGAACATCTGTGAGATTCTTATCCTTAAAGAACCGCCAGAAAACCAGAAGTGATGCTGTGGTTCATGTGGTAGAGTGCTAGCCTTGATCTGAGGAGCTCGGGGACAGTGCCCAGGCCCAAAGCTCAAGCCCCATGACTGACAAGCAGTGGATTTCCTACCATAAGAAGTGGACTGCATAGCATCCACTGTCCTAGGGAGTATGGCAGAGAAGTCAGGCCAGGCTTCCCCTTGAACTGGGGGTCACGAGTAGGTCACCCAGATTCTCCAAGCCTCATTTTCCCCAGTTGCAAAACTGAATAGAGTGAAGGATCCCCTTCCTCATGTGGATATGGTAATGATGAAAGACAGCGATGTTTTGTTTCATAATCCCACACCTGTTGCATGATTAATAACAAACCCTATTTGCCACGCCACCTCCTGCTGAGTCTGCATGAGAGATCATGCCAGGCAAAGCATAAGCTTCATGGAAACATGCCTGCAGGAAGGTGGTGTTGGTTCAAGGATTCTTATACACTTGGCTGCACCTTTATTGCCTCTACTTTTATTCTTACTATATTCTTGGTTGTACATTTGTTGCCTTTATTCTCATTTTGGCTATTTTTCTATTGATCCATGAACAGAGCATGTTGTTTTTTTCTTCTCTAAATAATGAAGACTAGCACCAAAGATTAGATGTAGACAGTGTCCCAATCAATATATCATCTGATGTGACGCTGCCTCCAGAAACTCCTGCCACTTCACAAGCAGTTTTGCTGTTCACTCATAGTAAATATATAAATTTAAAATTTCCAGATATGTTACAACAAGCAGAATTAATGAATTAAACTAAACCAGAAGGAGTTATCCCAAAAGCACAGAGAATTATAGAAAAAGGGACCCCTGATAATAAAAGGAATAGATTCTTCCAACAGTTTTGACTAAGTTTAGTCCAGCTTAAGTTATAGGGAATAGATGGTGGTTTCCCACAAAATATAAAGTTAGTGACATCATATTTCCTGGCAATGAACCATTGCCTTATACAGGAATTTATAAAGATGAAAATAGATGGATTAATATAAAAGGAAAAAGAGTATCTTGGTACTCATTAGATTTTATGCAAAGATTATGCAGCTCTAGACCATTATAGTGTTTGTTATGAAAATAACAACAAGATGGTTTAAAATGATGCTTAGAAATTTATGTGAACAAATATTGGGATTAAAATCATAGGAAACCAGAGATTGGAGGAAGATGCGGAAGAGAAGCTGGAGGCTAAACAAACTTTAGCATAGAAAGCCGTTTTAGTGTTCCAGTGAACATCCTAGGCCAGAGAATTACACCAAGTGTGCCATCACAGTACAGAGAGTTTGGTCAGAGAGGGAAAATCCAGGGAAAGGGACAGATCTGTGAACGTGCCAGCAGCTGTGGCAGCTTGGCAGCGGTGGAGGCGGCAGCTGTAGCTTCCATACCTGCAACACAGAGAGTCGATGACAAAGGCACCAGATGCAACGGGTGAGCGGATTCTACTTAACATCAGCATGAATTGACAAGGAGCAGATATCTGGTCTGCAGATCGCAGACCAGAGATGACCCAGGAACCAAGACTCTGGTGGCTTGTGTAGAAGCCTGATATCCTCACTCCTTCTCAGAGAGCAGAGGAGGGAAGGCACCCATCCTCCACCCCACTACTGGAGATTTCCATCTTCAATACTGAGAAAGGCCTCCATGAGCTGCCAGCTCCAACTCAGGCCTTGGGAGAAAACACGACCATCATTTAGCAGGTCACAGGAACCTGCCCAGACCTGCCCAGAAATTACTACCAAAAATATTTATTTTAAATCTTAATTCCAATTTAGCCAGTTCTACAAATTCCTACATAAGATGAACTTTGCTATTTCTCCAGGCTTAACATTTTGTAATCCTTCATCATTTGTTTGGAATCCAACAGAATGATACTTACTTTTTCAAAATTTTGGTTGGGAATCATGAGCCATTTTGCATCTAGTAATGTTCTGTAATGAAGAGAGCATTTAAAACACAACTGAGGAATATATATGAGCTGCATTTCATTAGGAAATTTGAGTTTTCAAAATATAATGACAAAATTAGTTCAAACTTCCAAGTCTGTATTATGTTCTTGTTTGGTTTGTTTTATTGAGACAAAATTATACTATCTGGTACAGGGAAGGTATCACTATGTAATTCTACTCTCTAATCACCTGTCTTAGTCTGAGTGCTAGAATTCCAGGCTTTTATCACATTACCCAGCTAGAGTTAGTTGGTTTATTTAATCTAGAAACAGACTATCAATTCTGAACTTCTCTGATTATCTTATCCACTAGACTAGCTGCTCAGAATGTTTAAGTACAATTTTCAAAGATGTTCTAACATTTACTTTTTGGTGTCTGCTCGTGGGGCCTGAACTCTGGGCCTGGGTGCTGTCCCTCAGCTCTTCAGCTCAAGGCTAGCGCTCAACCACTCGAGCCACAGTGCCTCTTCTGGCCTTATATCTTTTTGCTCATGTGTGGCTGAGGAATCGAACTCAGGGCCTCATGCGTGCAAGGCAAGTGCTCGACCACTGAGCAACCTTCCCAGGCCGTGTTCTAACATTTGACACAGGATATGAACATTTTCAGATGCACCTGCTGTGGTCTCTGATTCATTCCTCCATGGATGGACCTGATTACTTTAATAATGATTATTTGACTTTCTTATTATCTCTGGGCACTACCTATGTAATATTCTCAAGGTTTATTGGGGAAAGTTCACTTTCTTTTTTATGTTTAGTTGTTTTTTTTAATTGTGAAAATACCATAGAGAAGGGTTACAATAACATGGGCAAGGTAATGAGTACATTTCTTATCAGGCATTATTGCCTCATACTTGAGGACTTTCTGATGTTAAAAATTATCATTTCTTCTAGTCTTACTCAGGACATATTTTCTATCATTTTCTAACTTTTCTACACATTCTGAAGATTGTTTCATGTATGTGTTTGCACATATCACTGCCTCTGTTTGTATGTGCATGTTTGTATGTATGTTTGCAAAAACCTCAAGCTCTTATCCAGCATTCTTGCTTATAACTGGTATTCCATCACTTATGCCCTTCTTCCAATGCAGCTTTTGGCTAGTTAATTATAGGTAGTGTCTCAAAGACTGTTCTTCCCACCCTGGATGCAAACTGAACTTCCCAAATATTTTTACATTCTTAGGTTTTATTTTTACAGGAGTATCAACTTTTAAACTAGAAACATTTTTATGAGTGGAAAGTCTAAACTGTAGCACAGATTTTTAACACAAGAATTCATATAAAGTTAGATGAACATACACATTACATGTCCTGAATGTACGCTATTAGAAATGTGATCTTAAGCCGGGTGCCAGTGACTCATGCCTATAATCCTAGCTACTCAGGAGGCTGAGATTTGAGGATTTCAATTCAAATCCAGCACGAGTAGGAAAGTTTCCAAGGCAATTATCTCCAATTAACCACCAGAAAATTGGAAGTGGCATTGTGGGTCATATGGTAGACTGCTAGCCTTGTGCTGAACAGCAGAGGGACAGTGCCCAGGCCCAGACTTCAAGCCCCACTACTATAAAAAAAAAGAGCAAAAAAGGAAAGAAAAAGAAATGTGATCTTAGCCACCAGTCAATTGCTAGTATAATTCCTGCTCTCTCAACATGGCATTTTTTCCAGTTAAGTTCATGCTCTTATATTCGACTTGCTTTGAAACCAGAATTATTCTTCCATTCTTCTTTTTTACAAATTTTCATGATTTAGAGCTAGTAGGTAAAAGAGAGAGACCTCATCCTTCATGTTCAACTTAGTAATAATGTCTACATCACTCCCATAGATCTACATACTGGCTTTGGCTTTATTGTTTCAAAGTTGTCTTTTTGCAGAGTCTTCTATAGTGTATTGAACCATTATACTTAAACACAGAGCTTCTCTGTCTCCTATTATTCCTATTGTTTCTCCTACTGTTAACTTATGTACACTTAGAAAATAATACACAACACACACACACTAACACAAAAAATGTTTCTGAGAACCTGTTCCCACTTAAATTGGTCTTAGTTTACAGAGCATTCATTCAATTTGAACATAATGTGCTCCAGGAAAATGGTTTTTTCATGCTTTTTATTGTAAAAATAGTGAACAGAGGGGTTAGAGTAACATAAGTAAGTTAATGAGTACATTCTTTTGCTTTTCCTCTGCCATCCCTTTTCTCCTCACTGTCCCAAATTCCCCCCTCCCCTCCCCAAGTTGTAAAGTTCGTTTTCTACATAGTGTCTTGTTCATCTCATTGTTACAATGGGTCATACTGTATCCTTGTTTCAGCATTTTGTTATTTCCTTTCCCCTCCCCATATTAGAAAAATATATATGCAAGATGCAGGTCACCGACATCAAATAGAGTGAAAACAGGGGTTATACCATGGAGGAAGAAAATAGAAGAGAAACAAAAAAAATCACATAATACATATTAGATAGATTAAAAACAATAGCAAGAACGATAAAAACAAGTTGTGTCCCTATTTTGGGGCTCATTTCACTTAACAGTCTTATATGGCCATATGTACATGGATAATGTTTTATAAGCCATGTGAATTCCATATTTTCTCGTTACTAAGTGGCCTCGGGAACACGTGTTACCTCATGTCCAAAATATACTTGAGATATTCAGTGAAGCCAGAAAAAATTCATTTTACCTGGAGCAGCACTATAGATTGTTATTAGAAGTAAGTGGAAGGAACTGTTACTGCAAGTGGAAACTGATTCCAAGAGAGGAATTGAACATAGAGAAATGATAAACTTCAAGTTAATTTTTGTTGTCCTTTTTACTGTAGAAGGAAAGAATTCAGGCTTGAAAGAAACGCTGTCCCTGACTTGTTGGAGTGTGTTCTTTACTCATATAAAACTTTTCTGTAAACTTGTAGTTGAGAGTATTACAAAAGGAAACAATATTCCACTTGAAGGCCAGCATAGAAAAATGGAACTAATTTTGTTACAACGAGATGTACAAGACTTTATGTCGAAAAACGAACTTTACCACATTAGTCGGGGGGCTGGGGTTGGGGAAGAAAGAGGAAGGTATAGGAAGGGGAAAACAAAGGAGAGGGCAACAATGCTTGATAAGAAATGTACCAAAGCAATGGCCATGTAATTGTACAGTATTTTCACAATAACAAAATCGAAAAAGGTAAAAAACACAACAAACAAACAAAAAACTATTCTACTGCAAAGAAACAAAGAAATGGAAGTTTTAAAGTGTCTTATGCATGGATATTTCCCTCCTGAGATGATTCTTTTGTTGCAGAAGTCAGTTATCCATTCCTTTCGTCTGGTCCTGAGTTCTCCATAGCAATAAGGATTCCAAAAAGCAGGATCCATTGAGTATGTTCAGCAAAAGGATCCTCTTTTCAAACCAGTGCTTTAAGGATGATCCCAAAGAAGTACGTGGGGTTTTTTGTTTCCTTGTTTGCTTATTTAGTTTTTGCTGGTTCTGGGAATTGAACTCAGAGGCTGGACCCTGTCCCTGAACAGTTGTCTTTCCCGCCCACCTGCCCCAACGGTAGTACTCCACTGCTTGAGCCAAAATTCCACTTCTGGCTTTTTTGGTATTTAATTACAGGTAAGAGTTTGACTCATGCCAAACTTCTGCCTTTTTTGCCCTTAATCAGGGGTACGATTCTCAGGGACTTTATTTTTTTAACTACGTTCAAACAGCAATACTCAAATCACAGCCTCCCAAGTAGCTAGTATGAGATACATGAGCCCCCTACTCCCAACTTCTATTCACTACTTGCATATGAGTGTTCACAGACCAAATTATTTTACACTTTTATTGATTTCTACTACATCAAGCTTTCCTTTCTTATAATTTTAATGCCAAATTTAAGCATTCTTCATCTCCAAAATTGTCAAGACATCTTTCTTTGCTTTACATTTACATCACCCTTTTTGTTTTATATGCAGCTTTTTAATCCTGCTTGAAGTTAACATTTGAATAAAATGTTTAATTCAGTGTTCACTTTTTAATTTTCCCAAATACTGTCTACCCTATCACCACTTATTAAAGAGAATGTCACTCCACAAATGTTTGGTTTTACCCCTTATTAAATATCCTTTGATAATATTTATATTGATCTAATCTGGTGCCCTACAGACCCATTGAGCTGTATAATCTTTCCTATACAAATATAACATTTTACGCTAACAGTTTTAATATTGGATAGAGAAATATATTTCAGTTTATTTTCCTTTGTCAGTCAGTCAAATATAGCTGGTCAGGTGTTTTTAGAAATTGTCATAAACTTATAAATAAAACTGTGAACCTGGGCACTATTGGCTAATGCTTGTAATCCTAGCTGCATAGGAGGCTGAGATCTGAAGATTGCGGTTCAAAGCCAGCTGAAACAAGAATCTCCCTGAGACTCTTATGTCAAATTAACCATGAGAAAACCAGAAATGACACAGTTGCTCAATGAATAGAGAACTCACTTTAAGCTGAAGAGCTGAGGTACAGTGCCCAGTAACACATTTCAAGCCCAATGAATGACCAAAGACAAAAGGGAGTTGGCAATTTATATCTTTGTTCAATTGTATCCTCTAATCCACAAAAACTGTATGTCTCCATTTATTTAGATTTTTGCTTTTATATTCAGCATTGTATAATTTTCAATGATGGTGGGTGAACAACACTTTAATACATTTTCACATGTGTAAAGATAGCGTAAAGAAGTTCACAGAAAACAGTTGAAAATTAAGGGGCAATGGGAATGGAGAAAGACAGAAACAAATTAATCAGGCCTTTGATCAATATGTGAGTGTGTAAAATATTTCAATAAGATTTCATTTTACAAATAATATACACCAATTAATAAATATCTTCCAAAGCATTGGTATTCAAGTATGACATAAAAGATAAATACAGATTCTGTGGTGAAATGAAAGATAGATGAGAAAACACATACTTATAGTAATTGTGTAAATAAACTAAGAAATTTTGTCAACATTCTGAGGGCTCATGCCTCATAGGACTAGAAGGCTCTTGGTATCTAATATAGTACTAAAATGTTATACTTGAGCCTATCTTTAATACTGCTTAATAGTATTGTTTTTTGAGTCAGTATTGTTTTGTTGTTGTTGTTCGTGGTGGTGGTGGTGGTGTTGGTTCTGGTCCTGGTCCTGGTCCTTGCACTCTGGGCTTGGGTGCTTTCCCTCATCTCTTCATCTCAAGGCTAGAGCTCTACAACTTGAGCCAAAGCTCCACTTCTTGTATACTTATGGTTTATTGGAGATGAGTCTCATGGACTTTTCCTTCCCAGGCTGGCTTTGAACTGCTTTCCTCAGATCTCAGTTTCCTGAGTAGTTAGGAGTATAGGTGTGAGCCAATGGCACTGGTCTTGAGAGTATTCTTAGTACAAGGTAAACGTACAAGTGGTTTGGAATTAAGCTGTAGAATACTGCCTTTTTGGAGTCAGAAGACAGCTGTCAGGTACCTTATGAGTAGATTGATTTATCAAAAATTGAACATATAAATCCACATGGAATGCTACAAAACATTTTTGCGAAGTTCCAAAGATGATAAGGACATGAACTGCAATAATTACCTTGGTAATAAAGGATATGTTTGAGCGTTCTGTCCTTGTTGTTACTGTTGAAAATGTACAATGTCATTTTATTCATTTTGTTGTTGTTTCCTTTGTATATAATTTCCTCTATGGCATATCCCCTGTTGTCATTGTACTCGATTATGATACTCTGCATCTTGTATATACATGTCTAATCTGGGGAGGGGAAGGGGAATTACAAAACACTGAAACAAGGACACAGGATGACCCATTGCAACAAAGATACCCACAAGACAGTATATTGGAAACGAACTTTACCACTTCATGCTGTGAGGGGTGGGGAAATAGGAATGTGGGAGCTGAGGGTGGGTGGGAAGGGATAGTGGGACAACAAAAAGGAAGGGAAGCGGTAAAAATGATCAACAAGCAATTACTCATTGCTTTACTCATGTAACTGTAATCCCTCTGTACAATATCTTAACCATAAAATAAAGTAAAATCAATAAAGGACATGTTTGTCAAATAAAGTAAAATGATAACTTACAGACAAATGAAAATAATAATATACGTATATGTCTACATACATGAATGTTCACATCTGTATATTCACATATGTGTATATATATAGGTATTTGTATATATAAAAATATAAGTATGAATATATGCATGTGTACACATAGCGTGTATACATATACATTTATTTAAAGAGAATAGAATCAGAAATATAGTAAGAGCATATTAATGCCAACGAAAAACTTTAACCATCCTGAATAAGTTATCAAAAAATCCAAATACGTATCTCTATACTAATATACAACCAAAGAACATATTGAAAGGTCATAACATAACTAGACATTGCATACATATAGTGATTAGTGGAAGTAGAAACAATAAGAGATCACTGCACAACAACTATGTAGAAATTGGAATCCTTATGCATTGGTTCTTGGCACTTAAAGTGATATAGTCAGTTTGTTAAACATAGTGGCAATCTTTTAGATATTACACATAAAGTTGCCACTATGTTACAACATTTTGAATCATAACTTTATATACAAAATATATTTCAACATATGTCCCATGAGACACATGTACAGGAATACACGTGGCAAAACCTTTTACAATAACATATAATAACATATTGACATGCCCATTGAGGGCATTACACAAGTATGCACATGCATACGAAACAATACCACTAAGTCTACATTAAGCCACATTCCCAGCCCAATATACTGTATCTTGATGATCATTATCTCTCATCCCTCTCAATCCTATTTCATCCCTCAATTTACATAATTTTCTAGAATATTCACTGATTCAAAATGTCATATATAGTCACTCAGAGGATATATCTCATCATATTTTATCGATAGTCTTATTCATCATCATACTAAACCTATGCCTTTCAGAATTCTGTGATATTAAATTCTAAATTATCACTCAGATTAACACACTACTAATCTAAAATTTTTCCTAAGGTTAAAGAAAATGCAATCTGTAATTCTTCAATAAAGTACAACAATTCTTAGAAAGTTAAAAATTTGGACTATGAACATCTCCTTCAGTTCTAGAACATTTTATCATCACTACCCTCTCAAAGTACTCTAATATTTATTAGTAGTCATTTCCTGTCATAATTTCAACCTATCCTCCACTTGAGAAGCAATTATTTCATATTCTACCTATACAGATGGGCCAATTTAAAAACCTAATATAATTAGATAATGTAGTCTATTTTACACATTTCTCCCATGTAATATTAGTGTTTCCAAAGTAAGTTCATGTAAACAACAACAGCAAAAAGAAGATTGACTCTTTAAGCAGTTTTAAAGATAGGCTCATGTCTAACATTTAAGTATATCTTAGATACCAACAGACTTCTAATCCAGTGATCCATGAGCCCTCAGAATATTGACCAAATTTCTTAATTTACACAATTACTATGTTTTCTCATTTCTCTTTCTTTCATTTCAACGCAAAATCTGTTTATATCCTTTATGTCATACTTGTATACTAATGACTTTGGAAAGATATTTATTAGTTGGTGTATATTATTTGTAAGAAGTAATCTTACTGAAATAATTTACACTCACATATTGATCAAGGGCCTTATTAACCTTTTCTGTCTTTCTGCATTACCATTGCCCCTTAATTTTCAACTCTTTTCTGAGAATATCTTTGTCTAGCTTCATACATCGTCAAAATGAATTTCAGTGTTATTCACCCACTGTCATTGACAATTATACAATGCTGACTATAAAAGCAAAAATCTAAATGAATGGAGACATATAGTTTTTGTGGATTGGAGGATATGATTAAACAAAGATATTAATTTTCCCCCACAGCGCTATTTTTGGTCATTCATGGGGCTTGAAATCTGGCCTGGGCACTGTCCCTCACCTCTTCAGCTCAAAGTGAGTTCTCTACCCATTGAGCAACTGTGTCACTTCTGGTTTTCTGGTGGTTAATTGGAGATCAGATTCACACAAACATTCCGGTTCCAGCTGGATTTGAACAGTAATCTTCAGATCTCAGCCTCCCATGCAACTAGGATTATAAGTGTGAGCCACCAGTACCCAGTTTCACAGTTTTATTTATAATGTTATGACAATTTCTGAAAACACTTGACAAGCACTCTTTGACTCATTAACAAAAAAAATAAACTGGAATATATTTCTCTGTACAATATTAACACTGTTAATGTAAAATGGTTATACAAATTGTAGAGGAAAGATTATACAACTCAATGGGTTTATAGGGCACCAGATTAGAGCCACATACATACTATCAAGGCATATTTAATGAGTGTAAAACCATTTTGTCAGGTTCCTAGAATATAAAATATGCAACCACCCACAGTATAGCACAGGAATTGATCTCTTCAGGCATTGTCTCATAGAAATAAAATGTAACGTTCACCCAAAGGCCAAAGCACAGAGGTTTATAGCAGCATTATTTCCTCTAGTCAAAGAAACGGAAATCAATTCAAGCATTTTTCAGGTGAATGGGAAACAAATTGTGCTAAATTTTATAATGACAGAACCAAAAAGCAACTCGAGTGAACACAATACAATATTAAGGAATCCAATACCTGGGAATAATCTACCATAGATTAGAAGGCAATCCTAAATGCTTATTTATTGCATGATCTAGAAATCAGAGGAAAAAAATGTGTTGGTTGCCAAGATACAACAGGTTTGGGATGGGACAAAGAGAAGTAGTGTGTTTAATTATAAAAGTGAATCACGAGACAGACTTATTTTTGGTAAGAAAAGTATCTGTAAATATGGTATATTCATATAGCGTTGATAAAACTATATAGGACTTAATATTTGCACAAAATAATTTAAATAACTGAAGTCTGAATAAGGTACAAAGTATTAGTGTACTACTTGTGATGTCATACTAGAAATATATAAATAAACTAGAATAATATTCAAGGGATTTCTCTGTGTTCTTTTATTAGAGGATTTTTATTGTGAAAATACTGTACAGAGGGGTTACAGTTACATGCACAAGAGGATGAGTACATTTATTATTAAGCATTTTAGCCTCCTCCTTTGTTTCCCCTTCCCAGCCCATCCCACCCTCCCCCCCAACCAACCCTGCTCCACGCCACCACACTTGTAAAGTTCGTTTTCGACATAACGACATGTATGTCTCATTGTATCAATGGGTCCACCTGTATCCCTATTTAAGCGATTTGTTTTTTCCCTTCTCCTGTACAAATTATAACAATATCAAATACAATGAAAGCATGGGTTATACCATGGGGGAGGGACATACAAAGTAACAAAGAAATAATCTTATAAATGTGTTAGAAACACTTGCGTGAAAGAAAGAAAAAAGCATTTGAATCCTTATCTTAGGTTTCATTTCCCTAACATCAACTTATCTGACCTTTTCTGCTTGACAGACATGTATTAGTTATGGAAAATAAGGGAAAACATGAGACCTATGTTTCTTTGGGACTGACTTACTTCACTTAATATAATTTTTTCCAAGTCTTTCCATTTCCTAACAAATGGGGAAATGTCATTCTTTCTGATGGAGGCATAGAATTCCATTGTGTATATATACCACATTTTCTTGATCCATTCATCTACTGAGGGGCATCTGGGTTGGTTCCATATCTTAGCTATGGTAAATAAGGCTTCAATAAATATAGTTGTGCTGGTAGCTTTAGTGTGGTATTGTTTGTGAACATTTGGGTAAATGCCCAAAAGTGGGATTGCTGGGTCCTAGAGGAGCTCTATGTGAAGTCTTTTGAGGAACCTCCATACTACTTTCCAAAGTGGTTGGAAAAATTTACACTCCCACCAGCAATGAAGTAAGGTTCCCTTCTGTCCACATCCCCTGCAGCATCTGTTTTTATTAGAGTTCTTGATTATAGCCATTCTAACTGAGATGAGGTGGTATCCGAATGTTGTATTGATTTACATTACTTTTATGGCTAGAGAGGTTGAGCATTTCTTCATTTGTCTATGGCCATCCTTCTTTCCTCTTCAGATAAGTTTCTCTTTACGTCTTTAGCCCACTTATTTATTGGGCAGTTGTTACTTTGAAGATTTGTTGTTGGGGGACTTAATTTTTTGAGTTACAAGTATATTTTAGATATGAGACCCTTGTCCGTTATATGGCTAATGAAGTACTTCTCCCAATCCGTGGGCTTTCTATTGATCTTGCTAGCTATGTCCTTTGCCATGCAGAAGCTCTACAATTTCATGCAATCCCATTTGTCCAACCTTTCTTTGATTTGTTGTGTTTCTGGGTCTTTATTAAGAAAATTTCAGCCTGTGCAAAGGAGACCTAGGATTTCTCCTATTCCATCCTGTAATGTTTTCAGAGTGTCTGCTTTGACTCCGAGGTCTTTGATCCATTTGGAGTTGATTCTGGTGCAGGGTGAGACATAAGGATCTAGCATTAGTTTTCTGCAAGTAGTTAACCAATTTTGCCAGCACCATGTACTGAAGAGGCTGTCTTTCTTCCATTCTATTTTTTTAGCTCCCTTATGGAGGATTATATGGCTATAGGTCTGTAGGTTCATTTCTGGGTTTTCAATTCTATTCAATAGGTCCTGAGGTCTGTTCTTGTGCCAGTACCAAGCTGTTTTGTTTACTATGGCTTTATAGTAGAGTTTGAAATTTAGTATTGGTATCCTTCCAGCACTGTTCTTTCTGCTGAGGATTGTATTTTTTCTCAGTGTTCTTCTTATAACATCATAAAGATCCATACTAACCTCGATTGAATTTAATAATATGTAGAAAACAGAAGTCAATATTGAATGTTTACAATGAAAAATTGTCTGAGTCCAACCTGAGATGAAATATGCCTTCCTAATTAGAAGGCAGAATTTTGTAAGACTGATATCCAGGGCCAGATCTGATAATAAATTCGTGAGAGAAAACAAAAACCAAGAAAGCTTGAAATAGTGTAATTTCCCTGTTATCTCATGTTTGTGGAAGCCATAGTTAAGAGACTATTGCTCAAGGGAGGCTTAGCCAAAAGTAAGACCACATCTGAAAAATTATCTAAAGTGTCAGAGCTTTAGCTTCATGCACCAGTAGTGCCAAAGGAAAAAAGAAAAGAAGAAAGCAGGAAAGGAAAGGCAAGGATAGAAAAGGAAAACCATTTATTCTTCATTCTTATATTTTCATGTCATTGGATACAAGAATTGAGAGTATTTTTTTCTTACTGGTAGGATTCAGGACTCTCTAATATGAAAGTATTTATTTCAAAGAATTATTTTATTATGTCTATTAATTAACTGATTATTTGGCCTTCTTGAAGATTGAATCCATGTCTTTGTATATATTAGTCTACTCCTACAACTGAGCTCTCTTGTATAGTTTTGGAATTTGTTTATGAATTCTTCAATAGACATCTACTCTAATTTTCATCTTATCTTTTCTCTCTTACATTTTCCCCTATGTATTGTAGTTTATGTGTTGAAAACCTTTCTCAATTTTATCTTCTGAAATTAAAATTCTGCTTTTGAAATTACAGGGATGTCGGTTAATTTTATGACATCTATTAAAATTATATACAGATATATGTATTTCACATGTTTTATTGATTCTTAGAGGTCATTACAATAATCATCACTTTATATGGTCATATGCACAAAGTTATTGAGCCATTTTGATTCTCTCCTAAGAATAGCTCCCTTGTTCTTGCCATGTGAATGCTTACAGTGCTGTTAGTTAATCATGTCCAAATGTAATTATTTGTCCTTTACTATCTATTGGATAATTTGTAGATGTATGGACATTACAAATGAGGAAAACCATGCAGCATATATTTATTTGGATCTAGCTAATTTACTGTCTTTCCATTTCCACCGGAATGGTGTAATGCCATTCTTTCCAATGAAAGCACAGAATTCCATCAATGCAACAGAATTGAAGGCTCAGAAATGAAGCCAGTCCTATAGGAACATAATCTTTGATAAGAAAGCCAGATTCACGGGAGGATAGAAAAACAGCCTCTTCAAAAAAGTGTGCCTGTAGAATTGCCTGTACACAGAAAAATGAATTTAGATCCTTATATATCCCCCTGCACCAGAATCGATTCCAAATGGATCGAAGACCTCAATGTAAGCCCAGATACTTGAGAATGTTACAGGAAGAGTTAGGGGAAACACGAGGGCTCCTTGGCACAGGTCAAAACTTCAAAAGTAAGTCTGGATAAATGGGATTACATGAAACCAAATCAATCACTTGTCCGACTGAAAAGCCATGGAGAAAAAAGAGGTAGTGTAACACAGATTTATTAGGGAGCAAACCTGTAGATGAGAGCCTCAGCCAATGCTAAATCCTTACTCCCTTTTCTAACTAGGTTATTTATTGTGGATTTCCATGAATATAAGAGTTTTCTGGTGGGGATTAGAAAGAAAACAACTAATGCTAAGACAGAGATAGCATGTGAAATGTGTTGTAGCAGGAGAAAGGAGGGATTAAGGCAGGGGGCTCTAGTTCAAAGCCTTGGCTTGGTGCAGTAAGTAAGGTTTCGATGCATAAGGGAATGAGGGTAAAGCAGGAGTGATGATAAACAAAAGCACTGGTCTGAAGCCTCAAAATAAGGATCCTTATATATGTGAACCAAACAGTCTCTTTCATGAGGTTTTATTTAAATTAACAAGCACAATTTTAGATTTCACCAGAGTGACATGGTGCATAATTACTGGCAATGTCTGCTATGTCAGGCCATCCAGTCTACTCTTTCACTGGTTACCCAGTAGCCAGGTTTCAACAAATCAGTACAATGAGATTGTACAAATGACACTGCGACTTTTCCCTCTCGTGAATTGAAACCCTGTCAAATGATTTCTGTCTTCCAGATGTTTACACAATATTTCTCATGATCGTTTCTACTATTTTTCATCATTATTCATGTTCCTACTACTTTGTTGTTGTTTTGTGTGTATGTGCCATTTTTAAGATTTGAACACAATTTTTAATAGTCTCCCTTGCATTTTTTGCTCATGACTGATGACACTCTATTCCTGGAGACACATCCTCAACTTCTCCTTCTTGCTGGACAATTGGAGATAAGTTTTCACATTTTTGTCTGTGTAGACTGACATTGAACCAAAATCTTCAGGTCTTAGTCTCTTGAGTTTCTAGGATTCTACAAATGAGCTGCTAACACCAAGCTTTGCTTTACTGTTATTTTAATTATATGGTAGAAGAAAGTGGAGGTATATTTGGATTAAGTGTGCAATTTTTCACATTCAAGTTTGAATGAACTTGATATAATGTAACTGTTATCGATTTTAACAGTTAAATCAATGAATTTTACACATTCCCACAGAAATATAACTGAAAACAACAGGCATACTGTTTTCATAAAGCAAGTAATGGAACCATGAATTTCTTTCATATTAATTTCTTGTTTTATATAAGTTTAATTAGCAGACTTCCAAAACTAAAAGTAAATATATTAATTGTATAGCACAAGAAGTTATACTTAAGATTAGATATTTTATCACTGTCAAAAGATAAGATTTTTAGAAGTCTCACTAAAAAGGAATGTTACATACAGAAATTAGTGAATATGATATAGCTTGGTCATGACACAACATATAAATGAATGTGATTACCTCTCCATTCTTCATAAATGTGTAAAAAATAATAGTGTAGCGAGGAGCCAGTGGTTCATGTTTGTAACCCTAGCTAGTAAGGAGTCTGAGAACTGAGAATCTTTGTCAAAAGCCAACTAGGCAGGAAAGTCTTTGAGACTCTTATCACCAATGAGCCACCAGAAAACTGGCAGTGGTTCAAGTGGTAGAGAACTAGTCTTGAGATGAAGAGCTGAAGGACAGTGTCCAGGCCCCTATTTCAAACCCCATGGCTGACAACAATTAACAATAAACAGTTAAAAATAAACAAATAATTTGACATAAATGTTAAAATATATATTCTAAAAATTTTTAAATCCTATCTAGATATACTAGTTTATATAAATGTCAAGAAGTGTTTTCTGCTTTTAGTTGACAATGAATCAATTGTGTAAATCAGATATTTCTCACTCAATTCATATATGTATCTTTATATACTTATATGCCATAAGTATAATGAACTGATTCGTGATAGGCAGTGCTGCTTTAGGAATCTCCCTTGGCTTTCTAACATTAACCCTTCTACCAGAAAATCGATACGCCCTCCAACCTTGTCAGAGGTTTCGTCTCATTGGAGCAGAAAAGTATAAGCCAAAGTCATTGTTTGGAACAACTGTAACATTTTACATGCATTTCACTTAGTTTAAGAACCAAAACATTCAAGTCATCTTAACCATGCCAGTAACAGCAAGATGTCTTCTGAGCTTTTCAGTATCTTAAGAGATGAATATCTTTAATTATACATCTATTTTTTTTTCTGCCTAACATCCTATATCTTTAGAAGATCTTTTTGTGTAACCCTGTGTTCCTGATTAGAAGATCGGAACAAAGGCAATAATGAAAATAATGGAGGAAAATACTTGAAAACAATTTAAAAAGCAATCGCAGACACTCCTGTCTTCACCTGATGCAATGAGAATATTCGTTAAAGTATCATGTTTTGTCATCATGTAAAGAGCAATAATTAAACTTTAATTAGCAGTGAAGATGGGAACAGAAAACTTTGTTTGCAGGAGTTCCAGGAAGATGGCAGAGGAGAAGCTGGAGTCTAAACAAGCTCTCACATAGAAAGTAGTTTTTGTGTTCCAGTGAGTCCTAAGCCAGGGAATTATACCAATGTGCCATCACAGTACAGAGAGTTAGGCCAGAGAGGGAAAATCCAGGCATGGAGATAGATCTGAGTACTTGCCAGCAGCCGCGGCTGTGGCTGGAGCTGCAGTGATGGCAGCCATAGCCGCCATATCTGCAGAACAGAGAGTCCCAAACGAAGGAACCAGACATGGTGGGTGAACAGATTCTACTCAATACCAGCAAGAACCAAAAAGGAGCAGACATCTTTATCCTGCAGTTCTCAGACCGGAGACTACACAGGAACCAAGACTTGGTGTGAGTAGAAGCCTCACATCCTCACTCCTTCTCAGGGAGCAGAGGGAAAGCCACCCCTCCCCCCCCACTCCTGGAGATCTCCATCTTTGATACTGACAAAGGCACAGCTGAGCTAATTGCACCAACTAAGGCCTTGGAAGAAAAGTAGATTCAGTTAGCAGGTTACAAGAACCTAACCTGACCTGCCAGACTCAGCTCCACCCAGGAAAAAGTCACCCAGCCCAGGCCATCAGCCTCAGGAGTGGCTTTCTTCACTGGGTAAACAGAGCCAGAGGCTACACCTCCCGACAGTAGCCTTGTCAATGAATGGAAAGTCAGTAAACATAAACCCTGAGTATGGCTCCAGGCTTGACTCTGTGAGTGTCTCACAAGCTAGCCCCTCAGGGAAATGCTACTCTTTGCATCTCCAATCTAGAGGAAACAGCCATGTCCCTCTTTTGTGATACTCAAAGCAGATTTCCCTCCCATTGAACTAGCCTGGGAGGAGGAACACATAATCCTGGGTAAAGCAGAGCATTTTTCTGACTGCTCAAACAGTCTGACTTAAGAAAGCAACCAAGCCACAAGAAAGTCAAACACCACAAGCAGACCAGAGACTCCAACAAGAGAGTGGTTATGGACAAACGGGAGATACAGGATCTTCCCATCCCCCCCCCAAAAAAAATCAAAGAACTTTTTTTGGGTACCTTTTATAAAAATTATTTTTCTAAAACTTTTTTTAATTTTTAACTTAAAAAAATTGTTTTCTAGTAACTTTTTTGCTTCCTCTTACAATTTTTATTTTAGGGGTATATGTGTGTATGCGTTTTTCTTTCTTTTTTTCTTTTTAAAAATTTTATTTTTTTGTTTTTTTTGTTTAGCTCTACTGAACTTTTGATCTTTTTCTTTCTTTCTCATTCTTTTCACCTTTTCTTCTCTTTCGTTCTTGTGTGACTTAATTGATGTTCTGCAGATCCTCAGATGTACCCATAGTCAATTATTAGACCTTATCCCCCATTGTGTACACACTTAATCCAGAAATTTATTACTCAATTCAAAACCTCTTAGAGTTAAATTCCTTAAGCATTTTTGTAAGTTTTTCACGTCTCCTTTATATCCCTACCCTTCTCTCATTTTATCCACGTTCCTCTCAGAACATTTTGTTTTCATTTTGCATAATTTTTAAGCATTGCACATTTTAATTTTTAATTTTTTCTTTTCTATTTTTTCTTGTCTCTTTTTTCTCGTTCTTCTTTTTCTCTCTCTCTCTACTTTCATTCTTTTTTTTTGTTTTTTTGGTTGGTCGTGGGGCTTGAACTCTGGGCCTGGGCGCTGTCCCTCAGCTCTTCAGCTCAAGGCGAGCGCTCTACCACTTGAGCTACAGTGCCACTTCCGGTTTTCTGGTGGTTTATTGGAGATAGGAGTCTCACGGTCTCGCCTGCCTGGGCTGGCTTTGAACCACGATCCTCAGATCTCAGCCTCCTGAGTAGCTAGGATTACAGGCGTGAGCCACCAGCGCCCGGTTTCTACTTTCATTCTATCCAACCTATTTCTGGCTTAAGTTAGGACTTAGTTAAGTTAACTCTCCCTGTGCCTTCCCACATTCCTCTATTCCTATTTTTACCCACATTTCTCCCTAAAACTAATCATTTCTGGTTTGCCTAATTCTTCTTTGTGCTATTTTCATCTCAAATTGGCAGAGTAAGCCAGAAAAATACAAGAAAAATGGCAAGTCTGTGTATCTCAACACCCACTCATGACAATCAAGGGACAGAATAGATAATGAATAATCCAGGGGAGAATTTCCAAATAGCTCTACTAACACTGCTGCAAAACATGGTAAATGAAAAGACTGAAAACTTACAAAGGGCTCTGTATGAGCGTGATAGCGAGAGAGAGGAGGCAAACCAAAGGTTAATACAGGAATATCATGAGCATGCGGACACTACTCAAAAACTGATACAGGAATTGCAGGAGCAGTTGGAGAACACTCAAAGAGAAAGGCAGGAATGTCGTGAGCAGGCTGAGAACACTCAAACAGAACTACAAGAATTGCATGAACGTAAGGAAGTAAGCAAAGAGTCATACAGGAATTGAGAGAGCAGGATAAGAATACACAAAGATCACTAGAGGCATTCATGGAATCCATTACCAAAGAGCTGAAGGAAGTCAGGGAGACCACAAAGGGAATGCTGAATGGAACCCAACAGAAGGAATGGGTGTTCAAGGAAACCATAACCAATCAACTAAGTGATTTGAGAATGAACACTGAATACCAAATTAAGGAAGTAAAGAAGTTCATACAAGATCTAAAACAAAGCTTCAATAAAGAATTTTAAGCCATCAAAGCTGACCAATTAGAAGGAAAAGAAATAATGAGATGTACAAGTCACTATGTAGAAAACGAACTTTACAACTTTGGTATGGGGTTGGGGGGAGGAATTTGGGGGGAGCTGGCAGAAGATTGTAAGGGATGGGAAGGGGAAACAAAGGAGGAGGCTACAATTCTTGATTATAAATTTACTCATTACCTTGCCCATGTAATTGTAACCCCTTTGTACAGTATTTTCACAAGAAAAAAGAAAACTTTGTTTGGAGACGGCTTGACTTTGAACAATCCAACATATGCATGATGGATTTATCTTCTTTTTCAATGTAGTTGACAAAATAATAGAGAGCAAAACTGAAATGCTAGAAAACATCTAAGCCAAAGCAGTAAACTTTTGTCTATAAAATAATTGTGAGAGTCTGTCTCTTTGAAAGTCAGGATCCCAAAGTGTGAAAATGTACTTGCTTTAGTTTGAACAATAAAACACTTAAAAAATCGTCTGATAATGTTTTACATATCTTAACTTAGACTTCTCATATTGGAGAAGAGGAAAGGTATGAAAAATTTCAAGACTGACTATTCCCCAAGATCATTCTTATTTATCAGCTATAGCAATGGAAGTAGCCTTGGTTACTGTTAATATCATGTTTGTTTACATTTAGAAGCATTATTTGTTGCTGGGTTATATGCTGCAAACCCTTGAGTATTAAGACAATCATTTCCTGAGAGGAATGTTGCTGTGTAAACAAACCTAAAATATCAAAGACAGCATAGTGGAAACTACTTTCTAGCTATATCACAATCTGAAGTTGCAGATTTTGTTTCCCATTGTATCAGGAAATCCATTTTTGTTAACTTCTTTTTCACCATCTAGTGATCCTATAACATCCTATACCATCCTGGGATTGCTCTATCTTTACTGGATTCTCTAATTTCTGTTGGAATGTTAGGAAAAATGGAAAATTGAGTTCATGTTTCTGTTTTACCTTATTTTTTTATTATTTTAGAAAGTGTAGCTCAAAATGACATAAATTATTTTTATAATATTAGGAGACAGATTTCATTTCCATAGTCTTATCCTAGCCTTCTACATAACTTTGGTACTTAGTGATCACCAAATGTGAAAAGAAAGATAGGAAGCTTCTTATTTGATATTGTTTAGTATTTCCATACTGCATTAACGTAAGACCCTTAGTAGCATATACATCATACATGTGTACAACACCAGTGGCAACTTTTTCTTATTCTTAGAAACAAGGACATATGATGTCCCTGTATTTGCATCAGGAAAAGGCTGTAGTTGAGTTAGTTTACTAAACTAAATGTGCTGTAACAAATTTCTAAAGGTTAAGTGGATTGTACCATCTGTATTTATCATATTACAGTTCTAAAGGACAGAAAACTAAAAGAAGTCTCACTAGATTAAAATTTAATCTCCGACAAAGCTGAAATATTTTCAGATGATTTTAGTGGAAAGGCATTTACTTCCCCTTCTGCTTTCCAGAAACTTCAGAATCTGGGTTGTTGTGTTTTCCTTTATCTTCTAAGGTAGCTTCTTTACATCTTTGTGCTGGTTCTTGCCTTATCATGTCCCTTTCAAAACAGGTGGGACTTTTAAGTACCTATTTGAGTATGTTTCTTCCATCTGAAAATTATTCAAATTGGCATTTCTTGGGTGATGAAAGGATGTAAATCTACATTTGAGGAATTAGATATTTGGGGATGACAGATATATTGGGAAGGTATTTTGCTGTTTAGCATTCTTTCTACTATAACCTGTTATCCTGTCATTAAATTTGAACAACATATAAGCTATTTGCCTTAAATCATCTATTTTTCATTATGTTTATATTCTGATAAAAATTATCCTCTCAATTCACACAATGTTAATGCAGTCTTATTTCATGCCTGCCCAAAGCAAACAACAAATCACTATTTATTTAAAATTATTTTTAAAAAATTTAAAAAATTCTATTTATTAAAAAAACTGTTTTAAAAAATTAGCCAAGGCCAAGGAATTAGAGAACATTTTGATACTGAGAAAACATAAAATCTCAAAGAAACCTGGAGTAATTATTTCAATATTACATTTTGTTCTGCTAGGAGAAGAAACCATTTTATTGACAATACTTTATACTTTCTTACCTAGTATCATTTTTTTCCAGAAATGGAATTTGTTAATCTTTGTGACTATCCACGAGAATAAATGCCTTCATATGTCTGTATTTTGTGCAGATTGCATAGTCAATTAGATGTAAATGAGAGTTTGTCAGTAGCACTTTTTAAAAATGCAGAAAATGTGGAAAAGGAGCCAATATACATATTATTCCACCATCACCTTTCACATCCTTCTTCTTCCTTCCTAGGAATCATACCCAATCAATAAAAAGGCTTAGATATTTGGCTCTTCAGATTGTAAGTGGAAGCAGAATATTATGGGTGTCGGAGATGACTGTTAATGATGTTTTATGTAATAATTTCACATGTAACAGCCCTATGAGTCCTGCAGGTCTTAACACTCTATTTCCTTAGTGATGTAATAGGAATGTCAGCCTTCCTAGACTTAGTATTGTGTTCCACTTCTATCTACCAGGTGGCCTGAATTATAATACGTAGCAACAGAATGAAAAAGTAATGCCATCTTAAGAAAGTCACTTAGGGCTCTAGGTATGTGGATCCATTGTACAGTTTTATATGAGTAAATAAACCACTTGAACAATTCAGGGACAGAGTTTCCTTCAAGCCTTGGATTATTTTCTTGTACACTAAAAAGGACAGCACAAATTAACTGAAACTTTGTCATTTCTCTGTGTTCAATTCCTCTCTTTGGATCAGTTTCTACTTGCAATAACAGTTCCTTCCACTTAACTTCCAGTAACAATCTATTGTGCTGCTCGCGGTAAAGTGAATGTTTTCTGGCTTCATTGAAATAGCACAAAGACATCTTTGGACATGAGGTAACACGTGTTTCAGAGACAACTTATTAAAGACAAAATATGGAATTTAAATGGTATACAAAAACTTTATCCATTCACATATGGCATATAAGATGATTTTAAGTGAAATGAACTCCAAGATATTTACACCACATACATTTTTTCTTGCTTGCTTTTGTTTTTAATGTATCTAAAATGTACTGTGTGATTTATTTGTTTCTCTTCTATGCTCTTCCCCCATGATATAATCCCTGTTTTCACTGGATTTGATGTCAGTACCCTGCATTTTGTATATACATTTTTCTAATGTGGGGAGGGGAAGGGAAATAAAAAAATGCTGAAACAAGGATACAGTATGACCCATTGTAATAATGAGATGAACAAGTCACTATGTAGAAAACGAACTTTACAATTTCGGGAGTGGAGGGGGGAGTTGGGGAGATGGGGAAGGAAGGGATAGCAGAGGAAAAACAAAAGAGGAGGTAAGAATGTTCGATAGGAAATGTTCTCATTACTTTACTTATGTAACTAACCCCAGGAGTATATTAAGTTCAAATTTCATAAGTACTCCGTATATGAAGGCCAATTATAAGTGGGAATATGTTTCTCAGAAACGTTTATTTTTGTTGTTGTTGTTTGTTCGTTTTTTTGTTCTTTTTTGATAGTGTGTGTTGTGCATTATTTCCCAAGTGTACATAAGTTAACAGTAGAAGAAACAATAGGAATAATAGGAGAAAGAATAGTTCTGTGTTTAAATATAATGGTTCAATATACTATAGAAGACAACTTTGAAACAATAAAGCCAAGGCCAGTATGTTGAACTATGGGAGTGATATAGAGAAAGCACTACTACTACTACGTGGAACATGAAGGAGGAGGCCATTCTCTTTCATCTTTGAGTTCTGAATCATGGTAGCTAATCAATCAAATTTTTAAACATAGAATGGAAGAATAATTCTGGTTCCAAAGCAAGTTAGAGATCATGGATTTAACTAGAAAAATGGCCCATTTCTTTTTCTTTGTTTTTTCTTTCTGTTCTATTTTAATGTATCTGGGGCGGCTTGAATTCTGGGTCTGGGTGATGTCTTTCAGCTCTTCAGCTCAAGGCTAGTGCTCTACCACTTGAGCCACAGCACCACCTCCAGTTTTCTGGTGGTTAATTGGAGATAAATGCCTCAGAATCTTTCCTACTCATGCTGGATTTGAACTGGAATCCTCAGATCACAGCCTCCTGAATAGCTAGGATTATAGGCATGAGACAACGGCACATGGCTTAAGCTCGCATTTCTAACAGTATATGCTCAGGAAATGTAATGTGTTTGTTCACCTATGTTTATATGAAATCTTAAGTTAAAAATCTGGGCTAGAGCTTCGAGTTCACACTCACAAGAATATTTCTAGTTTTAAAGTTGATACTGCTGGAAAAAATAAAACCTAAGGAGGTAAAAGAGCCTGGGAAGTTCAGTTTGCATCCAGCCTGGGAAGAACAGTGTTTGAGACACTATCTATAATTAACCAGCCAAAGCTGCATTGGAAGAATGGTTCAAGAGATGGAATATCAGTTATGATCAAGATTGCTGAATAAGAGCTTGAGGCTTTTGCATACATACATACAAACCTATACATACACACAGAGGCACTTATATGTGCACACACAAATACACAAATGAAACAACTCTCAGAATATGTAGAAAAGTTAGAAAACAATAGAAAATATGTCCTGAGTAAGACTAGATTAAATGACATTTTCTAATATTAAAAAGTCCTCAAGTGAATATTCTTCAAAAAAGTTTGAGACTTTTACATAGGTAGGGAACAGAGATAGTAAGAGAGTTAAGTAATCATGATTAATTGGATCAGATCCATGGAGGAATGAATCAGAGGCCCCTGCAGGTGCATCTGAAAATGTTCATATCCTGTGTCAAATGTTAGAACACTTTTGAAAATTGTACACAAACAGTCTGAGCAGTCAGTCTATTGGATAAGATCATCGGAGAAATTCAGAATTGCTAGTCTGTTTCTAGATTAAATAAACCAACAAATTATGGCAGGGCAATGTGATAAAAGCCTGGAATTCTAGCACTCAGACTAAGACAGGAGGTTAGAGAGTGGAATTAAGTAGTGATACCTTCCCTGGACCAGGTAGTATAATTTTGTCTCAATGAAACATACCAAACAACAAGAAGGTATACTAGGTTGGATGTTTGGGCTAATTTTGTCATTATGTTTTGAGAAGACATGTCACCAGTCTTGTGCTAGAACTTTATTTTAAGGCAAGGATCAACCAAAGTCCTATAGTTGCTGCAGATACAATCTAATTCAATACATACAATCTGATCAACATCATAAAACTATGGATTAATTGGATAAGAAGAGCAAAGAAGAATTTGGCAAACCAGAAATTATTAGGTTTAGGGAAAAATGAGGGGGAAAATAAGAGTAGAAGGTTTTGGGGAGGTAAAATAAGAGTGAATTTAACCAAGTCCTAATCTCAGAAAGGGAAATGGATTGGACAGAATGATAGGAGAGAGATTTTAAAAAACAAGGAAAATGGAAAAACAAAAATTTAAATTTAAAAGTAAAACACATAAAAATTATGTAAGTTTAAAGATGATATTGAGAGAAGAAAAGAATAGGATGAGAGAAGGGGATGGATAGAAAGGAGACATGAAAAACTAAAAAATAAAAATTCTTAAAAATAATAGTTGTGTTTTTAATCTCTCTTCATTACATAACAATATTAAATGGATAATGGCTCATGATTCCAACCAAAAATTTGAAAAAATAAACATCATTCTTTTGGATTCCAAAGAAATGATGACAGATTACAATAGTTTAAGCCTGGAGAAATTGCAAAGTTCATCTAATGTAGGATTTTGTAGAGCTTGTTACGTTAGAAATTAGGTTTAAAATAAATATTTTGGTTTTGTTTGTAATTTCATATTCTATAGGATACTACAAAATTCTTTTTAAGTAGAGGGTTTAATTGACAAATTCACAAATGATTCTGACATTCTATTTGCCTAAAATATTCTTTCAAGCAAGGTATAATTAGAACTTACTTAATAGATAATTCCAAGAATTCATGTATAAAATAATGTGAATAATCTAGACAAAGTTGCCAACAAATGGATGCTATTAATTTTTAAATTTAGAAAAAGCAATTTTTTGAGGCTTTGGTGTAACATGGTATGAAGAGAGTAAATGTGTGACATCTTGTTTTTCTTTCCACAACAGGAAGAAATCATATTAGAAGAAGTGTAGAATTTTTTCACAATAGTCATAAGCTATTCATGATGTGAATTAAGGGAATTTTAAGGTGTACCTTACAAGTTGGAAACTGTTGGGGTGGGATGACTTTATGGCATAAAAGCTTGGGATTGATGGTCATAGAAATAATAGCTTACTCTGATGAACAAATGTTAACTTTTGAGGAATTAATTTTTACATATACTTCATAGTTTTATCCTCTACTAAAATTTGGCTATATTTTCTGTTGACTTATCAATAGGTAACACCCTATTGGAAACTGAATCTATTGCATAATTCAATAACATGCAAACAGGTACTGTTTTGAATATCTCTGGAAAGAAATATTCAGAATTTGAAAATGAATAGGTAGTAGTTACAGGAATTTTGAAGAACACATATATTGTGTCCTGTTAACAATTATTCAGTTTTGAAAGTTAGAACTTTCAATTGAATTAAACTGTTTTCTGTTTTACTATGAGACAATAATAAAATATGTGTTTTTCAAAATAATGACAAGAATATTGTGAAAATATTGTATAGTTGGATATCATTCAAGTTGATTACCCTCTGATAAAGAAAGGGTAATTCAAATTAAATGCCATATCTTAGCTACGGTAAATATTACTGTGATAAACATAATTGTGCTGGTAGCTTTAGTGTGGCCTTGTTTGTGCTCACCTGGTTAAATGCTCAGAAGTGGGATTACTGGGTAATAGTGCAGCATCATTGTGTACATCAAGGATAATCTTAGTAGATGAGCAGAATAGCTATGTAAATATGACCGTATAAGGTGATTCTAAGTGAAATTAACTCCAAGATATGTTCTTTGTTGTTGTTGTTCTTAATGTACTAGGTGATTTATTTTTATCATTTTGTGTTTTCCCCAAGTATGGTTTATCCCCTATAGTCATTGCATTTGATTTTGATACCCTGGGTATTGTAAATAAGTTGATCTGAACTGGGGAAGGGAAATGAAAAAAACAAAATGGTGCGACAAAGGACAAAGGGGTAACCTATGCAACAGTGATACTCACAAAACAATATGTTGGAAATAATCTTGGGAGTTGCGTTGGGAGGGAAGAGGGAGAAAAATGGGTGAAGGGGTAACAAGTTAGAAAATAAATGAATTCATTACCTTACTTATGTAACTATAATCCCTCTGTACATTACCTTGACAATAAAATTTAAATAAAAATAAAATAAAATAAAATATATGAGAGCAGCAATACAGTCGATGGGACTAGGGGAAATTCTGTACTATACAAAGAAGTGTAGAACAGCTGTGGAGAGCAGCAATTTGACTTTAACATAGGAAGTAATAAACTAGGATACAGATTTTTCATCCTCATGTCAGTCACTAAAAATGGAAAACAAAATGTATATTCAGCAAACCAATAGAGTTAAAATAGAAAACTAAACAATTAAGGTAAATAGATGACTTGAACCAAGAATAACAAATGACACAATTAGTAAACAATAACAAGTTGGTAAGTTTAAAAAGTATTACCCATAATTCTATTAAATGTTGTTTACAATTTGTTAGAACTATAATTCAAATCACAGTTTGATAGTATATCATTTTAATATTAATATATTTATTGTTTATTTCTTAATATTGAATGCTGAATAGATTATTTTAATTTCTGCATCTCTAAAAAAGAAAAATGGAAACTAATTTTAATAATATATTTCATGAAGTGTAAAATTGAGAAGCATTAGAATTTAAACAAATAATATATCATCATTGTTTCATATTAAATCAAAGTGTATCCTACACTCAGCAATCATTTAACATCAATTAATAAATTATTGCACATGACTCTTGGTATTACGTGGAAAGGTTCATCACCACACAATACTTAAGTTGTGGAAAATTGATTTCTACAGGCATGTTAAATTCCTCTCTAGGTGAAATATACAAATTATATACAATTATATATACGAGGGGCATTTCAGATGATACTTAGAAGTCATATTCATTAAGTAAATTTTTATTATCTTGTACCAAATAAATATTTATAGAAAGACTTAATTTCTGAGTAGATGATGGTGTATGTGTGTCAGATTATTCATATTGAGGCTTATTTTATAATTCTGACATTGTTTCTACAGTTGGATTTAATTTTCCTTAAGGGGTTAAGTGTATTATATTGGATATATGGAAGTAAACTGAATGTTTATTCCATTAATCCTTTCCCACTTGTCTAATCCCAATAAATTTTCCCTGCGTTTGAAGTAATGAAAATAACAACACATATAAGCAAGATAAATCAGTCTGTAGTAGACAAGTATTTTCACCTTTATTTTGATAGTTGGTCTTCTTTTACACTACAAAATATTCTTGGGAAAATGTGCTGCAGGGTGGTCACTACTGCAGAATATTATGGTTTCATGTATCATAAGAGAAGGAAGGAAGGGGAACATTCCTTCCAAAAGTCTGCTCTGAGGAATGTGATCTGGTTCATGGTGGTGACTTGAAAATGAAAAATTTTCACATTCAACCTTGAAAAGCCATCTTGATAGAATATTTCTGTAAGTGATTACAGAGGATTATTGATGGCTTTGCAAGGATGTCAGATTACCTCATTTTGAGAAAATTAAAACAGGAATTTAGTCAGCTGTTCTTTGTATCTTTAGGAGAAAAACACATTGAATCTAGGTCAAGGGATCACTGGGACCTAGAGAATCTACTATCTTGAATAGTAATCCTAGACTTCTAAAACAAAACAACAACAAAAATAAACCACACAAAACAAACAAACAAAAATATCCAGTAAGCACAGCCAGTCAGGGCTGCTATCACAGCCTACACGAAGTCAGGCAAAAAACAGAAGCTGAGAGTCATTTTGTTGATAAATAATATAGTTTTTATGAGGCAGACTGAAATGAAACTCCCGAGAGAGGGACAGAAAGACTGATCAGAGAGACTAAAATTGATCACACAAAGATTAGAAAGTAAAATTCCTTGTAAAACCAATACATCAAAGAAAGTCTGTGCATGTAAGAACAAGACAGCAGACTAAATTCCAGAAATGCACATTTCCTTAGAGGTCAGCTTAATGAATTATCAATGGATATCTTAGAATTCTTAAATATTTGACCACATGTGGGAGAAGGCTGAAGAGAACGAAAATGTCATCACTCTGTTATGAGGTCCAATATCACATTAGGAAGTAATCAAGCAAAGATTTGTAATAAAAAGAGAAAACAATTATTCCAAAAGAGGGTCTCATTTGTTTTGATGTAACAGTTCTTGATTTAGGTGCTAGCATTTGCCCTACAATTGATCCAGTCCCACAGCTGAGTTGATAATTGACTGCAGTATTCCTACATGAACAAAAAGAAAAAAATTACAAATGTCTGATGAAATGAGTTGAAGGTGAAGTGTTCTAATAGTGATGTCTGAGGTCTAGACACAAGTGAAGAGGTGCATTTTCTTTTCTAAAAATCCCCCATTATTAGCCTAGTGCCAGTGGCTCTCAGCTGTAGTCCTAGCTACTCAGGAAGCGGAGATCTGAGGACTGCAGTTCAAAGACAGCCATGGCAGGAAAGTCCCTGAGACTCTTATCTCCATTTAACCACCAGAAAACCAGAAATGGGACTGTGGCTCAAGAGATACAGCCCTCACGTTGAGTTGAAGAGCTCAGGCCAGTGCCTAAGCCAGGAATTCAAGCCCCTCTACCAAAAACAACAACAAATGTCTCTTTTCTTGGACTGCCTACATATTTTCCTAATATTCAGCAAAGAAGCCATTTTAACACCCACTACCTTTAAGTCCTATGCTAGCTACTGCAAATAGAATGATTTGGTATCTTATGTCAAACAGTTCATATTTGCGGGAACAAATACCAACAGTGGTAACGTTTTTTTTTCCATTCCTTCAACCCTGGGCCTGGGCAATGAAGATGGTTATACTGGTAGCTTTCATGTGAGATTGTTATTTATTGGATTACTACCCATGAGGGGAATTACTGGTTCTTAAGGGAGATCTATATTTAATATTTTAGGAAACTCCGTACTGCTTTCCACAGTGGTTGAACAAGTTTAATTTTCCACCAACAGTATAATAGAGTTCCCAATTGGCTACATCCATGCCAGCAATTGCTATTGTTAGTTTTCTTGTTAATGGCCATTCTAACTGAGATGAGGTAGAATATGTATTGTTTACTTGTAGATTTGTGGGCACCTTCTAGCTACCATAAATGAATGAATCCATGAAACCTATATTGCTCTGCGCCTGCAATCCTTTCTCTTTTCTCTTATTATAATTTTCCCATCATTTCATTTTCCTTAAGACTGGTAAAAAGTCATCCTTTCTGATGGGTGAATTGAATTCCATTGTGTGTGTGTGTGTGTGTGTGTGTGTGTGTGTGTGTGTGTGTGTGTGTGTGTGTGTGTGTGTGTGTGTTTGTGTGTGTGTGTGTGTGTGTGTGTGTGTGTGTGTGTGTGTGTGTGTGTGTGTAAGATGACTATAGGCCCATGAGTTCATTTCTAAGCATTCTGTTTCATCTGTAATTTTATAATTCCATATTAAATTTGAATGGCTTTCTCAAATGCATTGAAGAATATTGTTGGGATTTTGATGAGTATTGCATTGCCAATTGTTTAGGGGCAGTATTTCAGTTTTCAAAATATTACTTCTTCCAACCACGAGCATTGAAAGACTTTCCATTTCCTTGAATCTCCTTCAATTCCCCTTTTTAGATTTTTAAAGTCTTTAGAGTAGAGCTCCTTTACATTTTTAGTTAAATTAATTAATTCCTAGTTTGGTTGTTGTTGCTTGGTTTTGTTTAGATTTGATTTGATTTTGAGGTTAATACATATGAGGTTGTTTTTGGAATTCAGCCTGGAGTTTCTCATTTTTGGTCAGAAAAACTACTGATTCTTATGGGTTTTATACCCTGCTACATTGCTGAAGGTTAGCATCATCTTTACTAACTTGAGGGAGGAAGCTATAGGGTCCTTTAAATACAAGGTCATTTCATCTGCAAAAAGGGATATTTTTACTTCTTCCCTATTTGTATCTGCTTTATGTTTTTCTCCTGTATATTGCCCTTGCTAGAAAGTCCACTACCATATTGAAGAGTAGTAGAGAGAGTGGACATCCTTGTCTCATTCCTGATGTTAATGTCTTCAGGCTACCACCGTGAGGTAAAGGCTAATTATCTCTGTCATATACATACTCAGTATTATATTGAGGAATTTTCCATGCATTCCTAGCTTCTCAGACCTTTTAATCATAAAGCGGTATTGGAGCTTGTTAAAAGCTATTTCTACATCCCTATGGATGATCATGTGTTTCCTGTCCCTGCTTCTGCTGATGGTTTGTATTATGTTTATTCACAAGAATATTAAATCCACTTGTATCCAAAATGAATCCTATTTGATCATACCATATGATTTTTTGTTAATTCCTGAAATTGGTTGGTGAAATGTTATTAATAAGTTCTGCATCAATGCTTATCAAAGATTTGGGTTCATAGTTCTCTTTCTTTGGTGAGTTCCTATGTTATTTGGGGAAGAGTCTAATTCTAGCCTCGAAGAATGTGTTTTGAAAATTCCATTTCCCTTTCTAGTCCATTGAAGAGTTAGATCTGAGTATTGTAAGTTCTTGCAGGCCTTAATTTTATGATAAATTCATTGATTCCTAGATTTTTCTGGAATGGGAAATCGTTTATTGACATTTCATTTTCATTACTTCTTATGTGTTACTTCTTGGTTCAGATCGAGTAGAGGAAAGGATCAATTTCTCCAGAATTCTCCATGTGATTGGCATAAGATTTTCAAAGTACTCTCTTACAACATTCTTAATTTTGCCTTTATTTGTTGTGTTGTCTCATTTTTTTCTCTAATTTTCTCTATTTGGGTGAGTTCTCTTATTTTTTTGGATTTTATATCATGAATGTAATATAGTTAGGGGTGGGTTACTGTTACATAACCAATGACTACATTTTTTACAAAGTTACCCCTTCCTCATTTTTTCCTCCTTCCCCCAACCCTGACATCCTACACCCCAAAGTTATGAAGTTTATTTCTAACATAGTGTGTAGTGTATATTACTGTGTCTTTGGTTAATCTTTGTCCGAACATTTCTGTGATTTCCCTTCCCTTCCCCAAATCACATTAATTTAGGTATAAGACAAAGGGTAGAGAAATATAAAACAATGACTACAGGGAATAAACCAAAGGGTAAAAACTACATAGAAATAACTAAAAACTGTTCACTATACAATCATCTTGTATCCATTTCTTGGAGCTCATTTCGATAAGCATCATTTTATATGGTGATATGCACGTTGTTAGTGAGCTATTATTAATATCCTATACATATTCTAGTTTTTCCAAATGAGTGCAAATCTCTAGCCTATGATTCTTTGGGTCTGGCTTGTTTGACTTACTATGTTTTCCAAGTGAATCTATTTCCTTACTAATGAGTCAATGTCATTCATTCTGACAGAAGCATAAAGTTTTGTTGGGAATATATATGACATTTTCTTGATCTATCATTGCTGGGTGATAGGGGAGCTCTATTGAGGAACCTCTATACTTCATTACAGAGTATTTGAACAACTTTACATTTTGACCAATAGTGTAGTAATGTTTCTTTTTGGCCACATCTCCACCAGCCCAGCATCTGTTATTATTAATTTTCTTCATTATGGTCATTCTAACTGAGGTGAGGTGGAATGTCAATGTTGCTTTGATTTGCATTTCTTTTATGGCCAGAAATTTTGCATATTTCATCATGTGTCTATTGGCCATGCATATTTCTTCTTCAGAGAGGTCTCTCTTTAAATCTTTAGCCCACTTATTAAGAGGGTTGTTGTTTCTTTGACAATTTTTTTGGTGGGTTAATTTTTGGGGCTCTAAATATATTTGAGATATGAAGCAATTGTGCGTTGCAGGGCAACTAAAGTTCTTCACCCAAACTTCATGCTTTTTATCTATCTATCTATATAAATTCTCTTGTTAATCAGATTTGGTATGGGTCTGCCAAGTCTGTTCATTTATTTAAAAAAAATGATTTGTTGATTCTTTCTACGTTTTATTTTGACTATATTTAGTTATTTCTCATTTAATTTTTTTTTGTTTCTGTCTATTGCTTTGGGTTTTGGGCTTCTTCCTGTTTTCAAGGAGCTTGAGATACATAATTAAAATATTCATTTGAGATTTCCCAAATTATTGATGTAGACACTCTAAGCTATAAATCTTCCAGTAATTACTGCAAATACCAGAGGAGCTGGTATTTTGTGTGTTCATTTTTGTTAAATTCTAGAAAAGTTCAGATTTCCATTCTAATCCCTTCAGTGTCGCACTGGTCATTCAGCAACTTTTTGTTCACTCTTCATGGGTTTGACAATTTTTTTTTTGCTTTAGCTGTTTAATTCTAAGTTTATTCTGTTATGCTCTGACAAGATATGGGTGTTCAAATAATTTTTCTTTGAATTTGGACAGAATTTCTCTGTGACTTAGGATATGTTCTGTTTTGGAGAATCTTCCATGAGCTGCTGTGAAGAATGTATATTCTGACGCTGAATGTATATTCTGTAGATGTCTGTTAGGGCTAGGTGGTCAATGAAGATATTTAGGTCTGCAGTTTCTTGGTTGAGTTTTTCCTGGATAACCAATCCATAGATGGGAATGATGTGTTGAGATGTCTTTTGGGGTTAAGTAGAATTTGGTTTAAGTAGTGGGATGCTCCAGGATTCAGGTCATTTATATTTAGTCTGGCTATATCTCCTAATTCAGAGTTGCCTTTATCAATAGGTAATGTCTCTTCCTACCAATTTTAATTTGAATTCTATTTTATCTTATGTCAGTAATTCTACTGTGGCCTGTTTATGATGTCCATTTGCTTGAAAATTTTACTTCCAGCCTTTTAGTTTGAGTACGTGTTTGTTTTTGTCAAAAAAGTGTGTCTCTTGTAGATACTAGATGGATGTGTGTGAAGACTCAGGGTCTATGTTGAGGGGGCAGAATGATGCAGGCTCCAGCCTCGGGATTATCTGAGGACTGTGTATGGGATTAGGAAAGCTCTTGGAACGCCAGGCTAGAGAGGGAAAACGTTCTCTCTCCCTATCTCCAGACAGATGTCACTGACTCCTGAGAGCTGAGGAAGTGGCTCTTCTGCTTGCTTAAGCATAGATGAACAGCTTATCAAGCATTTTCCTGATATTGGAGAAGTGGTTTTAGCTTGCTCTAAAATAGTTTAGATAATAATATACCTAGACATTGTCTCATAGGTTAAGTAAAAATGTATCTGTGGAAATTTTTTGTGTAAATGTTTTCTGACCAAATCTTGGCAAAGATTATGCTTGCTTGTCTTTAAGTACCCACTAACAATAAAGCACAGCATGCAGTGGCAATTGTTGTTTGCACGCTGCATCCAATGTGTCCTGGTGATTTCGTGACCCTTACCCAGGGACCCCAACGCACTAGACATTGACAGATGTGTCTTGTTGTTCTTTTTTGATACTACTATCTAATCTGTCTTCTATTTGGAAATTTAAATCCATTGATATTGAAAGTTAAGACTGAGAAATATCTGATAAGTCCTCCTATGTTATACCCCTGCTATTAGAAGATGTGTCTCATCTATTGTTAATATATTTATCTTGTTCGTTGGTAGGGAGCATTTTATATAACCAGTTCCTATTCTTCTTGATCTTCTCTATGTAGGATATATTTGATTAACTACTATCCTGCTGATTTGGTGGAGATACATTGTTTCAAGTTTTTTTTTTTTTGTCATGAAATAGTTGTATATATCCTTTAAATGTAAAGGAGAGTTTGGCTTAGGACCATATTCATGATTGGTAGTTGTTTATCCTTAATGTTTGTCTTATATCATGCCAGGCTCTCCTTTTTACCATATCAGCTAAGAAATCTGTATTTATTCTGACTGTATATTCTTTATAAATAATCAGTCTTTTCGCTCTGGCATCTTTAATAATCCTTTCCTTGGCCTTTAATGAACCTCTAATGGATTATGATGTGGTGGTGAATTTTTCAGTTCTAGAATTCTCTATTTGGTGTTCTAAAGGCTTCTCTTCTCTGAATGAGCCTATCTCTTTGGATGTTTGGCATGTTCTCTGCTAGAATTCTGTAATTTGTTTCCCATCCATTTAATTTCCTGATCTTCTCTTTCTTGATACCTATCTCCCTGAAATTTGATCTTCTGAGTCTTGAAGTTCTGGTAAGATCATTTCTTATTTCTTGGATTTTTTCTAAATGATTATCTCCTCTTTCCTATTAGACCTATTCTGTTTTTGACCCTGAGATTATCTTCTATGTCATCTATTTGCTGTGGAGACTTTCTACTTTGTTTTTGATTTCCCCGTCTTCTAATTTTGGTCATTTTTAATGGTTCTATCTCTTTAATAAAGTTTTGTTTTAGGTCCTGTATGGACTTTTTGTACATATTTTCTTTGGGTGGGAAGTAGCAAGGGTTGTTTACTTAGCTGTATCTTCTCTCATATCTTTTAACTAGGCATCTATTTTTCCTTGGACTCCCTGGCCTTCTCAGAAATTTTTATCTTTCTGTTTGTAGTCTCATTGAATTATTTTGCTAATCTTTCGTTGGTCTCATCTTGTTGACAAATTTCCTTGAAGAGGTTTTCTATCTTTCCTTTAATCACATTTTTCAGCAGTATTTGTAATGTATTTTGATAACTATCTTCAAGGTCCTTGATTGTCTGTTCCAATGCCTGGTTATTTACTATGTGATTTATTCTACCTTGACATCATTTTTCTTGTATTTTTCTGATTTATTCTGTCCATTTGGAAGTTTTTTTGGGGGGATCTATGATCTTAATACATGATTCTCTGTGTTCTTGGTTAATTTGTCAGGTGCTGGTTTCCTGTTGTGATTTGCTTTTCTGGAATTAAGTTTTTGTCTAGACCATTAAGTAGAGGAGTAGAAACTAGTTGTGGTGAGATGTTGTGATGTTAATACTTGTGGTTCCAGTCACAGTTCACATTGTCCAGTGGTATGGTGAATTGTTTCTGTATATAGATGTGGCTTTCTCTAATGTACATTTCTGTTCCAGCTTTTTTCAATGTTGCCCTATTTCAACACTGCAGATGTGCTTTTGAATATGTTGGCCAACACAGTCACAACAGTCACCTACCTGGCTGGGTAACTTTTCATAGATTTCTGTTTTCTTCTGAAGACAGGACAAACTCTTCTTTCAAATTGTATATCTATATATAATGATAGCTGACTTGGTGTGACCCTCTAGAACCGGAGTACCTGCTAGATACTCTAAATCTCTGTTTCATTAGAGAGAGCTAGGGTAATCTTCTGTTGTTCTTCTGCCATTGTTTTTCTTCTTCTTCAGATTTATTTATTTATATTATTTTTTGGGGGGGGGGAATCCAGACATGAGGCCTGAACTCTGGTCCTGGGTGCTGTCCCTCAGCTCTTCAGCTCAAGGCTAGCGCTCTACAACTTGAGCCAAAGTGACACTTCCTTTTTTTTTGTTTATGTGGTGCTGAGGAATTGAACCCAGGGCTTCAGGCATGCAAGACAAGCGCTTTACTACTGAGCCACCTTCCCAGCCCAGATTTATTTATTTTTACTGTGAACTTTTTCATATAATTTAGGAATTGTGACTGTTGTATCAGGTTATTTTTGTTTTTCTGTGTGTGTTACTTTGAAGTAGTGATTTCAGGCTTGTATGAAGAGACAGTAAAGTATGAAATGTATGTTATTATATTGAAGGAAAGAGAGCAAACATTTTAACTTTTTGCTACACAATTAAATTAATATTAGCAAAAGCTAATTGAAATTATTACTTATTTACATTTCAGAGGATGAGTATAGTACTCTTGGATATCTTGGAGGAAAAGACATTAGACTCATTATGACTGATGCCTTACATTGAAATTACTGTCTAAACTTTCTTCTTCAGAAAAACAAAAGCTCCATTTTTTTCATATTAGCATTATAAAATCATACTAGCTGCATGTTGAATTGTTTTCCTCTGCTATTTTCAATTCCATTCTTCATCCATCAGTTATCTTGGGCTTTGAATGACCAATTCCTTAAAAATATCTATATTGCTCATATTGTGATGTAAATCTCAGTAATATTAATATGAATTTATCTGATTCTCATCTTGAACTACATTCATATGAAATTTATGCAGTCTCAAGCAAGGAACCTGTTTTATACTTTTCTATGTTTTAATCAATAAATCCAATCTCTTTAGAAATATGTTCTCATCTTTTATATTGCTCTGGTAAACATCATGTGTTTCTACTACTTTTACTGAAGTAAATATAAAGTTTGGAATAGGAAGACTCCACCCCATTATCATTTTAATGTAAACTCTTGAGGACTACTTTATATGTAAAAATAAAAAAGTCCAATGCACATGTTCATACATGAACAATCTAGTGGTTAAGTAAATTAGACACAAGAAGTACCACATCAATTCTCAATTTACTTATAGGCACCAAAATATTGTGTTCATGAGTATCACTCATTTTAAGAAAATGACTAGTCAATACAAAGTTTATATTATTTTTGAAATTTACAAAATGAAAATTACACCCAGATTTATTGTCAATATCCTGTATCCAGGAATACATTTATTCAGCAAATAGAGAAACAACAAATAAGGGTTCGTCACATAGAATGAAAGATGTAGTAGCAGACTGTCTGCTTAAGATTATAAGTACATGCAAATTGTGTGATTTATTCACAGATACTATGAACATTCATAAGAGGATTTGTGATCAGAAGTGATAGGTAAGCAAAGTAACTGGAAAACTGTGTATTTAAATTGAGCTTTCAATATAGGATTACAAGTTTTCAATACATGAGCCTCCAGAAGTTGATTCTGTATCTCTAACATACTTTTTCCCACATACTCCTGTTCTCTTACCTCCGTACCTGATCAATATTCCTCTACTTTCATGATGTCAATTTCTACTAAAATAACAAAGTGTGTGTTTTTATTGGTCTCGAGATCCAATATATTTTAGTATTTTGGAGTAGTAGTATGAATTCATGGAGTTTGACTTGAATGTACTTGATTTAAGGGAAAGATATAGGTCCAGGCAAGATGCTTAAGCAAAGAAAAACCTATGGAGAAAACATCAATCAACTATAATTACAAAAGAATGGAACTGATGTCTCATTTGTCTGGGTGGCAGCTGTGTGTGTGTGTGTGTGTGTGTGTGTGTGTGTGTGTGTGTGTGTGTGTGTGTGTGTGTGTGTGTGTGGAGAGAGAGAGAGGGAGAGGGAGAGAGAGAGAGAGAGAAAGAGAGAGAGAGAGAGAGAGAGAGAGAGAGAGAGAGAGAGAGAGAGAGAGAGAGAGAGAGAGAGAAAGAGAAAGAGAGAGAGAGAATTTTATTGTGGTTTCCATATTTACAGTCCATATAGCATTACTTGTTAGGGAGAAGGTGTTCATATCACAGCTCTGATAGCACTATCACTTTTTATTGTGATAAACACTTGCTTAATATCTAATTAAAAAGGGAAAATAAACTAACATCTTACACGATTGTTTTGACTATTAATTAGTACATTGAAGGCCAAAGGTAGGAATTGGAGGTCAACATAATCTTTTTCCTCTCTCAGAATATTACACAGCAATAGCTGTGATTTCAGGAGTCTCCTGCCATGTACTGACAGCTGAATTACTAATATACTTAACAATATGAAACATATGATAGAAAAATAGATCAGCCAGCAAGCACAAATAACTAGTGATAAAATTGAACTTTTGAGCAGGGTTTCCACATCTTTTGGGAATGTAATTCCTTCATATGAACTTCAAATTTTGTGGCTTTCCCTGTGTGATTAAATGGTAAGAATGTACTGTAGAAACAAGAATTCCTATTTAGCCAAGTAGAAAGTGCTCATGATCCCATCCTCACGTTGCAAATTTCCATTCCAGGTACTTCAGCACCTCATCCTTCCCTGTGGGAGACAGGAAAAAAGATAATTTTGTTTGAATATTAAAGTATTCAAATTAGTGTGTACAGGCATGATTTGTATAATTACAAAAGTTTGTAATAAATGTAAGTAGGGATTATGTCACAAATGAAAAATATAATTAAAATCAAATAACAAGACAAGAAGTCACAGCATTTTGTGCAAGAAAACATACATTAGGTTAGTTGCAGCATTTATTTTTGGAGATAACTTTATATCAAAGTAAATGAACTTTATCTAAGGATTGAAACATCTTGAAAAATATATTTCTTAGAGATATTTTGCTGCATAATTTTAGGGATACAAGTGGACCCATTGCAACTATGAGATATACAAGACGTTATGTTGAAAAGTGAAATTTACAACTTTGGCTGGGGGGTGGAGATGGGAAGGTATGGGAAGGGGAAACAAAGGAGGAGGCAAAAATGCTTGATAAGAAATGTACTTATTAGCTTGCCCATGTAACTGTAACCCCTCTGTACGATATTTTCACAATTAAAATAATAATAATTACTTTGGTTAAAATGCTATTAAATTTTAGACCTACACGCTGAGCAAGAGTTGGGTTTAGGATGAGAAAAAGATGTAAGATATTGTGTAAAACTGCAGCATATTTTAAGAAGAATGATTACATCCAAGTTTCAATGAATGAAAACCAGTGTCAGTGTTACTTTAACCATTCAGATATAATTTGGTTTAAAGTGTGAATTACTGTTTTAGTTCTGGTTAGAGTTAGGGAAGGACAAGCTTTAGGGTAAAATTTAGTTTTCGACTAAGAAGTACAAGCAAAAAAAAGTGTGATTGATTAAATAGAGACAATTTTCCTTACATTAATCATTCGGTTTTAATTCAGATTGTGATTAGTATTAGGTTTCTGGTTAAAGAGGTTGAGCATAGAGTAAAGAAATGGATTAAACTGGTGGCTCATGCCTAATATCCTAGCTACTCAGGAAGCTGATTTCTGAGGATCAGAGTTCAAAGCCAGCTCAACAGGAAAGTCTGTGAGAATTTTATCTCCAATTAAGCAACAGAAACCAGAAAGTGGTGATGTGGCTCAAGTGGCAAAGAGCACACCTTGAGCTGAAGAACTCAGAGATCATGCCCATGCCTAGAACTCAGAGATAGGATCTAGGTCCAGAGATGAAGCTCCACGACCAACAAAAAGAAAAAAAACAAGAAATGGGAAAAATGTTAGGTATGTTTGAACTTATTTTAGGTTCTACGAATTCAGGAAATGCTGGGATAATGGAAGTACAATGTATTTCATTATATTAGGATTTGAGATCAGTGGGTACAATGATTCCTCTTATGGAATAAGATAGGTTCAGAAAAAAGAGTGAGAAAATCTGTAGGGTTTAGGAAAACCTGCAATTAATTTCAAGAATTACACGTGGAATTTCAGTTAGGATAACACAAAATGAGCATTTTTCATAAATTTTAGAATTGGGATAGCGTTAGTGTCAAGGTTATGGTTAGGATTCCAGCCATGGTTAGGGTTAGAGTGAAGGAGGAACAAGAATGGGGCTCAAATTGAAGGTAAATTTTAGAATAAGCCTGGTAAGAATTAGAGTGAATGTCAGCTAGAGTATTGCTAATAATATTAGTATTTACTTGCAATTAGGCTTATGTTTTTCTCAGTTTTCCAGTTAAGATTAAGTTAGGGTTAGAAAATGACTAAGATATTGCGGAAAAAATGTAACCTATGTTTGGAAGGCTTATTTGAATCAAGTTAAGATGAGTTAAAACCTAGTGAACTTGTATGAGTGTTAGTATTGACATATAATTAGGATTAAGATCAGAGTCAGTATTTTGTTCTGATTATGATTAGTGTTATGAATAGGAATATTTTTTATAAAATTGAGTTTTCACTAACATAAAGAAGCAAAAATATCAGGCTGAATAGTAACAAGAGCATTATCATTATATTTATTTCTAAGTGATCATTCTTGTAATGATTAACGAGAGTTTTCCAGCCAGGTTTAAGTTGAGAGTTAGCTTTAAGTAATGGACTAGGTGATAAGTAAATCTGAAACTGTTTTAGGATACAGTGGTTTAGGAAAGGTAGATCAATGGATAATAGAGTATTTTTAATGATAAGAGAATTTGAGGACAAGTAACATAATGGTTCAGGTTAGGGAACAAGAAAACTTTAGATGTAGAGTTAGGAAATTTTTGGGAATTAGGGCAAATTGAAACTCATTTCCAGAGTGCAAACTGGAGTTTTCAATAGAATGAATAAAAACTAGAGTATTTTTTTAAACATTAATATTGGACTCTCATTAGGTGGAAAGTTAGGTTTCAGTTCCAGCTAGGCTTAGTTTAGCATTAGGCAAATGGAAAATTTAGGGTCAAACTGGAAGTAACTCTTCGAATAACAAGTCAAGTTAGAATTAGGATGAATACGAAATAGGAAACTGCTAATAATATTAGGATTAGGGTATGATTAATGTGAAGGTTAGCCTAAATGTTCCAGTTAGGGTTCATGTTAGGAAAATGGCAAGATATTGACTAAAACTAAAAACTATTTTAAGAAAGATGAGTTGAAACAAAGATAGGAGGAATAAAATCTAATGTATTTGTGTGGCTTTTTGAATCCAAAGGCAATCAGTTCTAGGGTTAGGGTTACTTTTCTAATTAATGAACTATTGAATTAAAGGCACAATTATTTCATTCTTACAAATCAAGACAGTCATGATTTTGAGAACAAACTCAATTTTCTGCATGAAAATGTGTCTTGTAACCAGGATTAAATAATAATGAACAGGGTATCATTTATTAAAATTAGGTAAGTTGATGAAACATCCAAACACATAGGACAGTAACTCAGACATGTTACTGGGAAAACAGATATTCTACTTGCTCTAACTAGGAAATGTGTGTGGGGGGGTGGGGGGGTGGGGGGGTGTGTACACCCACAGGTCTTCAACTCAGGCCTGGGTCCTTTTGTCAGCTTATTCTGTGCAAAGATGGCACTAAACCACGTAGCTACAGAAACATCTTCATAGGTACTAATATTGGAGTCGCTTAAATGGAATTGTTTTATTTCATTTGTTATTTTCACAAATAAATCAAGATGATTATGTATTTTGTTTCATTTCACTGCTATTGGCTCTTACCTTGAGAATAATTTTTTCATAGCAAAGTAGAAAAAAGCAATTGGATTGAGGAAGTAACATATGACTTTCATAAAATGCAGATGCATAGATTTGGGTTTTCTGTCATTTGCTAAAAGTTTCTTCCAGAAAAGGTTATCAATTACTTATAAGTGATGCATAATTCCTAGATATTACAGTTATCACATACACTTTTTGATTGAGGTATCTCTGTACAAACTCCAAAAAAAAAAAAACGGACCAAAAAACACAAAATACACAGAAATCACATCTTTGTTTTAAACGCTGTAGTTTACAAAGAACTTTTAGCCAACACTGAAAACATCTTTTTAGGTATTCTGCAATTTGTGTGAAGTATTTTTAACAATAGTTTTCTTTTTTTGCTGTCATGAAATTCACATGCAATATATAATCTCCTTTTATTGTATAGATTTTAGTGCTTTTGTAGTAAATTGTTCAATAATAAGTTTCCCAAGCCTAATTTTCCCAAACTTGCATTTCTTCAAGTAGAAATGCTGTAAATTTTAGAACAGACATTTAAGTAGATATAAAATTCACTTACAGGAATTGTCCAGCATACATCCTCTATATTGTGTCTTTTCAAAGTTTTGGGGGGGGATTATTTCCAGGGTCTCACACATATTATTCAAGTGCACTGTCAATGAACAACATTCCCTGTCCAAACAAGTTTTTTTACTTCTCTTTAATACATAGATAGAAGTGTAATGGCTGGAACATATACAATTCTCTTTGACCTTTTGAAGACTTGAAATCTTGCTTACTAAAATGATCACAGTATTATACAAATCATTCTCCTATGTAGAGTTTATCATTTTCTCCACAAAAGCATTTCTATATTTTATGCATCTTTTTATATTAGGGTAATACTAGTGAGTTTTCTTTGTCTTTTTTCTTAGATACTAAAGAGGAACTTATTTCATATGCTCCTCGTATTGACTATTAATTTACATATGTTCTTCAAAGAAATATCCTATTCAGGAAAAAATTTATATAGAATTAGAAGATATAAAAATACTTAAGTTTCAGAATCATTGTAGCATTCACATTGTAGCATTAACAAATATGTTCCCTCTATCTGTTGGATATGTTTTCACTTCGGTTATAGTGTCCTTTGAATTATGAATATAGTGTCCTTTGAATTATGAAAGGCTATCACTTGATATAATCCAGTATATTCTTTCTTTTCTTTAGCCACTAATGCTTTCCATTTAGAAATCTTTACTGATAAAATGTCATGAATTTTTACGTTCATCTCTTACAGATTTTTACATATCACATTGAAACAACTAAAATTAATTTAGGAATGAGATAAGATTTAGATAATTCTGTAGCATAATAAATCTGAATGATAACAACTTGAGCTGTACAACAGAGGAGAGTGAGAGGGAAAAGAATGATGGACCATGTAGGAGCTATATGTCATTGCTATTGTGTTTCAAAAAATAGAAAGAATTCAGAGAAGATAAGCAGAAAAGTAAACTGTCCTGAGTCAAGTTTCTTTTTAATCGATCTAATAGTTTGGACCAAAAGTCAGTGAAAATGGTAAAAAATAAAATAGAAAATAAAGCATTGTATATACCTGTTACAATGTAAGGAAATTGTAATAGGAATATGATAATTAATTCCCAAAGAAATAAGAGAAAGAATAGCTAAATTCTAAAGGGAAAAAGAATGAAGGGAGAAAGAAGCAAAGTAAAACCTTATCATTAACAAACACAAGAGTTTGGAAGTGGAAAGGCAGTGGGAATATTCTATGTAACAATAAAAATAGCTAGCGTGGATAGAATATGGATCACATTTTATCATATATAATTTTGAAAAAGCATACTCGGAATGAAAATTTGAAAGTCATGGTTTAAAACACTATTTGGATTATAGCTAGACAGTTTATCAGTGGTAAACCAATGGCTTTGCATATGTGAAGCAATGGTGTGATCTCCCAAGCATTACAAAGTACACCCAAAGCACACACACACACACAAACCACAAAAACACACACATACAAGCCACATACACACATTTAGAATATTGATATTAGCATATTAAAGGGAGGAAATTATCACAAATAGTAAAAGTATGTTAATATATGAAATCATAATAGTGCTCGTACTATTTAAAAGTTTAGTAGAAATAAAAAAAATACAATATACTTGGATTTTAACAGATTAGGTTAATTGAAAATTAATAGAAGAAATGAGAAGCTTTGCAAATAAGTTTAAATAATAAACATTTTAAAACATGTGTCCTTTTATTTTGACAAAAGATTGATGTTACTGGTGTTTTAACTCAAGATTTAGAATATGATAGCGAGGTGCCCTATATAACACTAGCGATGGATATATCTCTAATCATTTCACTCTGAATAGTTTTATAATAAGGTGATAGAGTTTTTCAGTATCTCCCGAATTGCAAACCCTATTTATACTTCCCACCATAGCTAGAAAATGCATATCACAAATCACCAGGCTGATCTCAAACTTTTTATTTATTTATTTATTTTTTAATTTTTAATTTTTTAATTTAATTTTATTTTATTTTGAACATACTGTACAGAGGAGTTACAATTACATAGGCAGGATAATGCATACATTTCTTACCAAGCATTGCAGCCTCCTCCTTTGTTTACCCTTCATATCCCTTCCCAGCCTCCCCCCTCCCTCCATCCCAATCCTATTCCTTCCCACCCCCACCCCGCACCGACATTGTAAAGCTCGTTTTGGACATGACAACTTGTACTTCTCATTGTTGCAACAGGTCTACTTGTATCCTTAAACAACTGGTTTTTTCCCCATCTCCTCCACAAGTTATACTGACATCAAATATAGTGAAAGCAGGGGTTATACTGTGGGGGAGGGACATACAAAGCAACAAAGAGATAATCTTATAAATGCATTAGAAACACATGCATGAAAGAAAAAAACATTAAAATACACATCTAAGGGTTCATTTTCCTGACATCACATTATCTGATCTTTTCGGCTTGACATACATATACTAGATATTACAAATAAGGGAAACCATGGGACCGATGTTTCTTTGGGCCTGGCTTACTTCACTTAATATAATTTTTTCCAAGTTTTTCCATTTCCTAACAAATGGGGAAATGTCATTCTTTCTGATGGAGGCATAGAATTCCATTGTGTATATATACCACATTTTCTTGATCCATTCATCTACTGAGGGGCATCTGGGTTGGTTCCATATCTTAGCTATGGTAAATAATGCTGCAATAAACATAGTTGTGCTGGTAGCTTTAGTGTGGTCTTGTTTGTAAACATTTGGGTAAATGCCCAAAAGTGGGATTGCTGGGTCATAGGGGAGCTCTTTGTGAAGTCTTTTGAGGAACCTCCATACTGCTTTCCAAATTGGTTGAACAAGTTTACATTCCCACCAACAATGAAGTAAAGTTCCTTTCTGTCCACATCCCCTCCAGCGTCTGTTGTTGTTAGAGATCTTGATTTTTGCTGTTCTAACTGGAGTGAGGTGATATCTCAATGTTGTTTTGATTTGCATCTTTTATGGCTAGGGATGTTGAACATTTCTTCATGTGTCTATTGGCCATCCTTCTTTCTTCTTCAGAGAAGCTTCTCTTTAAGTTTTTCGCCCATTTATTTATTGGGCAGTTGTTTCTTTGAGGATTTGTTGCTGGGGGGTTTAATTTTTTGAGTTCCAAGTATATTTTAGATATGAGACCCTTGTCCGTTGTATGGCTAGTAAAGATCTTCTCCCAATCCGTGAGCTTTCTTCTATTGATTTTACTAGCTATGTCATTTGCCCTGCAGAAGCTCTGCAACTTTATGCAATCCCATTTGTCCAACCTTTCTTTGATTTGTTGTGTTTCCGGGTCTCTATTCAAAAAATTTCTGTCTGAGCCAAGGAGACATATAGTTTCTACTATTCCATCCTGTAATGTTTTCAGAGTGTCTGCTTTGAGTTCAAGGTCTTTGATCCATTTGGAGTGATGGTGCAGGGTGATATATAAGGATCTAGCTTAAGTTTTCTACATGTAGTTAACCAATTTTGCCAGCACCATTTACTGAAGAGGTTGTCTTTCTTCCATTCTATTTTTTTAGCTCCCTTATCGAAGATTAGATGGCTATAGGTCTGTAGGTTCATTTCTGGGTTTTCAATTCTGTTCCATTGATCCTGAAGTCTGTTCTTATGCCAATACCAAGCTGTTTTGATTACTATGGCTTTATAGTAGAGTTTGAAGTTTGGTATTGATATTCCTCCAGTAGTGTTCTTTCCGTTGAGGAGCGTTTTTGCTTCAAACTTTTTTTTAATTCAAGTAAAAATACTTCCAAAAAGTGACCAAGTAATGAAGCCTTTCTTATACATTATATGCTTCTTGAAAATAGAGTATTTGTTACCTGGATAAATATGTTTATAAATATAAGAAAATAAATTTATTTAAAATCATTAACCATATAAAAATCAAGAAAACAATTTTTAAATAGTCACATGTTAAATATTATAAAAGTAAAATATATGTGTCTGAATAATTTGCATGTGTAAAAATCATGCAAAAATAAATCAACTAATTCTACAACCCTGAAAAAACTGAATTTCTCTAAAGAAACAAAAAAAAAACTTTTAAGGCCCAAATTTGAAATTTAGAAAATAAAATGAAGTGTACTCTTTAGTTGACTTAATTAAGTGTAAACCGTCTGTATATCAACTTTACAATAAAAATGCATTAAGAAAGAAAGCAAAAGTACCCATGGATCACTAGCAATAGCAAAAGCATCAGTAGTTCTTGTTCTGAGTGTACTAAAAAGTGGATGGAAGAGATAACAATGTTCCTTCCCTAAGAAATGTACTCATTACCTTACCTTATTTATGTAACTGTAACCCTTGTGTACATTACCATTAAAATAAAATTAAATTGAAATTAAAAATAAACCACATGATATACCAATTAAGAATTCTTACAAGCCATTGGTTAAAAACTTTGTAAAAAACTGCCCTAAATACCCAAGGAATATACTTTGATGATACTATGTAAATACTTCAACTTCAGTAGAAAAGCAAAAATTTTAAAAAAAAATATTACAAAGTAAAGTAATAAATCAGAATATATTACTATTAATAATAATCATAAGATGAATTTATAGTGGTAGTCAAATATGTAAGAAATGAGGCAATTTGCCATTCATTTGCACTTAATAAGTGAGAAAGAATTTTCTAGGTTTTTTTAATTATCATAAGTTTAATCAAGAAAGACAGCCTTTTCTGTAAATTGTGCTGGCAAAATTGGTTAACGACTTGTAGAAAACTAAACCTAGATCTTTATATATCACCCTATACCAGAATCAACTCCAAATGGATCAAAGACCTCGAAGTCAAAGCAGACATTCTGAAAACATTACAGGATGGAATAGGAGAAACTATATGTCTCCTTGGTTGAGGCCGAAATTTTCTTATTAGAGACCCGGAAACACTACAAATCAAAGAAAGGTTGGACAAATGGGATTGCATAACGTTGCAGAGCTTCTGCAAGGCAAAGGACATAGCTAGCAAGATCAATAGAAGAAAGCTCACAGATTGGGAGAAGATCTTCACTAGCCATACAACGGACATGGGTCTCATATCTAAAATATATTTGGAACTCCAAAAATTAAATCACCCAACAACAAATCCTCAAAGCAACCACGGCCCAATAAATAAGTGGGCTAAAGACTTAAAGAGAAACTTCTCTGAAGAAGAAAGAAGGATGGCCAATAGACACATGAAGAAATGTTCAACATCCCTAGCCATAAAAGAAATGCAAATCAAAACAACATTGAGATACCACCTCACTCCAGTTAGAATGGCAAAAATCAAGATCTCTAACAACAACAGACGCTGGAGGGGATGTGGACAGAAGGGAACCTTACTTCATTGTTGGTGGGAATGTAAACTTGTTCAACCAATTTGGAAAGCAGTATGGAGGTTCCTCAAAAGACTTCACAAAGAGCTCCCCTATGACCCAGCAATCCCACTTTTGGGCATTTACCCAAATGTTTACAAACAAGACCACACTAAAGCTACCAGCACAACTATGTTTATTGCAGCATTATTTGCCATAGCTAAGATATGGTACCAATCCAGATGCCCCTCAATAGATGAATGGATCAAGAAAATGTGGTATATATACACAATGGAATTCTATGCCTCCATCAGAAAAAATGGCATTGCCCCATTTGTTAGGAAATAGAAAAATTTGGAAACATTATATTAAGTGAAGTAAGCCAGGCCCAAGGAAACATCGGTCCCATGGTTTCCCTTATTTGCAATATCTAGTATATATATGAGTCAAGCGGAAAAGGTCAGATAATGTGATGTTAGTAAAATGAACCCTTAGATATGTATTTTAATGTTTTTTTTTGTTTCATGCATCTGTTTCTAACGCATTTATAAGATTATTTCTTTGTTGCTTTGTATGTCCCTCCCCCACAGTATAACCCCTGATTTCACTATATTTGATGTCAGTATAACTTGTGGAGGAGATGGGGAAAAACAAGTCGTTTAAGGATACAGGTGGACCTGTTGCAACAGTGAGAAGTACAAGTTGTCATGTGCAAAACGAGCTTTACAATGTCAGTGCGGGGTGGGGGGGGAAGGATTGGGTAAGTGGGGAGGTGGTAGGCTGGGACGGGATGTGAAGGGTAAACAAAGGAGGAGGCTGCAATGCTTGGTAAGAAATGTATGCATTATCCTGCCCATGTAATTGTAACCCCTCTGTACAGTATGTTCACAAATAAAATGATAAATAAATAAATAAATAAATAAATAAATAAATAAATAAAAGAGCTGAGTGACAGCGCCCAGGCACAGTGTTCAGGCCCTATGACTGGTACCCCCTCAAAAAAATAGTTTCTGTAATGATAGGTCCATAATTGGTCTACCAAATGGAGGAATACTTGATTTAGAGGTCAAATATAATTTAGAAAAATATTAACTGAGAAGATCCTTAGTGCTTCAAAACACTGGTACTTCAGTAAAACTAGGTTCTGTAGTATAAAAATGTTGTCATTCCCAAACCAATGATAACCTACATTTAATCTCCTGAAAGTATATTCATTTTCAAATAAACAATTTAAAAATCACATTTGCCAAAATAACCCTTGACAAGTAGATGATAGTGACATTACAAGGTTTTCAAGTGTAGGGAGCAAGGTACAATAGAGTTGATTTACGTACCCAGCACTAATACCAAACAAGTTCAACCATTCATTAAAGTGTAGAAATAGTAACGCCCACCATTTGTGCTGTTCCGTAGGTGCCTTCCACAAATGTGTTAAATAGATCAGCCTCCCATATTTCAAACCCAAATATTAGGTAACAAAGTAAATTTCATCACATAAGAATGTACATTTTAAAAAGTCACTAATAGCTGCCTTATCATGTGTTGTTTTATGTTTTCCCTACATGTCTAACATAGTAAGAAATATGACTTTAAGTTTTGAATATGGGTACTGATGAAAGATGTGATAAACATAAAATCTGTCTTCTATTTGTCGTATTCCTCTCAGTAGTAAATTTTAGTTTTCTTCTTTTTCCAAAACTTATAAGTAGGAGAAAAAATTATCCTATGTAAAATAAAATAATCACACACCATTGTACAAAGCCATTTATAAAAACTGGTAGTTAGGAATAAATTCTAAGCCATTGTTAAACTTTCTTGTTGACTAAAGATTAATCTTCCAGCCGGGCGCTGGTTGCTCATGCCTGTAATCCTAGCTATTCAGGAGACTGAGATCTGAGGAACGCGGTTCAAAGCCAGCCCGGGCAAGAAAGACCGTGAGACTCCTATCTCCAATAAACCACCAGAAAACCGGAAGTGGCGCTGTAGCTCAAGTGGTAGAGTGCTCGCCTTGAGCTGAAGAGCTGAGGGACAACGCTCAGGCCCAGAGTTCAAGCCCCACTACCGACAAAAAAAAAATAAAAAATATTAATCTTCCAAATGAACGAGAATAAAATCATGTCTAAGTGCTTCACATCTCCAATCTTGCAAATTGTTATTGCAGATGAATGAATTATGGAAATATAAGCTGACATCAGTTCAAGTATATGTGGGAGAGAAACTCCATGGAATGTATATAAACCTTTCAAAGTATTAACAGGCAGTTTAACAGAATGACTATCAGGAAATTGAAACCAGAGAGGAACAATAGTCAAGAAATAGAATGAATGAAAAATGGAACAAGGGGCAAGTACAGCTAGAATACTCAATGTACATATGTAATAAAGGAAGTGGTAAATCTGAGCTAAGTATTGGAGAAAGGGTTGGTTGAGATTGATAGGAGTGACTCTGATCCAGGAGCATTAGACAATTAGATGGATATATTTAATTCTAACACACTTGCACAACCTTTTGAAATTCAGTTAAAAACAACAACAAATAAAAACACAAAACCCACAATGAAACAGCAATCTCTAGAGAGTATGAATATGACCTCTCAATTTTAAGCAGTTAATGAAGGGCAGTCTTTGGAAAAGCAAACAAAGCTGTTCAAAGAGGGCAGTTTGGGGTAGGGGAGAATTTAACAGATTTAAAAAAAGATTATCTAAGGTTATAAATCACCTATACCTACTGCAAATATTTTCTTCTGCAAGTCCTCTTTGTCTGAACTGGATACTCCAGTCCTGAGGTACACTTGATAGCTTGTGAAGAAAAAATGGAAGAAACAAGATCAAGAACCTATTACTCCACTGGAGAGAAAAGTTTTCTCTCAATCTCTTCACTACTCCATTTTCATACGTTTAATAACGTCAAGTGATTTTGAATTATCTTTCATTCTTTGTTCTCGCAAACTAATTGTTCAAAATAATTCATTAAATATTATTTGCCATTATTTTCTATCATGCTGTTTACTTGTTCAAGTGAGTATATTAAACTTCCCCTTTTCATTTGGTTGCCACGAAAACCCAACAACTATGTTAATGAGGACCAACGCTAATGCAAAACTTTGTCTCCAAAAATCCAGTCCAAGAACCTATAATCACAAATATTTAGCTATAATTTTTTCTTTTTTTCTTTTACCTTGAAATATTCTTGTGTCTAAAGTACCCACAAAAATAAGTACTCCACCACTTTTTGGTTCAATCACTTCTAACCTCACAGTTATATTTTGCTAACAAGATATTTAGAGGAAACCTAAGAATACTCCACTTTTATCTTCTCTCTTAAGACTTTTATCTTCTCTCTTAAGACTCTCCTTAGATACCATATCAGGAACAGTGAAGTTATTCTTTGCAAAATTATTTCAAAAGATTATTTTCTTCTCGGTCTTGTATTTGCTCAACCTCATGTCTGGAGAAGAATAGAGTTAAATCACTGATTCCTTGGATGACATTGTCTGTTACAAAGGACAATACTTTTATGTCCTACTTCTATGTCCTCCTCTTAGATCTTGCTTGATTTCCAATTAATCACAGCTTCTTGGCTTCAAGTCTAGTGAAGCTGAAGGACTAGACAGCGTCTGCCACTCATACATCTTCATGGTTTCTCTGTTAAAACTCTTTTACTTGGAGATGGAATTTATTTTCATGTCTTCATTCAATTTGTTCTGCATTATACTGAGCCAAATAGCCTCTGTAAAATCACTTTAGGTAGCAAAAACATTGAGACAATCTATATCAAAAAGTTTTGGCCCCCTCCACTGCTGAAACCAAAACGCATAACTAGGGCTTCTAAGAACATGTTTTCTTACCTTTTCAATTTGCTCAATTCTTTTCTGATCCCCAAACTTTTTGGCTTATGTAATAAAAGAAGTCTTCACTATCTCATGTTAATAAGGATATTATATTATATTTTTGAGCTACTTAGAAATGTGAAATCATTGGTTTGAAGTATCCAATCAGATTTTTTTCTGTGTTTCAGTGCTTCATGTGCAAAGATATTGTGGAAAGTATTAAAACAGAAAAGTGTAAACTCAATACATTCTTTCATTGTGCAGGGCACTTTCTCCCTAAATATTTTGACCCAAATTATCTTTTTAAGAGAATTACTGTTTAGTAATTAAAGGTCAATTCACAAATTTAGATGTCTTATTAAAAAAAAAAAACTTTGAATTTAAATTCCACTACAGCCTTATTTCACACAGTAAGCGTATATTTCCTGGGTAAGGACAATTCTCATGGAAACTTACAGGATTTACAGCAAGGTTTGTGAGGTTTGTTTGTTTAGTGTGAAAATGAGCCAGCTTACCCACATTGCTCCCTCTCAGCATAGTCTCCATGAATTTCTTCGCATGAAAGCCTATTTTCCCAGGCAATTTTAAATTTTCTTAATAGGCTAAGTTAAAAAGTTTGAACAATTAAAATTTACCTGTCATAATTTTAAAACTCTTTTGAAATTCCTTTATCAGAATCGTGAATTTACCAATCCTAATTCCAACTTTACCACCAAAAACAGCTAACATGTTGTTTTCATGATATAGTATCCATGAAACTATTATTTTCCAGTTGTTTTGTTATGCATATATATGAACATATAAGCTGATGCTGAGCAAAATGAACTCCAAGATATGGAAAAAGATATTTATTTGCAGTTGTTGTTTTTAATGTACTATGTGATTTCTATTTTCCTTGGGTTTATCTCCTATGGTTTATCTCTTCCAGTGTTTTATTTTGGTACCCTGTGTATTGTGTATACATTTACCTTAATTAGGGAAGGGAAGAGGAACAACAAAATGGCGAGACAAAGGACAAAAGACAAACTAATGCAATAGCAATACTCAGAAGACAATATGTTGGAAATGTACATTAAAACTTGTGAGGGGTTTTGGGGTGAAGAAAAACTGTGAGAAAAATGAGAGAGGGTATAATAAGTTTGAAAAGATATGTATTCACTGCCTTAAAATTGCTAACCCACTGCACATCACTTTCACATTAAAATTAAATTTAAAAAATAAGCTGCATGAAATAAAATTTCACTGTATTGATATAGTAAATATTATTCTTTATGTAGTAACTTTTTTAAAAATTCAGTACTATTTGGCATCTAATTTGAATGAATTACCCTTCTTTATCGGAGGGCCATCAACTTGAATGTTATCCAACTAGACAATTTTTTCACAATATACTTGCCAATATTTTCGAAAAAGAATAAATTAGTACTTTCTTATACTAAAACCGAAAACCATTTAATTCTATGGAAACCCGTAACTTTTAAAAGTAAATAAGGTGGTAAGAGGAAAGAATATGCATGTTCTTCAAAATTCCTATGACTAATAACTACTCACTTTCAAATTCTGAACATTCCATACCTGAGAGATTCAAAATAGTACCTGTTTCCATGTTATGTAATTCTGCAATAGACGCATTTTCCAATGGGGTGTTACAGATTGAGAGGTGAACAGAAAAATAGCCACATTCTGGTATAGGATAAAACTATAAAGCATCGGTTATAATTAATTCTTCAAGAGTAAGCAATTGTTTGTCAGATTAAGCTATTATTTCTATGACCATCAATCCCAAAATTCATGCCATAAAGTCATCCTTGACCAACAGTTTCGAACTTGTAGGGTGCACCTCAAAATTCCCTTAATTCACATCACCAATAGCTTATCTATATTGGGAAAAATACTACATCTCTGCTAATGTGATGCCCTCCGTGTTCTGGAAAGAACACCATAATAAACTGGGTTGCATCATTTTTCCTCCACTGGTATTTTTGCAAATATTATTTATATTTATACTTTTTAAACTATCATAGATATTCAGGATGTTAAGATCGGAAGATTACAGTTCAAAGCCCACCCAGGCAGGAAGGTTCCCTAGATTCTTATCTCCAATAAACTTCTCAGCAAAAGCCAGACACAAGTGGTACTGAGTTTGAAGTGGTAGGACACAAGCCTTGAGCTTCACAGGCTCAGAGACAGTGTCCAGGTCCAGAGTTCAAGCCCTATGACCAAGCAATAAACCAAACAAAAATAAAAACAAACCCCAAACCTAGCATTTTTCTCACTGTATACAGAAGCACGTAATTAAGGAAATTGCTTCCTGTGTTACATACAGGTAAAAGAAAGATGTCACACAATTATTCTCTTCATACCATGTTATAATAAAGCCTCAAAAAGTTGTTTTTTCTAAATTTATAAATTAATATCATCAATTTGTAGGCAACTCGGTCTACATTATTCACATTTTCATTTTCTACATGAACAGTTAGAATTATCTATTAACGGAGTTCTAATTATTACTCTTGAAACAATATACTAGGCAAATAGAATGCAAGAAACATTAGTAAATTTGTCAATTAAACCCTCTACCTAAAAAAATTTTTGTAGTATACTATAGAATATGAAATTACAAACGAAACCAAAATATTTTTTAAAGTCTAAATTCTAATTTAGCAATATCTATAAAGACCTACATTAGATGAACTTTGCTATTCCTCCAGGCTTTAGGTTTTGTAATCCTTCATCCTTTCCTTGGAATCTAACAGAATGATGATTACTTTTTCAAATTTTGGATGGGAATCATGAAACATTTTGCATCTAGAAATGTTCTGTAATGAAGAGTGCATTTAAAACACAACTGAAGATTATATACCAGTTGCATTTCAATAGAAAATTTGCCTTCTCAAAACATAATGAAGAAATTAGCCCAAACTTCCAACAGTGTATTCCTTTCTTGTTTGGTTTGTGTTATTAAGACAAAATTTTACTACCTGGTCCAGGGAAGGTATCAGTAGTAATTGCAGTTTCTAATCTCCTGTCAGTCTGAGTGTTAGAATTCAAGGCTTGTATCACATTGCCCCACCATAGTTTCTTGGTTTATTTATTTGTTTGTTTCTTTATTCATTTATTTTGGGGTCTGGTAATGGGGCCTGAACTCTGGGCCTGGGTGCTGTCCCTCAGCTCTTCAGCTCCAGGCTAGCGCTCTACCACTTGAGCCACAGAGCCACTTCCAGCTTTTTTCTTTTTGCTTATATGGTGCTGAGGAATTGAACCCAGGGCTTCATGAATGCAAGCCAAGCGCTCTACCACAGAGCCACCTTCCCAGCCCCTTCTTGGTTTATTTCATCTAGATACAGATTAGCAATTCTGAACTCCTCCAGAGATATTATCCACTGGACTTCTCAGACTGTTCATGTACTATTTTCAAAGATGTTCTAACTTTTGACACAGGGTATGAACATTTGCAAATGAAACTGCAGGGTATCTGATTCATTCCTCCATAGATCCAATCCATTTAATATTGATTACTTGACTCTTGTATGTCTGGTCCCTACCTATGTAATAATCTCAAACTTTTTTTAAGAAAGTTCACTTGAGGATTTTCTAATTTTAAAAATTATCACTTGATTCTAGTCTTACTCAGGACATATTTTCTATTGTTTTTTAACTTTTCTACATATTCTGAGAGTTGCTTCAGAGTCACATATAAGTGCCTCTGTGAGTATGTGTATGTTTATATGTATTTATGCAAAAACCTCAAGCTCTTATTCATCATTCTTGCTCATGACTGTTATTCCATCACCTGAGCCATTCTTCCAATCCAGCTTTTGGCTGGTTAATTATAGATAGTGTCTCAAACACTGTTCTGCCCAGACTGGATGCAAACTGAACTTCCCAGACTCCTTCACATTCTTAGGTTTCATTTATCCAGTAGAATCAACTTTTAAACTACAAGCATTTTGTGAGTTTAAAGTCTAAGCTGTAGCCCAGATTTTTAACTCAAGAATTCATATAAAGATAGAGGAACATACACATTACATGTGCTGAGTGTACACTGTTAGAAATGTGATCCTAAGCTGGGTGGTGGTGAGATCTGAGAATTGGGGTTCAAAGCCAGCCCAGGTAGGAAAGTCCCTGAGACTCTTTTCTCCAATTTACTGCAAGAAAACTGGAAGCGGCACTGTGGCTCAAGTGGTAGAGCATTAGCCTTGAGCGGAATAGCAGAGGGACAGTGCCCAGTCCCAGAGTTCAAGTGCCAAGACCACCACCAACAAAAATATATAAGTAAAGGAAAGAAAAAAATGTGATCTTATCCACCAGTTCATGGCTAGTATAATCCCTGCTTTCTCAAGATAGACTTTTTTTTTTTCCAATTAAGTCCATGCTCTTATATCTGACTTGCATTTGAAACATAATTATTCTTCCATTCTACTTTCTACAAAGTTGTGTCATTAGCAGGTGTGAATTAGAAATGGAGTGTCCTCATACTTCGTGTTCCCCAGAGGAGTAATGCTTTCTCTGTATCACTTTCATAAATCTACATACTGGACTTGGCTTCATTGTTTCAATGTGGTCTTATTTGTAGAGTCTTCTGTAGTATATTGAACCATATACTTAAACACAGAATTCTCTTTCTCTTATTATTACTATAGTTAACATGAGTTAACAAATTCATGTACACTTGGGAAATAATGTGCAGTACATACACTCACAAAAAAATTGAACTGCGAACCTTCTTCCCCTTTAAAATTTGCCTTAATTTACAGAGAATTTATAAATTTTGAACTCAATATACTCATGGATAATGTATTTATAAGAAATATAAATTTCATATTTTCTCTTTACTAAGTTGTCTCTGAAACATGTGTTACCTCAGGTCCAAAGGTGTCCTTGTGTTATTTCAGTGAAGCCAGAAAACATTCATTATTCCTCAAGCAGCACCATAGATTGTTCCTGAAAGTAACTGTTACTGGATGTGGAAACTGATCCCAGGAGAGGAATGGAACATAGAAGATTGACAAAGTTAAAGTTAACTTGTGCTTTCCTTTTTACTGTAAAAGAATAGAATCCAAAGGCTTGAAGGAAACTCTGTCCCTGACTTTTTCTAGTTTGTTTTTACTCATATATATTTTTTCTCTAAACTTCTAGTTGAGAGTATTACAAAAAGATATAATGTGCCATTGGATGGCCAGAATAGAACAAAAGGAAATAACGTTGTTTAAAATATGTTCTACTGCACCGGCTGGGAAGGTGGCTCTGTAGAGCACTTGCCTTGAATGCCTGAGGCCCTGGGTTAGATTCCTCAGCACCACGTAAGCAAAAATAAGCCAGAAGTGGTGCTGTGGCTCAAGTGGTAGAGCGCTAGCCTTGAGTTGAATAGCTGAGGTAAAGCACCCAGGCCCAGAGTTCAGGGTCACGACTGGAAACCCTCCCCCCAAAAAAAAATTCTACTTCAAAGTAACAAAAACATGTTGGTTTTAAAGTGTTTTATGGATGGATATTTTACCTCTGAGATGATTCTTTTGTTGCAGGAGTCAGTTATCTATTCCTTTGGTTTGGTCCTGATTTCTCCAGAGCAATAAGAATTCCACAAAAGCATCCAGTGTGTATGATCAGCAAAAGGAGCCACTTCTCAGACCAGTACTCCTTTAAGGAGGGTCCCAATGAAATATCTGGTTTTTTGTTTGCTTTTTTGTTTAGCTTGTGTTGGTTCTGGGGCTTGAACCCAGAGGCTAGACCCTGCCCCTAAACAGTTTTCTTTCTTGCTCACCTACCCCCAAAGCTAGTACTCTACTGCTTGCACCAAACCTCCACTTCTGCATTTTTTGCAGTGTAATTACAGATAAGAGTTTGACAGACTCTCCTGCCTGGTTTGGCTTTAAACTAGGATAGTAAAAAGGCCAAGTGATATCAACTGTATAGACTTCTCTTTTCAAACAAGAAATATTAGATGAAGTTTATTGTAAAGCTAATATTTGACAATTTTTTTCTTTCTATATTATTGTGAGCATACCGTACAGAGGAGTTACAATTACATGGGCAAGATAACGAGTACATTTCTTATCAATCATTGTTGCCTCCTCTTTGTTTCCCCTTCCCATCTCTTCCCATATACCCCCTCCCCACACTTGATCCTTCCCCCCCACCAAAGTTGTAAAGTTCGTTTTTCGACATAACGACTTGTACATCTCATTGTTTCAATCGGTCCACCTGTATCCCTAGTTAAATGATTTGTTTTTAGAGAATATGTCCAGCAAAGAATCTGTAACATAACTCAACAAAAGAAGGGGCACTGAATCATTTTGGAATTATTTTCTTTTGCTTAGGAAGATTATTGATCTTGTCGTTCCTTTTGGGGAAACTTAAAGCCATATTTCACCATGTTTGTTGGTTGTGGGGCTTGAACTGTGATCCTGGGTGCTTAGCTACAGCACCACCACCGGTTTTCTGGTGATTAATTGAAGGTTAGGTTCTCACGGACTTTCCTGACCAGGCTGGCTTTGAACCACAATCCTCTGGTCTCAACCTGCAGATTCGCTAGGATTACAGGAGTAAACCAACAGCACCTGGCTCATATTTGCATTTATGTTCACTGAATGACACTGTGTAAACAAAGAATGGAAATTTGAACCAAATGATGACATTGCCGCATTTCAGAAAAATGGAAGTAGCAATAAATATGTCCTCCTTTTCCATTTTGTTACATTAATGACTGATGAGCTATGGTACCCTTACATTAGCATCCTCTGCCATCTGTATAGTTGTATTTAGTATCAGGAAATGTTCATAGAGAAATATAGAAAGAATAAGATTTTTTGAAAGCAAAAGAGATAAAGTATGAAAGAATCGCATAGAATGAGATACATTTATCACACAGAGATTAAGAGATAGCCTAAGAGATTACTAATGCTAAAGGCAATGAGGAAAAGCCTAGTTGACAACCAGTTCTACAATAACCAAAAATGGTTCTCAAGAACAGTTCCTGCTATACCTTAATTACTATCATTTATTCCTTCTACCTTGAGTTATTCCTTATTTTCTGTCACAACTATTAATTATCCTCTGCATTTTTGGTGCCATAACTGACCAAAAAGATTTCAAAATCACACATAGTCTACTCTTCTCTTTGTGATTATCAGTGATGACCCAAATCCTGGAATCGTTGAATTTCCAGAATTAAACATTCCCTGACATCTAAGCACATTCCTGGCATTAATTGCTGTGACTTAATGAACAAAATTTTTTCAACACAGTATCCTCATATAAAGTACATGAATTACGGACTGTTGTCAGTTGTCAGGTGTCAGTATGGAAGGACCAATTATATATTCCAAGTATGGGTTATTTATTTTGCATTTACTAACTGAATGCATTTTTTTTCTTCTTTTTGCCAGTCGAGGGGCTTAAACTCGGGGTAGGGAATTTTCCTGAGCTTTTCTTTTCTTGCTCTTTGCTACCTCTCTATTATTTGAGGCACAGCACCACTGCCAGTGGTTTTTATTTATGTGTTACTAAGGAATTGAACCCAGGATTTCATGGATGCTAGGCAATCACCGTACCATGAAGCCACATTCCCAGAGCCCTAAATAACTTTCTTAAGATGGCAATACATTTTCATTCCATAACTATATATCATAACTTTGGCCAGGTACTAGAAAATGATGTAGAAAGCAATACAATACAATAAGTCTAGTAAAACTGTGACGGTCTAGCCAGGGAAGAGAGGGGCTTATCTCATGGAGCTGTTTCAACAAGCTGAGCTAGACAGCTCCTGACCAACAGCCAACCTCCAGAATGAGAGGGCCACCTTGATTTTCAGCCACATGGGGATGCTGGGCCCCCTCCTCCAGCACCCATTCAACCAGTTCTTGTGAAAGAGAGAGAGAAAAAAGGCAGAATTAAAATTAAGTCTGGTGCCAGTGGCTCAGAATTCTAATCCTAACAACACAGGACGCTGAGATATGAGGATCATGGTTCATAACCAGCCCAGGCAGGAACGTCTGTGAGACTCTTATCTCCGAAGAACCACCATAAAATCAGAAGTAGTGCTGTGGGCTCAAGTGGTAGAGCACTAGCCTTTTGCTGAGGCTCTCGGGAACAGCCCCCATACCTAGAGTTCCAGCCCCACGACTGTCAAGAAGTGGACTTCCTACCACAAGAAGTGGACTGAATAGCACCCATTGTCCTAGGGAGCATGGTAGCGAAGTCAAGCAGAGCTTCCTGTGAAGTTGAAGTCATAACTAGGTCACCTGGCTTCTCTCTGCCTTGGTTTCACCAGCTGCAAAACTCAACACAGTGAAGGATCCTCTTCCTCATGGGGATAGGGTAATGATGAAAGAGAGCAATGTTTTTTTTTTTCATAATCCCACATCGGTTGCACAATTAACAGACCCCACCTGAGCCCTTTCCAGCTACCTTCCTGTCATTTGCTCACAGAATTGCCGAGAACCTTATCTGAAGGCTGTTCCCAATGTGCCTAGCCATGCTCCAGAGATCATTCTATATAAATCCCTTGTCTCCTCACAACTATCCTGTGAGGAGAATGAGGTCTAATGGTGGCGAACTTACCCAGAGTTTCACCTGTGGTCAAGAATCTTCTGCTGTGATTTTTTCTGCTTGCTCAAACTTACTTAAGAATCCATTCAAGCCACAGGAAAATCAAACACCACAAGCAGAACAGAGTCTCCAACAAGAGACAGGTTAAGGACAGAAGGGAGATACAGGATCCTCCCATCCCCCCAAAAAAAAAAAATCAAAGAACTCTCTTTTTTTTACCTTTTATAAAATTTTTTCTAAAAGTTTTTTTTAATTTTAAATTTTTAACTTTAATTTTTTTCTATTAATTTTTTTTCTTCCTCTCATAATTTTTATTTTAGGAGATATGTGTGTGTACTTTTCTTTCTCTTTTTATTTTTATTTTTTTGTTTAGCTCTACTGATCATTTGATCCTTTTTTCTTTCCTTCTCACTCTTTTCACTTTTTCTTCTTTTTCATTCTTCTGTGTGTGACTTAATTGCTGTTCTGCTCATCCTCAGATATGCCAATAGTCGATTATTACACCTTAGCCCCATTGTGTACACACTTCATCCAGAAATTTATTACTCAATTTAAAACCTCTCAGACTTAAAATTCCTTAATAGCGATACTACCTTTTTATACATATATAATATTTTAAGCATTTTTATTTTTAAAATTTTCACGTCTCCTTTATATCCCTCCCCTTCTCTTATTCTATCCACCTTCTTCTCTAAATATTACAGTTTCATTTTGCATAATTATTAAGTGTTGCATTTTTAATTTTTAATTTTTGTTTTTCTAATTTTTCTTCTCTTTTTTCTTTCTCTTTCTTCTTATTTCCTCTCTCTACTATCATCCTGTCCAACCTTTCTGCTTTGAGATTAGGATTTAGTTAATTTAACTTTCCCACTGCCTTTCCACATCCCTATATGCCTATTTTTACCCATATCTCTCCCTAAACTTAATAATTTCTGTTTGCCAAATTCTTCTTGGCGGTTAGTAGCCCATTAATACATAGTTGTTTGATTTTGAATAGGTATATCTGTTGAACTAGATTGTATCTGCAGATTTTTTTAACTGTGCAACTACAGACTTTGGTTGATGCTTGCTTTAAAATAGTGTGCTAGCACAAAACTGGTGTTACATTCATCCCAAATGGGCAGAGCAACCTGGAAAAACACAAGAAAAATGGCAAGTCCTGGTATCTCAACTCCCACTCATGATAATCAGGGGTCAGAAAAGATAATCCGTCGAGAGGAGAGGTCCCAAAAAGCTCTACAAACACTACTGGTAAATATGGTAAATGAAAAGATTGAAAATCTGAAAAGGACTCTGAATGAGCGTGATAGGGAGAGAGGAGAGGAAAAACAAAGGTTAATACAAGAATATCATGAGCATGAGGAAGCTACTCAATAATTGATACAGGAATTGCGTGAGAAGATTGAGAACACTCAAAGAGAAATAAATGAATGTCGTGAGCAGGCTGAGATCACTCAACGAGAACTACAGGAACTGCGTGAACATGAAGAAGCTAATGAAAGAGTAATACAAGAATTAAGAGAGTGGGATGAGAATGCAGAAAGATCACTAAAGGCATTCATGGAATCCCTAAACAGAGAACTGAAAGAAGTCAGGGAGACCACAAAGGGAATGCTGAGTGGAACCCAACAGAAGGAATGGGAATAACAAAACAACTAAATGATTTGAGAATAAACACTGAAAACCAAATTAAGGAAGTAAAAAAGTTAATACAAGATCTAAAACAATGCTCCAACAAAGAATTAGAAGCCATCAAAGCTGACCAACTAGAAGAAAAAGAATTTTAAAACAAAGTGTAAGTCTTGAGAGTATGTTAGACCATGCAGAAGATCAAAATTCGGGGACTGAAGACAGCCTAGATATTATAGAGAAAGGATATACAACCATCCAAGACAAATCCAAGAAATATGATAGATCTATTCAACACTTGGAAGACATCATCAGAAGGCCTAATCTGAGAATAATGGGTATAGAGGAGACCCTAGAGACAGAAGTTAATGGTCTAGGAAATTTGTTTAACAGGATCCCAGCAGAGAACTTCCCAAACATGCAAAAAGATAAGCCTATTCAGATACAAGAAGCTTTTAGAACTCCAAATAGACCAGACCAGAAGAGGATATCCCACCGTCAAATTATAATGCACACAGTGTAGTAGTGAAAGACCCCAGACTCATGGGATACTTTCGTCAATGGGAGGGCGCCCCAGAAAACTCAGACTCCAGGCAGGGAGATGCAATAAGCAAGAGGAGTTTATTTGACGTTTGTGCAAATGGACTCTCTGTCACGAGCAGACAGGGAGCCCTGAGCAGCGGTTACAAGCCTTCTTTTAAAGGCAAAAACCACAAGATTAATGCATAACACAAAGCATCCCATGATTGGTCCATTTAAAGGTCATCATATACGCCAACAATCACTTTGCCACGTGGGAAATTTTGTAACACTCTTTGTAAAATGACTGGCCCATGGTTGGTTTAAGGGGGGTTTACATGGTTACAGGCCTATGATTGGTTGACATTTGGCTTAGCTTGTGGTCTTGCCAGGTGGTCGTTATCTCAAGGTCCTGTCTGGGGAATTTCTAAATGGGAACTGAGGAACACGTACTGTCTGTTCTTTATCTACGACCACTGACCTTGTCCTGGGGCCGGCATCTGGTCCCTGAAATTTCTTAACTCATTTCTGGGAAGGGAAGGGTCAATGCTAGCGTAAGCAAGTTTACAGAAAAAGAATCAGCAGTTAGCAAGTTAGTAATGGTAATGGTCAATTTTTAATCTTTCATTTTCCCCACTTCTTATCTGGACTAATTTTAATCTTAAAATTTAGGGTGTCTCTGTATTATCTTGTGGGGTGTCAGTTGTTCTCAATGCTTGGTATTTGGATCTCAGAACTAATAGACGGGCTGCGCTGATCTTTTTTTTTTTTTTTTTTTTTTTTTTTTACAAAAAACATCACTCTGTTGCGTATACATGGTCTGATTTTAACAAAAGTAACAGTACCAGAGCCCCTTACTTTTTTTTTTTTACCAGTCCTGCCTCTGTGTATCACAGTTAACTTAATTTTATACCAGCTGTACTTGTAAGCTCCAATTTTAAGACATACTCATACCATTTACAACATACTCATACCATTTGCGACATACTCATACCATTTGCGACACACTTAAACTTTCTGAGGTTTGTCTTCTTTCCCTTTTTTTTCCCAAACAATTAAAGACAATCCTTACTTTTTAAATCCTTTCTTATCTAAAGGGGATACCATTTTTTCCCCAATTCCCTTCCCAAGGCTTTCTTTACTACCACCCTCTCCTTTATAATTCCTTTTCCAAGGCTTTCTTTACAATCCCCCTCTCCTTTACAATTTTCATTGATAACACACTCAGGTTATTACCATACCAGAACCAAACTAGGCTGTGACCATAGAGTGGATTTTCAGTCACTATGCACTGAAGTGCCTAAGACAAGCAAGCCAGTGTTATTCTTGTCCACAATATCCACTGTGGGAAGAGAGGGTTTCTAGATATCACCCAAAAGAATGACCCACAAGACCTTAGATTTAGCAGCAGTCAACCAGGAATCAGACTCAGGTGATGGAATCAGGCAGGAGTTTCTCCAGGTGGCTGTCAGGCCATCTTTGAACTTTACCCCTTAGGGTATGCAGCAGCAGCAGCAGCAGCAGGATCTCTCAGTGGCTCCAAGGGACTGTCACACCTCATGCTCAGCTGTAAATTCCTACACAGACTGGTTAAAAATACATTGCATAGGCTTGGCAGGCTTTGATCCTGCTGATTTTTAAGATCTTTAAACAATAGTCCAGGACAATTTACCAAAATCACAACTTTTTACTAACCAGATATTTTGTAAATAGACATAGAAGTCTCAGAAGGCTTAGTCTTGTAGCCATCTCTGACAGATGCAGTCTTTACACCTTGTACACCGACAACTGTTAACACTATTCTTTATGCCTTTTTTTAAAAACTATTTTATCTATTTTGCCTCATTTCTCCAAAACTGACTCTGGACCCTTGATCTTAAAATGGGGGTAAAAGTGCGAAGGTCCATCTTCTGTAACTTCTTCAAGCTGACTTCAGGGGCGTTGATCCTACCTAGCCAGGAACCTATAACCTTAGCCTATTTTACAAAGAGGCCATCAGGGTTAGATATCATTTAGAACAATATTTAACTTTTGACAACTGCACAGACCTTTTTTCCGGCTACAACAGTGTAGCTTGTTTAGCACTCTGGTTTGCAAAAGCATCTTTTTAGATGGCTTAGGAATGTGATCTCTAATGATCCCAAACAATGCCTAAGTTACCTTTGCAGGCCTTTACACAGATATCAATAGAAACACGCTCTCAGGTTTACAAACTTTTTTTCTGAGCAGATGAACTTTATGTAACTGATGTCAGCTCAATAGTTACTGCCAATTAAAGGGGTTGAGATTTAAAGTATTTCCCACATTTTATAACATTAGCTTTTTACTATCACAGAGGACTGGCAAGTTCCTGTCCCTTACAAGGTAGATAGTTATGGACATATGGCATGCTTACAAACTCTTTTTATGACCTCCTGGCTCTGACCAGTTTTGAAGGGCCACACACAAGTGACTCTAGGATCTGACATTTCTGCCATCCAAGCAGTGGCTTACTGCCTCTGCATGCGCCTCCATTGCTCTTGTCCCAGGAGTGTCTTCTCTACACTTGGATAAATGGCTCATTGGCATTTCCTTTAGTTGGTTGCTGGACTTGAACTCGGGGCCTGAGCACTGTCCCTCAGCTCTACAGCTCAAGGCTAGCACTCTGCCACTTTGAGTCCCAGACTCGGGGCTTGAATGCTGTCCCCTAACTCTTCAGTCCAGGGCTAGTACTCTGCCACTGTGAGTCTCGAGCTTGGGGCTTGAGTATTGTCCCTTGACTCTTTAGTCCAGGGCTAGTACTCTGCTGGCTGAATAGAGGTGACAGTCTCACAGGAACCTTTTTGTGCCCGGGCTGGCTTTGAACCAGTTTGCAGATCAATGAGTCATACAAAAGGCCATTTTACTCCAATTAAAAGCAAAAGGTGGTCAACATAGAAGTAGCTTTTAAGCATGCTCTTACCTGAAACTTATTAAGAGTAAAAGGTACATCTGACAAACTTTTAAGAATCCTCTGTGCTTTGCTCTGGGCTTGCTGGAAACTTAAAAAAACCTATAAGAGCAAACTGGAATAGCAATCATTTTGATAATCCTAATTTTTTTCCTTCTTTGTGCACATTGAGGCCATTGTTAAGAACAATTTTACATTTAAACTTTATACCCAAAAATCCATTCCCTATTTTTTTTAAAACCTCCCATTAATCACCTTTAATATTTTATACTTTAGTTTTCATTTGCATTTTATAAAAAACCTCTTAAAATCTTGAGGCCAAGTGTCATTCATTGTCTCTTGGCTGCTTGTTTTTACACATTAAAACTTTTAAACTCAAATGACAATTTTTTCTTAATGCGAAAATAACAATCAACATAACTGAACCAAAAAGCTAGACTTAGTGTCTTTATAACTTTTAAAAACATCCTAATTGTAAAACATTAAAAGCAAGTCACATTATATAAATAATTTTTAACCCTTTTTTTAAAATTTTAATGTTAACATATTCAAGGGGAAGTTTTAGCAATACTAATCAGATCATTACATCACTCATTTTAACCATCATGTTTTCAGTGTCTGTCTGCAAGGAAAAGAGAGAACAAAGATGGGCCACTCAGCCCCTTCTATGGAATGGGTACGCACCCAATCCGACTCTTTAGGGTTAGATGAACTGCGTTTGTGCCAGCTTGCCCTCTTTCACCATGTGTGGACTCTTCCCAGGGCCTGTCCCACCATGCATGGCCAGCTGAACTGCACTTTTGCTTGTTTACCTCTGACCCCTAAAGACAGGTCTTCTGTTGGCTTCTAGTTTTTCCTTTTCTTATCTCTTGGTTCTCAAATGAAATACACAGTTTTTAGACAGACAGAACAAGTAACATCTTTGACAGTGTTAAAATAACCTTTATATTTAAAATTCTAATAATTATCCCCAAATTTTAGCCAAGGGAACTAGATCCCAAACAGCCAATGCATTTTTTTTAAGCCAGATAACTGGATTACAGTATAAACAGTCTTATGCATTTAAAATATTAGTTTTTAAAATACCAGATTTTCTAATTTGCAAGTTAAAGAATCTTTAAAAAGCCATTTAACACAATGTGAAGATTTTTTAAAATTTTTGGTAATGCCCAAACCTCATAACCTTTGAATTTTAAATTTAAACTCACCCAATTGTTATAGCATGCTGACAATTCTTATCTTTGAACACGTTCACAGACACACACACAAAACACTCACACAGATCTTAAAGCGTGCAAAAATCAAAATCAGTCATACGTACACCTTTTAAAGTTTTTAAACAAAAATTTAAGACAGTATTTCTTTTATTTTCCCAGAGCTTGTTTGTCTAGCAAGGCAATTCACTAATTAGTCTTTTGAGTCCCTTCCGTTGGAGGAGGGCTGGGGGAGGGGGTCACCTGAAACTAAACTGGCCAGATTTTTTTTATCCAATTTTAGACAAGAGCACTTTACAAATTGTTACATTGTCAGGACTAGCTGAAAAAGTCCAAACCAGGCACACAGCCTTCTACACTCTCCCTGCTGGCAGCCTCCACAAGGAGAAAATGCAGCCTGAGGCTTGAAGGGAACCAAACTAGCCCAGTAACCTTCCATGCCTGGGGGGGGGGGGTTGGCATAGCAGGTCTGTAACCGAGCCCAGCTGGAATTTTTATTTCCCCATAGATGTTCAAATAAAATAACAAAAACACAGATAAACACAAAAACCAAGGATCCACATTTAAAACTGGTACCCATTCTAAAACAGAACTAGACAAGAACTTCTTAAAGGCTGAGTTGGGGACTAATGGGCCCAGTTTATCCCTACCGGAACTCTGTGCTGTTCTCACTCAGCAAGCTGAATCCAGTATCTGCTGGGTGAGCCTGCCACACTCACCCAGAACTTCCCTACCCCTGAAAACATAAAACAAACACACACACTAAAGTAAACAAGACAAACAAGTGGCCACAAAGACAAAATCAAGTCTCAGTGAATGGAGTGACATCTCACCAACATTAACTTACCAGGGGACTCAACACCCCTACTCACCTCCGGAGGATTTTTCTCTTAGATTTCTGCAGACGTTGACCCAGGGGCCTTCCAAGGTGGAGGAGAATTCCCAGTCATCTTGGGGCAACGGAAAGAAGTCCCTAGCGGCCATCCCCTCAGACTGACAGGTTCTCCCCCACGCTCAGAACCCCTGAGCCAAGGCCCAAGGCTGAGATCTAACTGGGGCCACTTGCAGATGGTCAGTGGCAGCTTCATAATTGACAAACAAGCAAGTTACAAAAGCAGAACCAGCGGTTTTTGTTTTTAAACGAACTAGGACAAGGTCTCAGGTGTCCAAGGAGTGGACTCACTTGTTGTCCCATCTCTATAGAGAATACAAAACACACATTAAAAACGAGTAACACTAAACAGAGACAGACAGAACCAGATGCCGCCCGGCAACTGAGTACAGATGAGGAAGGAAATTCTCCTCCTTCCTCCAGACAACCCTGGAGCAGGACTTCAGGGCGGGACCAGGGTACTGGGCACGTCTGCTTTTCCCTCTGGCCCAAATACAGATTCAGACGACCCTGGAGCAGGGCTCCAGGGCGGGACTAGGGTACTGGGCACGTCTGCTTTTCCCTCTAGTCCAAATACAGATTTGGATCCCAGAACATAAAACGAAAATGACAAACACGAAAGACAAGAGCTCTATCTTACCTCCTGCTGGTCCTGGAATCTGGGGTTTGGGGGCGCCTGTTTCCCGGCCAATGCACCAAATGAAAGACCCCAGACTCCTGGGATACTTTTGTCAATGGGAGGGCGCCCCAGAAAACTCAGACTCCAGGCTGGGAGATGCAATAAGCAAGAGGAGTTTATTTGACGTTTGTGCAAATGGACTCTCTGTCACGAGCAGACAGGGAGCCCTGAGCAGCGGTTACAAGCCTTCTTTTAAAGGCAAAAACCACAAGATTAATGCATAACACAAAGCATCCCATGATTGGTCCATTTAAAGGTCATCATATACGCCAACAATCACTTTGCCACGTGGGAAATTTTGTAACACTCTTTGTAAAATGACTGGCCCATGGTTGGTTTAAGGGGGGTTTACATGGTTACAGGCCTATGATTGGTTGACATTTGGCTTAGCTTGTGGTCTTGCCAGGTGGTCGTTATCTCAAGGTCCTGTCTGGGGAATTTCTAAATGGGAACTGAGGAACACGTACTGTCTGTTCTTTATCTACGACCACTGACCTTGTCCTGGGGCCGGCATCTGGTCCCTGAAATTTCTTAACTCATTTCTGGGAAGGGAAGGGTCAATGCTAGCGTAAGCAAGTTTACAGAAAAAGAATCAGCAGTTAGCAAGTTAGTAATGGTAATGGTCAATTTTTAATCTTTCAGTAGGAAGACTCCTACTCAGGCAGGCAAGCCCACCTAGTCGTCCAGAGTGACAGAGCCCACCGCAACAAAGTTGTTATTAAATAAGCAACTTTATTGAGAAGGTTCCTACACTGACCGGCCAGGGCCAAAGCACAGGCTCAGGAGCTGATACTGCGACCCCCCAATGGCCCACATGCTTAGGGTTTTGTTTTTTTTTTTTTTTTTTTTTTGTCGGTCGTGGGGCTTGAACTCTGGGCCTGGGTGCTGTCCCTCAGCTCTTCAGCTCAAGGCGAGCACTCTACCACTTGAGCTACAGCGCCACTTCCACATGCTTAGGTTTTTAAAGGCAAAAATCACAAGGTGAAGCCTGGTCACATAGGCAACCAATGAGGTTACACTTTGTGACATAATGGCTGTTTAAACCAGCGTATCACTTTTGGTTTAAATGACTTATGAATTCAACAGTAAAGCAGAGCTTAAGATAAACATACACAAAGGAGTTTAGTGGAATTTAACATAAGCATGTGAAAAAGACTGAGTTTATAATAAACTCGGATGTTGCCAGCTATCTGGCTATCTGTTTAATTGGTCAATCCTTAACAGAACAATGAAGGTGGGTTAAGTTGTTAAGGGGAGGGGGACCTAGAGGCATTCTTTTCATTCCAAGAATTGGGCTGGTTGGAGCCAGCCCAGTTTTTGTTTTTGTTTTTTCTAAAATCCCTAAAACAAAAACAAAATCTGTAAGAAGCTGTCCCAGCTCGATTCTCCTCTCAGGACCTACTTCACTCCCCCGTTTGACTTGTTCCTGAGTCAAATCATTGACTCAATTTTTCCATTGGGATGGAATCATATTGAGTTCTCATTACCATTAATTTTATGGCCCCAATCCTCTTTTGTATGAATGACATTAATGCATTAATTACACAAGGGCCAATTTATAGCATCAGGAAGGTAAGAATCAAGGTGGTCAGCAATAGCTGAATCAGGGTCATCATCCATGGAGACTTACATTGAATGTCAGAAGCAAGAGAACTACACTAGCCAGGGCAGTTATTAGGGTTGTCGCCAATGGGGACCATGAGAAGAGAGGCTGATAACATGACTCAGTCCTTCAGACTCTTCTAACCGAGGCCAAACATTCCTTAATACAAAGGCTACCCTGCTTCATGAGAAGTCCAGTTCCGGGGACTTCAGAGAACTACCTCTGCCAGTGAGTCTACTTGGCGGCTCTAAGTGAACCAGCATCGAGATTGCAGTAGGCATATAGATAAGACAAAGAATATTCCACATGAGTACACCAATCCTGACTTTATGTATAGCACAGCTAACTTAATTTTATACCAGCTCTATCGTAAGCTCCAATTTCAAGACATACTCATACCATTTGCTACATAGTTATACTTTCTGAGGTTTGTCTTCTTTCCTTTCAAACATTTATAGACAATCCTTACTTTTCAAATCCTTATCCAGAGGATACCAATTTTTCCCCAATTGTTTTCCCAAGGCTTTCTTTACCACCCTCCTCTTCTTTTCAGTTTCTTAAGCATCTCTGTGGCTAGAGTTTAAAACTGCCCGATTTTCCTTTGCCTTGGGGAACCTTTATCTTAGAACAGCCTTAAGGCACCACTGTGATGCAGAAGCTTGTTAGATCTTAAGGCTAAGGGTACTACCTCCATTGATAACGCTCAGGTTATTACCATACCAGAGCCAAACTAGGCTGTGACCATAGAGTGGATTTCTGGTCACTAGGCACTGAATTGCCTAAGGTAAGCAAACCAGTGATAGCCTTGTCCCCAGTGTCCACTGTGGGAATAGAGAGGATTTCTGGATATCACCCAAAAGAATGTCCCACAAGATCTTAGATTTAGCAGCTGTCAACCAGGAAGCAGACTCAGGTGATGGAGTCAGGCAGGAGTTCCTCCAGGTGACTGTCAGGCCATCATTGAACTTTACCCATTAGGGTATATAGCAACAGCAGCAGCAGCAGGATCTCTCAGTGGCTTCAAGGGACTGTCACACCTCATGCTCAGCTGTAAATTCCTACACAGACTGGTTAAGGATACATTACATAGGCTTGACAGGCTTTGATCCTGCTGGTTTTTAAGATCTTTAAACAATAGCCTAGGACAATTTACCAAAATCACAACTTTTTTACTAACCAGATATTTTGTAAATAGACACAGAAGACTCAGAAGGCTGAGTCTTGTAATCATCTCTAATAGATGCAGTCTCCACACCTTGCACACGTATAACTGTTAACACTATTCTTTATGCCTTTTCCAAAAAAAATTATTTTATCTATTTTGCCTCATTTCTCCAAAACTGACTCTGGACCCTTGATCTTAAAAAGGGGGTAGAAGGACGAAGGTCCATCTTCTGTCACTTCCTCAAGCTGACTTCATGGGAGTTGATCTTACCTAGCCAGAAACCTATAACCTTAGCCTATGTTACAAAGAGGCTATCAGGGTTAGATGTCATTAAGAACAATATTTAACTTTTGAAAACTGCACAGACCTTTCCTCCGGCTACAGCAGAGTAGCTTGTTTAGCACTCTGGTTTGCAAAAGCATCTTTCTAGATGGCTTAGGAATGTGATATCTGATGATCCCAACAATGCCTAAGTTACCTTTGCAGGCCTTTAGACAGATATCAATAGAAACACACTCTCAGGTTTACAAACTTTTTCCTGAGCAGATGAATTTCATGTAGCTGGTGTCAGCTCAATAGTTACTGCCAATTAGAGCTTTTGGCACATAAAGGGGTTGAGATTTAAACTATCCGCACATTTTATAACATTAGCTTTTTACTATCACAGAGGACTGGCAAATTCCTGTCCCTTACAAAGTAGATAGTCATGGACATTAGGCATGCTTACAAACTCTTCCCATGACCTCCCGGCTCTGACCAGTTTTGAAGGGCCACGCACAAATGACTTTAGATCTGACATTTCTGTCATCCAAGCAGGGGCTTACTGCCTCTGGATGTTCTTCCATTGCTTTTGTCCCAGGAGTGTCTTCACATTGGGATAAATGCCTCATTGGCATTTCCCTTTAGCTGGATGCTGGACTAGAACTCTGGGTCTGAGCACTGTCCCTCAGCTCTACAGCTCAAGGCTAGCACTCTGCCACTTTGAGTCCCAAAGCATCTCTGCTTGCTCTTTCAGCACTCTGCTGGCTGAGTAGAGGTGACAGTCTCACAGGGACCTTTTTCTGCCCAGGCTGGCTTTGAACAAGTTTCAGATCAATGAGTCTAACAAAAGGCCATTTTACTCCAATTAAAAGCAAGAAGGTGGTCAACATAGAAGTAGCTTTTAAGCATGCTCTTACCTGAAACTTATTAAGAGTCCAAGTTACATCTGACAAACTTGTAAGAATCCTCTGTGCTTTGATCTGGGCTTGCTGGAAACTTTAAAAAACCTATAAGAGCAAACTAGAATAGCAATTCTTTTGGTAATCCTAAGTTTTTTTCTTCATGCACTTTGAGGCAAAGGTTAAACACAATTTTACTTTTAAACTTTATATACAAAAATCCATTCCTAATTTTCTTAAGCTTCTTATTAATCTCCTTTACTATTTTATACTTTAGTTTTCATTTGCATTTTGAAAAGATCCCTTGAAATCTTGAGGCCAAGTGTCACTCATTGCCTCTTGGCTGCTTGTTTTAAAACAGATACACATTAAAAATCTTGAACTCAAATGACAATTTTTTTTCCTTAATGCAAAAGTTACAATCACCATAACTGTACCAAAAAGCTAGATTTAACACCATTATGACTTTTAAGAACATATCCTAATTGTAGAACATAATTGAAAGTAAGCCACATTATACAAATAGTTTTTTACCCTCTTTTTAAGGCCTTCCTAATTTTAATGTTAACACATACAAGGTGAAGTTTTAGCAATACTAATCAGATCATCACATCACTCATTTGAACCATCATGTTTTCAGTGTCTATCTGCAGGGAAAAGAGAGAACAACGATGGGCCACTCAGCCCCTTCTATGGAATAAGCACACACCCAATCTGACTCTTTCGGGTTAGATGAACTGTGTTTGTGCCAGCTTGCCCTCTTTCACCACGCGTGGACTCCTCCCAGGACCTGTCCCACCATGCATGACCAGCTGAACTGCTCTTCTGCCTGTTCACCCCTTACCTCTAAAGATAGGTCTTCTGTTGGCTTCTAAGTTTTTCCCCCTGTCGCTTCTCTTCGTTCTTGAATGAAATACAGTTTTAGACAGACAGAATAGGGATGGTCTTTGACAGAATTAAACTAACCTTTAGATTTAAATTTCTAATATTTATCCCCAAATTTTAGCCAAGGGAATTAAATCCCAAACTGCCAATGCATTTATGTTAAACCAGACAACTTGATTACAGTATAAACAGTCTTATGCATTTTAAAATATTAGTTTTTAAATACCAGATTTTCTAATTTGCAAGTTAAAGAATTTTTAAAAACCATTTAAAACAATGTGAAGATTCTTTAAATTTTTGGTAATGCCCAAACCTCATAACCTTTTGAATTTTAAATTTAAACTCACCCAATTGTTACAGCATGCTGACAATTCTTATCTTTGCACACGTTCACAGACACACACAAAACACTCACACAGATCTTAAAGCACACAAAAATCAAAATCAGTTGTTTTTAAACAAAAATTTAAGACAGTATTTCTTTTAAACTAGGTACCTTTGTCGGGCTTCATTTTCCCAGAGATTGCTTATTTAGCAAGGCAATTCACTAATTAGTCTTTTGAATCCCTTCTCTTAGAGGAGGGTTGGGGGAGGGGGGTCACCTAAAACTAAACTGGCCAGATTTTTTTAATCCAATTTTAGACAAGAGCACTTTACAAATTGTTAAATTGTCAGGACTAGCTGAAAAAGTCCAAACCAGGCACACAGCCTGCTCCACCCTCCCTGCCGGCAGCCTCCACAAGGACAAAATACAGCCTGAGGCTTGAAGGGAATCAAACTAGTCCAGTAACCTTTCATGCCTCACAGGGAGGGTGGACATAGCAGGTCTGTGACCGAGCCCAGCTGGAACTTTTATTCCCCCAGAGATGTTCAAATAAATAAATAACAAAAACACAGATAAACACAAAAACCAAGGATCCACATTTAAAACTGGTACCAATTCTAAAACAGAACTAGACAAGAACCAAAGGCTGAGTTGGGGACTAATGGGACCCAGTTTATACCTACCGGAAATCTGTGCTGCTCCCATTCAGCAAGCTGAATCCAGAGTCTGCTGAATGAGCCTGCCATGCTCACACAAAATTACCCTACCTCTTTAAACAGAACAGAAAACACACACCGAAGTAATCAAGACAGACAAGTAGCCACAAAGACAAAATCAGGTATCAGTGAATGGAGCAACATCTCACCACCATTCAGTTACCAGGGGACTCAACCCCCCCCCCCCTACTCAGCTCCGGAGGATTTTTCTTTTAGATTCCTGCAAACGTTGATCCAGGGGCCTTCCAAGGTGGAGAATTCCCAGTCATCTTGGGGCAAGGGAAAAAAAGTCCCAAGTGGCTTTCCCCTCAGACTGACAGGTTCTCCCCTAAGCTCGGACCCCCTGAGCCAAGGCCTGAGGCTGAGATCTAACTGGGGCCACTTGCAAGTGGTAAGTGGCAATTTCATAATTGACAAACAATCAAGTTAGAAAAGCAGAATCTGTTCTATTCTAGCTCTCTCTGCTACCTAGCTCTCTCTCTGTTCCTCTCTGCTCTCTCTCTGCTCTTTTCTAGCTCTCCCTGCTCTCTCTCTGCTCCCGGCTCTCTCTCTCTCTGCTCTCTCTCTCTTCTCTCTCCCCTTTCTTGCTCTTATTTCTAGCTCTCTCTCTGCTCTAGCTCTTCCCTCTCTCTTTCCTCTCTTTCCCAGCTCTCTCTCATTCCCAGGCCTTTCCCAGCCATGTGGAGTGCCAACCTTGCCTGGTCCCAGCTGGTCTACTGAATAAACCTAACCCTTACCTGAAAAAAAAAAAGCAGAATCAGCAATTTTTATTTTTAAACGAACTAAGACAAGGTCTAGGGGTTTCCCAGGAGTGGACTCACTTTGTCCCATAGTTTTCCTGTAAATTAAATCCAATTACAAACATGACAAGCAAAACGAAAAGCTCAATGAGACACAGACAGACACGATTATACACAGAATGAGGAGGGATCCCAAAACCAAAAGTTACTTTTTTTCTCAACCTATATTCTCCACAACCAAGGCCCCGTCCTACTAGGACTGCTAGCACTGGTTTAATTGAGGGGTCCAGGACCTCCTCGGCCATAGGGGACTCTCCTGAGTCCAGCCTCTTTTGGCCTCACTCTGGCGCCTTCTCTACCTAGGTCGACCATGCTTACATCGAGGCTTTTCTCGGAACATCTCTCCAACAGCCGAGTGCCCGCACAATGTCCTCCCGGATGGGGATCCCAGTTCCCCTCAGGTTGGAGCTGCTAAGAGCTCTATCCCAGATGAGCCCCATTAAATGTAGTAGGAAGACCCCTACTCAGCCAGGCAAGCCCACCTAGTTGTCCGGAGTGACAGAGCCCACCACAACAAAATTGTTATTAAAGAAGCAACTTTATTGAGAAGGTTCCTACACTGACCGGCCAGGGCTGCAGCACAAGCTTGGGAGCTGATACTGCGACCCCCAATGGCCAACATGCTTAGGTTTTTAAAGGCAAAAATCACAAGGTGATGCCTGGTCACATAGGCGACCAATGAGGTTACACTTTGTGACATAATGGCTGTTTAAACCAGCGTATCACTTTTGGTTTAAATGACTTATGAATTCAACAGTAAAGCAGAGCTTATGGTAAACATACACAAAGGAGTTTAGTGGAGTTTAACATAAGCAGGTGAAAAAGGCAGAGTTTATAGTAAACTCGGGATTTGCCAGCTATCTGGCTATCTGTTTAATCAGTCAGTCCTTAACAGAACAATGAAGGTAGGTTAAGTTGTTCCAGGGAGAGGGACCTAGAGGCATTCTTTTCATTCCAAGAACTGGGCTGGTTGGAGCCAAAGTTTTTGTTTTTTGTTGTTTTTTTTTTATTTTTTCTAAAATCCCTAAAACAAAAACAAAACCTGCAAAGAAGCTGTCCCAGCTCCAGTCTCCTCTCAGGGCCTACTTCAACAGGATCAATTCAGACCAAAGAAAGCTGTCAAGGAGAAAAGATTAATCACCTATAAAAGGAAAACAATTAGAATCACCTCAGATTTCTCAGCAGAAAAAACTAAGCAAGAAGAGCCTAGAAAGATGTATGCCATGCCCTAAAGACAAACAATTATCAACCAAGAATTCTGTACCCACCTAAACTCTCCTTCATAACTGGAGGTCAAATAAAAAACCTTCCATAGCAAAGAAAAATTGAGACAATATATCTCCACCAAACCAGCTCTACAAAACATTCTTAAAGACGTCCTACACATAAAACTAACAAGACCACAATAAAGGCCAAGAAATCGCACCCAAACTGAGAATCCAAGAACCATAAGAAGAACCCTGTTGACTCAGTCCCCAAGAAGGTGGATAAAATGCCAGGTACTCCCATACACCTCTCAGTCCTATCTCTGAACATTAACTTAACTCTTAAACTAAGCAACTTAGACTATCTAGTTGGATTAAAAAGCAAGATCCTTCTATCTGCTGCCTTCAGGAGTCACATCTTGCCCATAAAAACAAACACATTTTGAATGTGAAAGGCAGAAACAAAATCTACCAGCAAACAGTCCCCATAAACAGGCAGGAATTGCAATCCTAATATCAGATAAAAGAGACTTCAAATTAAAATTCCTGAGAAGTGATAAAGAAGGTCATTACAAACTAATTAAGGGATCTCTCCTTCAGGAGGATATTACAATTCTAAATATCCATTCGCCAAACAACAGAGCACAAAAATTTATTCAAGAAACAGTACATTCCCTCAAATCTCACAGAGATCCAAAGACATTAATTGTTGGAGAATTTAACACACTACTTTCCCCACTAAATATATCAACTCGGCAAAATCTCAACAGTGAAACCGCAGATCTAAACAGCTGCATAGATTAACTAGATTTAACAGACATCTACCGAATATTTCACCCAGCAGCATCAGAATACACATTTTTCTCAGCTACACATGGAACATTTTCCAAAATAGAATGCATTTTAGTCCACAAAGCCAACTTGTCCAAATTCAGAAACATTGAATTTATACCTTTCATTCTCTCAGGCCACAAGGGAATAAAATTAGAACTCAACACCAAAAGCCACCGGAGAAAGTCCTGTAACATATGGAGGCTGAACAACTACTGCTGAATCACGATTGGGTTATGGAAGAGATTAGAAAGGAAATTCAATGTTCATGAACACACAAATTACCAGCTCCTTTGGGACACAGCAAAGGCAGTACTCAGGGGCAAGTTTATAGCTTTGAATTCCTACATCAACAAATTGGAGAGATCTGAAACCAACCATTTAATGAGACATTTGAGTCTCCTTAAAAAAGAGCAGCAAGATAACCCCCAATCCAGTAGAAGGAAATAAATAATTAAAATGAAATCAGAAGTTAATGAATTAGAATCCAAAAGAAAGCATAGAAAGAAGCAACAAACAAAGATTTGTTACTTCCAAAAAATTAACAAAATTGACAGACCCTTAGCAAATCTTATCAGAAAAAGAAGAGAACACACCCAAATAAATAAATTCAGAGATGAGAATAGAAATATCACCACGGAAACAACCAAGATTCAGAGTATTTTAAGGGAATGCTTCTCAAAACTTTATGCTAATAAGTTTGAGAACTTGGCAGAAATGAACCTTTTCCTAGGAAATATTGACATGCCAAAACTAAACCAAGATGAGTTAAACTATCTTAACAGGCCCATATCAAGCATTGAAATAGAAACAGCAATAACAAACCTCCCATCTAAGAAAAGGCCAGGACCAGATGGCTTTACAGCAGAATCCTATAAGGCCTTCAAAACACAGCTCACACCAATCTTCAATGAAATTGAAGGAGAAAGTTCACTACTGAACTCATTCCATGAAGCCATAATAACCCTCATCCCAAAACCAGGCAGGGACTCATCACCGAAAGATAACTATAGACCCATTTCTTTGATGAACATTGATGAAAAACTTCTCAACAAAATTTTGGCTAATCGACTTCAACAATTCATCCAAAAAATCCTACACCATGAACAAATAGGATTCATTTCAGGGATGCAAAGCTGGGTCAATATATGCAAATCAATTAATATAATTTATCACATCAACAGGAGAAATGATAAGAACCACATGGTCATATCAGTAGATGCAGCAAAAGCATTTGACAAGATCCAATGCCCTTTATGATGTAGGTTCTGGAAAAATTAGGAATCCATGGAACTTTCCTCAATACAATAAAGACTATGTATGACAAACGTACAGCCAGCGTTATACTTAATGGTGAAAAACTGAAGCCATTTCCTCTTAACTCAGGAAACAGACAAGAATGTCCACTCTCTCCACTTCTCTTCAATCTAGTATTAGAATGCCTAGCTACAGGAATAAGACAAGATGCAAACCTAAAGTGGATCCAAATTGGGAAAGAAGAAGTAAAAATCTCCCTCTTTGCAGATGTCATGATCTTGTATTTAAAGAATTCCATAGAAGCCACTCCCAAATTACTCAAGTTGATCAAAACTTTGACAAAGTAGTAGGGTATAAAATTAACCCTCAAAAAGCAATGGCTTTTCTGTATACCAACAATGAGAAAAGTGTGGCTGAAATTAGGAAAGCATGTCCATTCGTAATAGCCCCCCCAAAATAAAATACCTAGGAATTAACTTAACCAAAGAAGTGAAGGAACTCTATGATGAAAAATTTAAAAACCTGAAAAAGGAAATCAAAAGAGATCTTAGAAAGTGGCAAAAACTCAGATGATCCTGTATTGGAAAGATCAACATCATGAAAATGGCAATCTTTCCCAAGGCTCTCTACAAATTCAAGGCAATACCTATCAATATTCCAACCTCATTCTTCAAGGAAATTGAAAAGGCAATCCAATAATTCATAGGGGACAATAAAAGACCCTGCATAGCAAAAACGCCCCTCAACCGAAAGAACAGTCCTGGAGGAATATCAATAGCAAACTTCAAACTCTACTACAAAGCAATACTATTCAAAACAGCTTAGTACTGTCACAAGAACAGAACTCCAGACCAATGGAATAGAATGAAAAACCCAGAAATGAACCTACATACTTACAGCCATTTAATATTCAATAAGGGAGCTAACAAAATAGAATGGAAGAAAGACAGCTTCTTCAGTAAATGTTGCTGGCAAAATTGGTTAACTACTTGTAGAAAACTAAACGTAGATCTTTATATATCCCCCTGTACCATAATCAACTTCAAATGGATCAAAGACCTCGGAGTCAAAGCAGACACTCTGAAAACATTACAGGGGAATAGGAAAAATCCTAGTCTCCTTGGCATAGGCTAAAATTTTCTTAATAGAGACCCAGAAATACAAGAAATCAAAGAAAGGTTGGACAATGGTATTGCATGAAATTGCAGAGCTTCTAAATGGCAAAGGACATAGCTAGAAAGATCAATAGAAAGCCCATGGATTGGGAGAGAATCTTCACTAACCATACAGTGGACAAAGGTCTCATATTTAAAATATACCTGGATCTCAAAAAGTTAAATCCCCCAACAACAAGTCTTCAAAGAAACAACTGCCCAATAAATAAGTGGGCTAAAGACTTAAAGAGAAACTTCTCTGAAGAGGAAAAAAGGATGGCCGATAGACACATGAAGAAATGCTCAACCTCTCTAGCCATAAAAGAAATGCAAATCAAAATAACATCGAGATACCACCTCACCCCAGTTAGAATGGATATAATCAAGAACTCTGATAACAACAGATTTTGGAGGGGATGTCGACAGAAGGGAAACTTATTGCATTGTTGGTGTGAGTGTAAATTTGTTCAACCACTTTTGAAAGCAGTATGGAGTTTCCTCAAAAGACTCCACATAGAGCTCCCCTATGATCCAGCAATCCCACTTTTGGGCATTTACCCAAATGTTCACAAACAAGACCACACTAAAGCTACCCGCACAACTATGTTTATTGCGGGGTTTTTTTTTTTTTTTTTTTTTTTTTTTTTACCATAGCTAAGATATGGAAGCAACTCAGATGCCCCTTGGTAGATGAATGGATCAAGAAAATGGTGTATATATACACAATGGAATTCTATCCCTCCATCACAAAGAATGACATTGCTCTGTTAGGAAATGGAAAGACTTGGAAAAAATTATATTAAGTGAAGTAAGCCAGGCCCAAAGAAACATAGGTCCCATGGTTTCCCTTATTTGCAATAACTAGTAAATTTCTGAGTAAAGCAGAAAAGGTCAGATCAGTTCATGTTAGGGAAATGAACCCTAAGATATGTATTCAATTTTTTTCTGTCATAGGATTGTTTCTAGTACATTTATAAGATTATTTCTTTGTTGCTTTTTATGTCCCTGCCCCACGGTATAATCCCTGCTTTCACTGTATTTGATGTTGTTGTAATTTATGGAGGGGAAGGGAAAAAACAAATCGTTTAAAGAGGGATTACAGGTGGACCCATTGCAACAATGAGACATAGAATTCGTATGTAGAAAATGAACTTTACAACTTTGGTATGGGGAGGTGGAGGGTCGGGTAGGGGGGTGGGGGGAGGATGGGATGGGAAGGGGAAACAAAGGAGGAGCCTACAATGCTTGATAAGAAATGTACTCATTGCCCCATGTAATTTTAACCCCTCTGTACTGTATTTTCACAATTTAAAAGAAAAAAAAAAAAGGATTGGCTGCTTTGGACTAAAAGTTTGGGATAATCCATCTAAATTGATGACTGCACATGTTGCTACATGTCTACCATCTCAACTACAGAGTAACAGGCCTGGTGGAGCATACCTGTCACAGATAGGAGGACCTCAATCAAGCCCAGCCAGAGCATATATTGAGGCTCTGTTTCAGAAATGCCCAAGAGAAAAAGGTAGCTCCTCAAAGCCAGGGAGAGGACACAAGCAGGGGGTCATGATGCCCCCAGAGGGGTGTCTGACCCGGGGTAGGGGTGGTTTTGGGGCAGCTACTCACATGTGCTCCTGGAAGAAGTTGTTTGATGCTGCTCCAGGTGGGGCGAGCAGCGATGGCAGTGGCATTGCAGACACCTGGCCTCAGAGAAGATAGCCATGCCCAGGGACCAGGTTGGGGCTTTAGACAACCTGGCAGGGTGCCATTGCCTGATGTTTGAAATTCCAAACCTTGGGAAGGTGGGGAGGGGGCTGGGGTGTAGGCAGGCATCTCAATTTCCTTCTATATTCCAGTTGCCTTGAGTCTCTTCTCACCATTCAGCCATCTCTACCTTCCTCAACTGCTGGTAGTAGTGTAACCTAACAGAGGGAATCCCAGTGCTACCAGGCAGCATGGAATGTGGGCGTGGCCACCATTCTTGTATCTCATTGGTCATAAGGACCATGAAAGAATGGGGCTGTGGCCAGAATGCTGTGATGCAAGCAGAATGGGCGGAGTCAAGAAGATAGCAGCTCCCCCAGCCCTTTTCCCAGGGAACAATATCCAATTCAGTTGGAGACAAGAGGGTGACCTGCTTTAGTCGGATGGCTGCAAAGATTGTTGTATATGGCTGTTTGTTCCCTGTCCCAGACCTTGAACTGAGGATATGGGCACAGTCTGTGAGCTGCTTTGGCTCAAGGCTGGCCTTCCACACTGGAGCCACAGGGATTCTGGCTTTGTTGGCACTGAAGTTGGACTTTCCTTCCTAGGGTGACTTTGACCATGATCCTCCCATCACTGCCTTGTAAGTATCAAAGAAGACTGTTGAGATCCACTGGTGCCTGCCTAATCATTGGTCTTACTGATGTTCTTGGACAGACTGGTGAGTTCCATATCCTTGGGTTTAAGTGGTGGGAGCTGTAGCCCACAGTTGGAATCCTGGTCCTGCCACCTCCAAATGGTAGGCGATCCTTAGAAACTTATTCCTGTCCATATGATTACCGATGGAATATGACGTATGTCATGATTAAAGAGCATTTCTTCAATGATTCTAGGATAAAATTATATACAATTGTGTTATAGGACACTAATCAAAATTAATGCTTTATGAAACATTTAAACAATCACATTCATAAAATGGAGGCATAATGAAATACCTAAGAATTACTATACTATTACATAATATAAAGGTGCCATTTTTCTGCCAGGACTGGGATTGGAACCTATGGCCGTGGTAACTCTGTTGCACTGTGTGGGAAGGGGAAGCTGGCCTCCTTGAAGTCAAGAAATTCGTCTGTTCTTTAGGCCTGAAATAGATCCCCACCACTAGAAAACATCCTATTCATGTACCATTTACATATATGATTTATATTTATATATATATGGTGACTCCATATTGCATTCAGTGCTGTTATTTTTTTGTTTTCTTCATGTATTGACAATTTATTTTGACTATTATAGCACATAAAATATTGATTACATTGATTACATAAGATATAGGTCTGCATATGTATTCCACTTCATAGGTGACACCCAAGACTTTCACAGAAAATGAAAACATGTCTCACCAGCAACTTCTTGCTCCACAATTCAATTTTGGGGAGTGCTGGCATCTAAACTCATGGCCTACAAGCCTACAAGGCCCAATTCATGAATGGGTGAGTGTCAGCACGCCATCCTGGGGCAAATTGAGCTGACAGGCTGTTCCCAAGACCTGCGATCAAGACCCAGGTGTTACCAAAATAAGAACAGATTGACATGCAGATGGCAGTAGGCTAATAAATATGTATTGTTATAGAGTTTTAGAGATGTCTATAAATTATTCAGTTATATAGACTACATTCTTATCAATTCCTGGGTACTAATCATGCCTCCACGTAATTAATGTTATTATTTTCATCCTTATACTATTAATGAAATCAATCAATGTCCTGAAATTATTGTGTTCCTGTACGTAATAATATTCTTTTTATGCTTCATAAATATTAAATAAAATCAATTAGCCTCCTGAAATGATGCTGCCTAAATTTATAGGAGCATCATTCATGATCAACTCATTGAACCTTGACATTGATAACATTCCATTTTTCTTCCTATGGATGGGAACCATTTTCTTAGTATCTCCTGCCATTGGTTGGTGTTAGGAGGGGGATTCAAATCGGGGCCTATGTTGCCACGTGGGCCTATAACTTCCCAGATATTCTGGCAGCCTTCAGCAATGCAAGGTGAAGTACCCTTTGCAACAGTGTCATTCAGACCCATGAGGGTCACCGAGCAAAGGAAGAAAACATAAAAAGGCCACATTTTTTCTGTGCATAGCTTTCCCTGCAAGACCTGGGGGTCTAGGATCCCAGAAGCAGCTGTAGGTCTAGTGGCTGCACCCCAGCCTAGGGTGATTGAAGCTGAGGCAGAGTTGCCAGAACCTGACTTCAAGCCCATACTGAGAAAAGTAAAATAAAAAAAAATTAGCTCCCTGGCTTGCAATTCGTGATATTTACTCTTCTAGGTATTGGATTTGAACCCAGGATCTGGGTAAATCTAGTGAGGGATAAAATTGTAAGAGTGAGAATAGAAATTTGGCTTAGTGGTAAAGGGCTCGCTTAACATGCATGAATGCCAGGGTTTAATCCTCAGTGACACATACTCAGAAAAATCCAGTAGCTCTGGAGTGGCCCAAGTGGCTAACTTGAGGAAAAGGAGTTCAGAGACAGTACCCACACCCTAAGATCAATCCCAAGGACTGCCAAAAACAATAGACGAGATGTCAGTTGCTCACACATGGAACTCTAGAATCTCAGGAGGATGGGAGCTGAAGATCACAGTTCAAAGACAGCCTAATCAAAGAAAGCCTTTTAGATGCTTATCTCCAGTGAACCACGAAAAGACCCCATGTGGCACTGTGGTTCAAGTGGGAGAGTATTCGCCTTGACTTGAGGGGCACTGAAACAAGCACAGTGGAAGACAAAACGAGGGTGAAAGTTAACCCCTCTGACTCCGGTGATCCTGATGGTCGTAGGCCCCCACCCTATTCTCCCAATTGGAGGGGAGGTATGGCACCCTAGGAGACCTGCAAGAGGGACTTGCAAGACCCAGACCCCTATCCCATGGAGGGGCCAAGGGGTGGAGAAGTAACCTACTGGAAGACCTACCCTGGAATGTAAGGGCCACCCGAGAGCACGGACTCTAGGCCACAGGATTGGCTTCCCCAAGCATTTCCATTCAATCTGTCACCAGGGGTAACAGGCCCTTGGAGTAGTATCCATGGGAAGCTAAGGATCTTAAAGAGCTTCACAAGGTGGTGGCAGAGGATGGCCCAAATTCTCCTTGAGCCCAGACCCTATTACAGGACATTGCTCATCAGCCATTTGTCCCTAAGGACTGCCTGGATGTGGCCAAAGCTGTCCTTACTAGTTCTCAGTTTATTAAATGGTGTGCTTTCTTTGAGGAGGAATGCAGAGTGTGGGCGGAGAATAACTGGCAGGCTCAATCTGCGATAGCTATTACTTATGCCACATTAGCAGGGATGGGGGAAGGGTACTCCACTGACATCCAACAGGCCACAATACCTGGCCCGTACTGTGACCAGGTGAGACAGGCAGGACTTGCCGCGTGGTACAAACTGGATGATAGGCATACTGAGTCCCCCATAGCAGGAGTGAGACAAAATCCAGGTGAGTCTCTACGAGATTTCATAGACCGAATCTAATCGAGCATTCACAGCAAGCTGTCGGAAGGGAACTTCTATGATCAGTTTGTAAAGCAGTTGGTCTGGGAAGGGATGAATGCAGACCACCGCATGGCCTGCCTGGGATTGACAGAGCGTTCCCTGGGCAGCTTGGTGGTGGCCTCCCAGGATGTGGGAACGCAACAGCACCAGTTCCCATCATTAGCTTTAGTTTTAAAGGCTCAGACATCTTCAATGACTAAGGCTATTACCCAGGCATTGGCAGCACAGGGCCAAGGAACCCCAAGATCATCTGGGAGAGGACTTGTTTTAAATGCAGGCAGGAAGAGCACTTTAAGAGGGACTGTTTACAACAATCCCCCACCAATTTGCCTGGGGGCAAACCATCCCCTACACTCTGCCCCAGGGGCGGGGAGGAATACAAGTTTGATTTAGATGGGAAGCCTTTAAACTAGGGGAGGTGCATCCTCCAGCCCCGCTAACTCAAGGAGTAACCCTTCTGCTGAGAGGCCCAGGCAGCCGTGTGGCAGTGCGACCCAGGCCCATTGGACCGACCCCTGGTGGAAGGACTCTGCCCTAAAATGAGTATTCTCGTAGGCGGAAAGAGGTTTCACTGCTTAATGGACACTGGGGAAGATTGAACCATACTCAGGGAGGAGGTAGTGCCCTTGAACTGGAAGCTTTCACCTGGGCCCCTGTTATTGGGGGTAGAGGGCAACACCCAGTTCCAAGAGACGGTTGCCCTTATGACATGGACTAGCCCAGATGGAGAACAGGAAAAGATATGCCCTTTAGTGGCAAAAAAAAAAAAAAATCCCTGCCAATTTACTAAGACAAGACATGCTAAGACAAATGGATGCTTTGGTCACTACAGACCATCAAGCATCCTATGATGATATCCTGGATGGGGATGAAGCACAAAGGCTTAAACAGGATCTAGAGGGAGTTAAGGAAAAGGATTTGTTTAACTTTCATAATTAAAGAGAAGAACATAGGGGACCCACTCAGGTGCACCCCCAATCCTAAAATGTCACTTCCTCCAGAGTACCTCCCATTAGGTGGAACCCGGGAAGCCCAATCTGGATGGAGCAGTGGCCATTGACAATATCTAACACCCATATTTGTTATTCAAAAAGCCTCCTGGGCTTGGCATATGCTCCAAGATCTACATAAGATACATGAAAGGATGGAGCTATGGAGCTAATAAGAACGCCCTAAGAAGCATGCCTTGGACTCCTGCTATACCTTCAGAATATACCTTGGTTGTGAAAGATTGTTTTTTTTCTATCCCCCTGACATGACAATGGAGAGGACCTGACCCGCTAGTTACTATGGGCAGGATTTGGATGCGTTTTTCCCATAGGGAAGACAGCCCCCATTTGGATCCCTGCCAGGAAACTGAAGTTTTTACCCATCTCCTCTATACAAGAGGATACCCAAAGATGAACTAACAAGGAAAGAAAAACAGCCATGGGCGAGGCTTGTGTTTAAAAGAGAAAATCCAGAAAGATAACTAATAACTATCCCCAAGGGCAACCAGCCCATGAGAAGCTCTTGTGTTCTCTAACAATTGCAGATAGCGATACTCCAGCTGTTGGTTTTCCTGAACCTCCCAGTCCTGGCAATGGACCTACGCAATCTGCATCAACCTCAAACATTGACCTGGGCAGTGATCAGAGCTGGTAATGCAGAAATCATCAATAGCACCACAAGAGAAGCTGTCCCTGTGACCTGGTGGCCTGACCTTCATTTTGATCACCACCGTATGTCATTTTAATATTACCTGCTTTAATTGTTCTTTTACTAATTGCTTGTATGGCGGCATTTAATCCATACTTATTGTTAAACAACCACCTTTTGTTACAAGCCCCACCTCTGGACTCTGAAGTGGCAAAGACTGCTATTCCATTCTTCACTAATGTTAAAGGACTGGTAATGACATTTCCTGGCCTGGTAATGCTTTTGCTAATGCTTTTTCTATGCCTTCCTTGCATTATACCTACACTGCAAAACTCGTTTGAGCTTAGCCAGCCTGTTACATAAGATCAAGCTCCAAGTTCCCCCCTAGAGGAATCGCAGCCAGAGACAGGTAAGAGGTGGTGTCAGTCTAACCAACCTAAATACAGGGCCTTCAGCTTCCCTCTGAAGATGTTTCCGATGACCAATAAGACAGACAAGGTGATCCACCCAACGTAAGACAGGCAGGTTAGCTTCTTTATACAAAGATGGGGGGAGATGATGTTGGGAGCCATTGACAGTAAAGCTCAAAGGTCATTTTGACCCGTGTGCTAGCTTAAAGGCATGTACAAGGAACTTGCTTACTTAAAAGACACCAGGTGCCCAGGATTGCTTTGCTATGTCTGCAGTTTGTTTTAAATTTTCCTTGTTTTTCTGGACTATAGTAGAACGGCCTAAGTGTGGGGGCCCATGAGGATGTACTGTGCCACATGTGTGGAACTCCCAATACCCAGGTTGCTCCCATGTTCTAAAGAGGACGAACTTACGAGATACTGATACTGACTTTTATATATTCCCAGGAAATAATTGAACTGCTTCAGACATTTCTAACTGTGGTAGGACTGATGTTTATTACTGTGCTAGGTGGGGATGTGAGGCAACTGAGACAGGCTCTTGGATCACGCACAAGGGCCCTCGCTATCCTTGTCTGGTGAATCTCGACCCCCAGACTTGCCTCAAACCCACTATGTGGCAAATCCTATTCTTACAAATGTAATCCTGTTAAAACAATAAAAAAGTGAGGGGGAATCTTCAGGGCACATGGGCAGCAAACAGGTGCTGAGAGAGTAGAGTGGGCTGAGCACAATTGCCTTAAGTTCAGTGCGGAACCAGCCCTTGAAAGCTTAGTTGCCTGATAGGGTGTGACCTTGACAGTGGTTGGTTCCTCTTCCTCCCCTGCCATGCCACCCACCCTTTTTGGCTTTAAAAAGGGCTGCTCTCTGTTAATAAATGAGTTTTTCTTCCTGCTTGCTTTGGCTCCCCACTGTGTCTGATTGCCTCCCGAGCTGAAGGAGGCTAGGGAACCGGCGAGCGCGGCACTGACCTTTCCTCGGACCCGTTCATCTTTCGTTGGACAGACACAGACCCAACACCTAGGTATATTTTTGCCAGTTCTTGTCTTGAACTCAAGGCCTGGGCACTGTTTGTAGCACTCTACTACTTGAGCCACAGTCCCAATTCTGACTTAATCCATGTATGTGCTACCAAGAAATCATACCCAGGGCTTCTTGCATGTTAGACAAACACTCTCTCAATAATCCACATTCCCAGCTCCCTCATCTTTTCCTTAATGGTAGTTTTTTACATAAGTATGCTGCCATTTTACATCCCCAAGTTTAATTTTCTGAATACTGGTTACTTCTATGAAACCTGATCTTCTCTTCCCCTGCCTGGTTTGTTACTGTTCCTACATTGGCCTCATAATAAAATGTAAATAAAATCTGCTGAGAGTGTCGGTGTATCATATAAGGACACAGCCTGGAACCCTGGAAGAGAAAAGCCATGGGCCTGAAATGAAGAGAATGATGCAGTATGCATAAGGAGCATATCTGAAAAATAAATCAGTAAATAAAAGGAGAAGCATTACGTAAGGTCTGTTTGCATTCTGGGAGGTAGTATACAGATTAAATAGGTAGATCACTGAAAATTTTTTTGGCCATACTAAGGCTTAAACTCAGGGCCCGATGCGTTTCTCAGCTGTTTTTCCCAAGGCTGAGGCTTTACCACTGCCACAACTCCACTTCCAGCCATCTGGTCGTTAATTGGACATAAGCGCCTCCCAGGCTTTCTTTCCTGGTCAGGACTGTGAATCCTGCTCGGCTTTCTCTCTTACAGCTGGAGCTCTACTCTCTGGAACACAGTACCACTTCTGGTTTACTGGTGGTTTATTGGAGATAAGAGTCTCACAGAATTCCTGCTCAGGCTGAATTTGAACGGCAATCTCGCAAACAGGATTCAATCATCTTTTCTCAGGAAGAAACCAAGGAGCCCCTCCATACAAATCCTTAGTCTAAATTTCGAGAGGCACTAGAGAAAAAGAGATACATGAAGACGAGTCTAGTGTGTTCTACATACTTAAGGTTGGAGACACACAACTCTCATAATTATTAGATCATTTTATAGACAAAAGGAGCAATGAAGACAGTATAAGGATCGCTCCAGCTTTTGGTCCTCTCATCTTGAGACAGCAAATTCACTGCAGCTCAATGCTAAGTGACAGAACGTGCGTGTCCTGTGGACATTTGCTCCCAAATCCTGTGACACTCTTTTCTCACTTTTGGCTTCAAACCTGTGACCGAGAGGAGAAGATGAGGAGAGAAAATCCTTCTCAGAGATAATAGTTATAAAGATCATTGGGTAGATAATTTATAAATTCAAACCTTTGGAATGACCCTGTTAAGAAGTCAGATTGTCTGGATGAAAAAATGAAGAAGAAAAGAAAGAAGGTGCCAGTTGCTTCTCACTGTAATTCCAGCTTCTCAGGAGGCTGAGGTATAGAGAATCTGAGTTTGAACCCAGCAAGTATAGCAAAATCCATGACACTGTTATTTCTAAGAGATCACAGGAAAACCCAGAAGTGGGGCTGGGATTCAAAGTTAATGCACTACCCTTGAGCAAAAGGAGTTCAGGGACAATGCCTAGGCTCATAGTTCAACCCCAGGACCTGCCCCCTCAAAAAGAGCCTGTACCTCCATGTCTTTGGGTATGTATGGATATATTCCTAGAGGTGAAGCTCCAGAGTAGTTATGATGAATGGCATCAAGCTAGGAAATTTGTATTCAATAAAATGATTTCATTACAGAGACTGCTTTCATGACAGTGCATAATACAGAGCTCCCCTCACTGTTCCCAGTGTAGCCTGAGGGTTTCTCTGCATCCCAGGCCTGCTGGAAGAAGTCTCTCTCATTGTCTGGACAGGCAGGCAAAAGCCCTCACTTCTGTACAGCTGTGTAACAAACAACTCCATCTGGGTCAGATAGTGAGGATGATTTTGGGCGGGCTCTGAAGGTCAGGAGAAAAAGGTCTCTTTGTTCCCCAAACTATCTCTCTCCCCAGTGCTCTGGTTTGACAGGAAGCCTTCATTTGTGCCACCTCCTGTGGCAGGCCAAGTCCTGTGCACTTATCCCGCCTTTGTGAGACTATATTCCGGTGTTCAGATACAGTACTCAATATAATTCAAGAGTCCTTCTGGCAGACAACTAGGGCACTGAACTTAATTGTTTCATTGCCAGTGATGATGGGCCTATGATGCCTCTCCTAGGTTTCTGGAAGCTTGGGAAATCCAAGCACATGTCTGATATCACAAAGGTTCCTGTCATCTAGGGTTGGTGAATCTCATCAGGTTTTGAAACATTTGACTTCTCCTAGTTGGGCCCTGGGTGGCTAGGTTTGGGGGTTGAACACAGGGCCAGGGTGCTGTCCATGAGCTCAGTGCAGAAGCCCGGTGCTTTACCATTTTGTGTAACAGCATCAATTCTAGTCTGTGTGTGTGTGTGTGTGTGTGTGTGTGTGTGTGTGTGTGTGTGTGTTTGTGTGTAAACATGCGGGTGCACAGGGGCACGGGCACCATTCTTGGAGGTTGAACTCAGGACCTGAGAACTGTACCTAGTTTCTTTTGTACAATCATAGCCTTCTCCCACTTGAACCACAGAGCTACTTTAGTATTTTTTTTTTACTGTTGTGTTCCTGAGAAATCAAACGCAGGGTTTCATATTTGCAAAGCACTCTACCCCTAAGGCATATTCCAAGCCTTCTATTTCAGGTATGTTAGTTTGTTTCTCTATATTTTTATTATTGTAGGAGTTGATGTCTGGGCCTGGATGCTGTCCGTGAGCTCTTCAGCTCAAGTTTTGTGCTCTACCACTTGACCCAAACACCATTTCAGCTTTTCTGGTGGCCCATTGGAGCTAAGTGTCTCAAGGACTTCCCTGCCCAGGCTGGCTTTGAACTATGATCTTCAGATCTCATCCTCCTGAGTAGCTAGGATGACAGGCATGAGTGACAAGCACCTAGCTTCCACGTCAGGTTTCTTAGAGGTGAACTGGAGATAATACGCTCATGGGACCTATTGTGACTGGGATAATTTGGAACACAGATACTCAGATCTCAGCTTCCTGGGAAGGCAGGATGAGAGACCTCAGCTATAGACCCCTAGGCTGTGGCATCTGCTGCAAGGGGTCCATGGCTCCAAGCGGTGGAGTGCTAAACATGAGCCCAAGAGGTAAGGGTCAGAGCTTACACCCCTATTTCAAGGTTTATGACTTAGAAAAAACAAAACAATTGTCTGAAGTAGACAACTCACTAGTCTACAGTAATACATAATTTTGTCCCTGCCATGGATACATATATAGGCCTCAATAGTCTTGTCTGCATAATTATCTCCGTGGGGAGATCTTACAAGGACCCAATGAAAGAATGCACCTGGTGAAGTACATAGCACATGGCACTCTTTGCATGATTCAGCACACAGCATCCTGTGAAAGACTTAGCACCCAGCACCCAATGCAGGATTCAGCACACTGCAACCTGTGAAGGACTCAGCACATAGCACCATGTGCAGGACTCAACACAGAGTACCCTATGGATGACTCACACATAGCTCTGTTCCACAAGCTGTCATTAGACTTAGGCCGCTCTAATCAATATCACCATTCTTTGAGGAACATTTCACAAACCACACAAGTTCACACCTAACAGTTTAGTGGGATTTTTTTTGGAGGCGGGGGGTTAGTCATGGAGCTTGAGCTTAAAGCTTGGGGATATTATTGTTCTAATAACATTTGCAAAAGGCTATAACTCTACCACTTAGAGCCATATTTCAAAGAGTCTAGCAGACTTCCTGTCAAGTTTTAAAGCCCCAGAGAAGCCAGGATATCAGGAGTAAGCCAGGGTAAGTCAGGATGATGGGGGTAACCCATGGAGCTGGGTTGCAGCAGTTTATATCTGACTAAGTCATTTTAGTTGGCAGCTGTCAGCCCCAGACTCCTAGCTTGCTCTTTCATGTGGTATTTGAAGTCCTGTCTTTCTATAGTTGCCGTTAGAACATTGTACCTCTTTTTGGCGGCAGTCCTGGGGCTTGAATAAAAGTTTTGACACTGTCCCTAAGCATTTATGCTCAAGGGTAGAATTCAATTGATCGAAAGACAGCAGAACTTCTGGGTTTTCTGTTTATGTGGCACTGAGGAATCGAGCCCAGGGCTTCATGCACACTAGGTGAGCACTCAACAACCGAGCCCCAGGAGTGAAAAGGTATGAATAGAGATTGATGTATATAAGCATTATATACACAGAAAGATGTCTGTATATTATTAATTTATAGATATTACTACCAATTATTACTTATTATATTATTAATGATGTGTCCCAGTTAACAATTAATAAAGCATTAACTAAATTACTCAATATCCTGTTATTGTTTATCACATATGTACATACACCCATACACATAATTTCATATTTAATAGAATGAGACAGATATATATATATATATATATATTGTTAAATTATGCATCATGTGTTACTACCAATTATTAGGTATTTATGTTTCCATGCAATTTTTATTCTGGTAATACTTAATAAAATATTAAACTTAATCCACATCCTATAATTGTAGTGTCTAATTTGATCATAGAATGATTCACTACTAATTCAATCTGCTTTTCATTTATTGTAGTGACAATTCTTCCACCTAGGACATTTTTTACATTGATAACATCCTATTAAATATAGATTTGCATACATTACATATAGATTTTCATCTGAATTATACATCCTAGCTGTCACCAAGCACTTTCAAAGAAAAAGAAATCATGTGTCACGCTCGGCTTCTCACTTCAAGATTACATTTTTTGGCAGGGCCTAGAATGCTCAATTCATGAATGGCTGACTGTCAGCACAGCAGCTTCTAGGCAATTCAGCTGCCACGCACTTCCCAGACCCTGAAATCGAACCCCGTATGCTGACCCCATATTGTGCTTAGTGTACTTATTCATTTTATTTTTGTTTTATTCATTTACTTACCATTTATTTTATTGACTGTTATTACACATGAAATATTTATTACATTTATTACATAGGATATAGATTTGCCTATGTATGAAACTTGACACCTGATACCCAGGTCTTTCACAGAAAAGGAAAACATGTGTCACCATTGGCTTCTTACTCCACTATTCAATTTTTGTGTGTGCTGGCATGTAAAGTCACAGCCTACAAGGTCCAATTCATGAATGGACGAGTGTCAGTATGCCAGCCTGAGGCATATTGAGCTGACAAGCATTTCCAGAACTTGAGATGCAGCTCCAGGAGTTGACAAAATTAGAACAGATAGACAAGCAGATGGTAATACACAAATAAATATTGATTTTTATAGAGTGGCAGAGATGTCTATACATTATTCGATTACATAGGCTACATTCCTATCAATTCTTGGGCATTTCTTATACCTCCATGTAATCAATATTATTGTTTTCATCCTTAATTATTAATTAAATCAACCACTGCCCTGGAAATATTGTGTCCATGTAATTAATAGTATTCTTTGAATGTGTCAAAAATATTCATTAAAATCCATTGGTCTACTAAAATCACTCTATTTATATAGTAATATTCAGAAACAACTAATTCAACCTTGCCATTCATAATCTTCCATCGGTATTCCTGTGAATAGGAAGGAGACTCTTAGGATCTCCATCCATTGGTAGGGGTCAGGACCTGGTTTCAAACACAGGTCTTATATTGCCATGTTGGCCTATGGCTTCCCTGGTAGCCCGCCAGCCTTCAGCAATACCAAGTTACCAACATTCTTCAACCGTGTCATTCAGAAGCAGGATGGTCACCTTGCAAAGAAAACAAATGTAAAATTGGTAGCCATCTGCAAGTTGCTAGTATTTTTTTTCTTTTTTTTTTTTTTTTTTGTCAGCCTTTGGTTCCCAGGAACCCAGGTTCGGCTGTGGGTCCCCTGGCTGCACCCTAGCCTAGAGTAATCAAAGCAGGGGCAGAATTGCCATAACTTGAGTTCAAGCCCTGTGCTTGACAAAAGAAAAATACATACATACATACATACATACATACATACATACATACATACATACATACATGCATACATACATACATAAATACATTAAAAATATATTAAAAAATTATGAGGCTCCTTGGCTTGGAATTCATGCCATTTTTTCTGCTAGGCCTGGAATTCGAACTCAGGGTCTGGGTCAGGTTCTGGGTAAATCTTCAGCACTGTGGGGGATGGGGAAGATCACCATTCTGGAAGACAAAAAAGTCAGGCCTGTTTCTAGGGCCTGAATTCAAGTCTTAGCACTTGAAAAAATAATATTCGTATATATTTTAAGTACCTGATTTTTATTGACTTACAAATTTTTACTGCATATTGCAGTTAGTGTATTCATTTTATTTTGTGTTTTATTTGTTTCTTATATATTTTAGTGAACATGATTACACATATAATATTTTTTGCATCTTATTACATAAGACATAGATTTGCCTATGTATTCTACATCATTCCTGAGTCCCAGGAATTTCATCGATAAAGAAACCAAGTGGTTGTTTAAGGATACAGGTGGACCTGTTGCAACAATGAGAAGTACAAGTTGTCATGTAGAAAATGAACTTTACAACTTTGGTGTGGGGGGGGGAAGGGGGGGAAGGAGAAGGATTGGGATTGGGGGGGAGGGGGGAGGCTGGGAAGGGATGTGAAGGGTAAACAAAGGAGGAGGCTGCAATGCTTGGTAAGAAATGTACGCATTATCCTGCCCATGTAATTGTAACTCCTCTGTACATTATGTTCACAAATAAAATTAAATTAAATAAAAAAAAAAAAACAAAAAAACCCAAACCAAAACAAAAAAAGAAACCAAGTGGGACAATTGGCTTTCCACCAGGATTAAGTTTTTGGCAGTTCTGTGACTTGTACTCAGGACCTAGCTGGCCCACTTTGTGAATGGGTAAATGTTAGCACACCAGTCTGAGGGAAGAGAAGTTGGCGGGCAAATTTGAGGACCTGAGATCAACCCTAGGAATGGCCAATATATAAACAGATAGATGATTAGACTGCAGTGTGTGTGTGTGTGTGTGTGTGTGTGTGTGTGTGTGTTGTTAGCTGTTTTTGACCAGGGCTAGCCCTCTACCACTGGAGCTACACGGCTCTACTTCTGGCTTTGTTGGCACTGAAGTTGGACAAGGATCTCAAGGACTTTCCTGCCTAGTGTGAATTTGACCATGATCCTCCTATCACAGCCTTGTAAACATTAATGAGGACTGCTGAGAGCGAATGGTGCCTGCCTAATCATTGGTCTTGCTGTTCTTGGACAGACCAGTGAGTTCCCTATCCTTGAGTTAAAATGGTGGAAGCTGGAGCCAACAGTTGGAATCCTGGTCCTGCCAACTCCAAATGGAAGGAGATCCTTAGATACTCATTCCTTTCTATATGAATATCAATGGAACGTGATGTATGTTATGAGTGAATGGGCAGCTCTTAAATAATTCTAATTATACACAATTATAGGACACTGATCGATTTTAATCAATACCTCATGAAGGCTTTAAACAATCATGTTCATTAAATGGGGCATAATGAAATACCTAAGAATTGGCATCACATTGTATAAAGGTGCCATTTTTTCTGCTAGGACTGGGATTGGAACTCATGGTCTGGGTAACTCTGTTGCACTGTATGGAAAGGGGAAGCTAGCCTTCTTGAAGTCAAGAAATTCATATCTGTTCCTTAGGTCTGAAATCGATCCCCAGCACTAGAATACATCTTATTTGTGTACATTTTAAAGATATGATTTATATTTACATACATAGGTTGACTCCATATTGCATTCAGTGTAGTTATTCATTTTATTTTTTGTTTTATTCATGTGTTTGTGGGGCACATGGGCAGCGAAGATGAGACTGAGAGGAAGTTGAATGGGAACAGCTCAATTGTTTACCTTAATATCTGATTGGATAAAGCTTAGGCGCATAATAGGGTGTGACCTTTACAGTGATTGGTAGGTTCCTTTCCCTCCCCTTCCATTGCTGGCAGTTTTTCTCTTTAAAAGGTACTTGCTGTCTGGTAATTAACGAGTTCTTGCTTGACTTGACTCCCCACTGTGTCTGAATGTCTCCCGGGCTAAGGAAAAGGACCAGTGGTACACTTAACATTCCCGGGCCCCATCCATCTTTCTGGGGCAAACAAAGACCCAACATGTATTGACTGTTTATTTTATTGACTAATATGGCAAAAAGAACACTGGTTACATTAATTAAATAGGATATAGCTCTGCATATGTATTCCACTTCTACCTGATACCCAGGACTTCCACAGAAAAGGAAAACATGTGTCACCATCAGTTTCTTACTCCATGATTCATTGTTTGGGCGTGATGGCATCTGAACTCAAGGCCTACAGGGCCAAATTCATGAATGTGTTTGTGTCAGCATGCCATCCTGGAACAAATTAAGCTGATAGGCAGTTCCCAGGATCTGAGGTCAAGCACCAAGGGTTGACAAAATAAGAACAGATTGAAATGCAGATCGTAGTACACTAATTATATATGTATATATGTATATATATATATATATTTACAGAGATGTCTATCTATTGTTCAGTTATATAGACTACATTCCTACCAATTCTTGGGTATAATTATGCCTCCATGTAATTAATGTTCTAATTTTTATCTTTAATAAACTATTAAGTAAATCAGTGTCCTGAAATTATTGCATCCCTGTGAGAAATAGTATTCTTTTAATGTTTCATAAGATATTAAATAAAATCAATCAGCCGACTGAAATCATGAATTCTAATTGTGTACAATTACCATTCATTAGCATGTCATTCAACTGTGACATTGATAACATTCCATCGTTATTCCTGTGGATGGGAACAAATTTTTTAGGATCTCCCACCATCTGGAAGTGGCATGACTGTATTCGAACTGTAGGCCTATGTTGCCATGTGGGACTATGGCTTCTCCAATAGCCCTCAATTAAAAAAATATTTAGTTCCCTGGTTTGCAATTCATGACATTTTTTCTGCCAGGCCTGTGATCTGAACTCAAGGTCTAGGTACATATGTAGCACCGTGATGGAAGGGAATCTGAACATGCTTGAAGACAAGAAAGTCAGGCCTGTTCTCTAGACCTGAATTCAAGCCTAAGAGCTGGAAAACATACTCCTTATATCCAGTTTAAAGATAGTATTTATCCTTCCATACACACAGTCAGACCATATTTTGTTGGGTGTGGTTATTCATTTTATTTCTTGTTTTATTCATTTATTTACCATTTATTTCATTGACTCTAATGACCCCTCTACAATTTATTACATTGTTTACATCCTATCACAGCATCCAGATTTGTAAATATGTTCTCCATCATGCCTGACACCCAGGAATCTCACAGAAAAGGAAAACATGTGTCACACTTGGCTTCTTACTCCAACATTAAATTTTTGGAAATGCTGGGATGTGAACTCAGGGTTTAGCAAGCCCAATTCATGAATGAATGAGTGTAAGCATGGCAGCCTTTAGCCAATGAAGCTGTGAGGTGGTTCCCAGGTGTTGAGATCCAGCCCCAGGTTTGGCCAAAACAGTGATACATGTATAGGCAGAGGGTGGTATACAAATAAATATAGATTAGCAACGAGCGCCAGAGCCATCTATCCATGATTGAATGACACCTACTACATTCCTACCAACTTTTATGCATTTATTATATCGCCATTTAGGGAATATTATTCTTTTCATGCATAATAACGTATTAATTAAGATCAACCAGCGTCCTAGGATTATTGCATCCAATTTTAGACTAGACCGAAGCATGATGTACTCTTTCAGTTGGTATTCCTATGCATAGGAACGAGTCTTTTGTGATCTTCTGCCATTGGTAGGTGTCAGTACTGGGATTTTTTACCCGGGGCCTATGTTCACAGGTTGGCCTAAGGATTCCCTGATAAGAAGCCAACCTTCAGGTATGGCAGGTCAGGTCCACTTTGCAGCCATGTTATTCAGACCTAGGATGGTCACTGTGCAAAGAAAAAAATGTAAAACCCTCAGCCCTCTGCAGCTTGCCACTTTTTGTGCTATGCTACGTATTTCTTTTTCTTCCTGAAAGCCCTCTGGGCCTAGGATCCCTGGATTGGCAATGGGTCCGAGGGTGCCCCACCCTTGGGCGATTGAAGCTGAGGCAGAGTTGCCATGACCTGAGTTCAAGCCCCTTGTTGGCAAAATAAAGAATAAATAAAAACATGAATTAATTATGTAACTAAATTAAAAAAGAAATAAAGCTCCCTTGTTTTGAATTTCTACCAGTTTTCTTTCCTAGCCTGGGATTTGAACTCAAGGTCATGGTAAATATGTAGCAATGTGAAAGAAAATGCAGATTTGCCATTACTTGAGTTCAAACCCCATGCAAATCCAAAAATAAAAATTAAGTCACTGAGCTCAGCAGGGGGAGTAGTTGTGGAGATAGGAGGGAAGGAATGGTAGGGGGAAAACAAAGGAGGAGGCAACAATGGTCAATAGGAACTGTACTCTTTACCATGCTCATTTAACTGTAACCCCTCTGTACAACATTTTTTCAATAAAAAATGAAAAAAGTAGTGCTTAGACAAGCATTTTGGGGGTAAGAGAAAGTGTCTGAATAGATGTACAAAATTCTACACTACATTTTTTTTAATGTTCAGTATGTAACTGAATAAACATAACTGCTTCCATTAAAAAATTTAAGTCACTGTCTTGGAACTGGGGCCAGTATTTCCATCATTGCTGGGATTTGATCTAACCATCCAGGTAACTCTTTTGCACCATGGATGTAGGCAAAGCTCACTGTCCTTGAGGAAATGAAATTCAGGCTAGAATTCCCAGCGTCTGAATGAAAACCCTGCAATGGAAAAACTATTTCTATATATGTGTAATATATTTTATATATTACACATATATTTATTTATATTTACATATGTATGTTTATTACAAATTTTAATTATTATTATTGATTTTGTATTTATTTTATTTTTATTTTTCATTTACTTATTGTTTATTGTATTTAGTATTATTATGCACACAATATTTAGTACATGTTGTACACCTATTATACATTTATACACAATAATTTAGGACATTGACTGGTTTTTCATGAATATTTTATTAAGTGTTAAACATGATACATAATTAAATGGAAACATTTTTCACATTCTTCACGTTTAGAGTCTCTCCCATGTATGAACTTTGTTTTCTTTATCTTTAGAACTTTCCTATAGGAATTTCTTTAGATGATTTATACTCAGAAGCCTTTTCTTGGGGATAGTCAAGTTGAGGGATAAAATTGTAATGGTGGGGCTAGAAATGTGGCTTAGTGGTAGAGAGCTGGCTCAGCATGCATGAATGGTAAGGTTTGAATTCTCAGTGCCACATACTCAGAAAAAGCCAGAAGCTGTGGAGTGGCTCAAGTGGTTCAGCGCTAGGCTTGAGAAAAAGGAGCTCAGAGACAGTACCCAGGCCCTTAGTTCAAGCCCCAGGTCAGGCAAAAACAACAGGCCAGATGCCTGTGGCTCACAACAGGAACCTTAGCTTCTCAGGAGGCTAAGATCTGAAGACCACAGTTCAAAAACAACCTAGGCAAGGAAAACCTGTTAGACTCTTATCTCCAATGAACCACAAAAAGACCACATGTGGTGCTGTGGGTCAAGTGGTAGAGTGTTCGCCTTGAGCTGAAGGCCTCAGGGACAGTGCCCAGGCTTGAATTTGAGATCAAAACTGGAAAAAAGTGAGGGTTAAGCAAAGTACTTTTCCTATTTGCAAATTAGAACATTCTCTGGAAAAAATGAATGTTCACGCACACCAGAATTGGAGTTAGAGCTCAAGGTTCAATTGTAGCCCATCCATATGCATAGCCTCTCAGATTCTAGCATTATAACCTTGTGTCCTACAGGTTTCTGAAAGGTCCAATGTTGAAAGGCCTAATATGCTGCCCAAGCGCTTTGTGATAAGCAGCTGACTTGTAATGCGAACATTATTACAGTTCTGAACCTAGCAGAGCACCAGTAGCTCATGCCCATCACCTTAGCTCAGGAGGCTGAAGTCTGAGGATCACCGGATGAAGCAAGCCAGGGCTGGAAAGTCTATGACTCTCTGACTTCTACTGCTGAAAGGTCAGATGTTCAAGAGCTTCCTGTGTGTCCGTTGGTAATGAGAAGTTGCTTGCACTCAAAATGTTCTTAGAGTTCTTGAGTTATAAAAGCAGGAAATAAACATCATGGACCAATCCTGGGTTCACATGAAGTTCTCAGCTTCCAAGCCCTAGTCTTGTTAGCAGGAAGAACTCCAGTGTAACAATATTTGAAGGCAGAAACCAGTTTCAAAAGCCAGACTAGGTGAAGAGACCTAGGCCTACAGGATTAGGAGGCAGAATGTACAAACTCAACAGGGAAGTGAGCTGCAAAACCACTTCATTCATTCCAGACATGGCCAGCAATGAGGGGAAACCTTGAATATTTGTCAGAGTTACACAAGGATCAGGCTTTTATCAGCCTCTTCAAACAATGACTAATTAACCTTCCTCCCTCAGGTGAAGGGAACCACAGGCTATCTTTAGGTTAACAATAGAGAGCCTTGCTCTTTGGTCGTAGGGAGTGGGTTTTTGACTCTCCATCTGTCAGATTTGAAGACCCTTCTTCTCCCTCTGCCAGTCCATTCTCCTTCCTACATTCTCCACATCATTAATGCAAATACCCAGTCCAAAGAGAGGCAGGGTCCTTTCTCTTCTGGCTCCAAGCACCTGAGTTAGAACCTGGCTCTGCCCTCTTGACTCTGGGGCCCTTGACTGACTGAGAAGTGGGAGACAGTCTCCTGCGCTGTGGTTGTGTGAAGACCATGTTGATGTCCTGGCACACTGAAGAATGCCTCATGACTGGGGAGTGTTCCCTTCTTTCCTCCTGACATCCAAGACCAATTCTGGCTTTTTCTTGAATGTGCTACTGAGGAGTCAAACCCAGGGCTTCTTGCATGCTAGACAATACTCTCTCACTAAATCACATTCCCAGCCCCCTCATCTTTTTCTTAATAGTAGTTTTTACATAAGTATGCTACCATTTTATGTCTCCAATTTTAATTTTCTGAATATTGGTTACTTCTAAGAAACCTGATCTTCTCTTCCCCTGCGTGGTTTGTGACTGTTCCTGCATTGGCCTCATAATAAAATGTAAATAAAGGCTGCTGAGGGTGACCTGCTTTAGGCAGATGGCTGCACAGATTGTTGTGTATGGCTGTTTGTTAACACTCCTGGACCTTGAATTCAGGATCTGGGCACAGTCCATGAGCTGCTTTATTGAAGGCTAGCCCTCTAACACTGGAGTCATATGGCTATACTTCTGGCTTTGTTGGCCCTGAAGTTGGACAGGGTTCTCAAGGACTTTTCTGCCTATGGTGACTTTGACCATGATCCTCCTATCTCAACCTTGTAATGAGAAGTGTGATATATATAATCAGATAGACCTGTATTTGCATTTTGTATTAGATCTGCTTGAAGAATGCAGCTGCTATTCTACCCTCGCTTGAGCCCCAGATGCTCCTGGATCTGGAGCTGAAATTAACGACCCTTTGGCAGGGAGTACCTGACAAAGTACACATTCCAGATCACTTTCCCCTGTGCCTAGGATCGGAGATGGTGGCTGCTTGGCAAAACCACTTCCCCTGGGACGGGGTCAGAGAGTGGCCATCAGGCAACCACTTCTCCTAAGTTACCCTAGAAGTACCGTCTAATCAGTTTAGAGCACAATAGCTCGCTAGCCTGACCAGTTATTAGCCCCAGCCCTTTTCCCACTTTGTATTGCGCCAATCATCTGCTAGAATTATGATTTAAATTTCCCACGTGGTATATTAATTCATTGCCAATACATACTGAGGCCTTACCCCTACCAAAGAACATATAAAAAGTGTTGTAACCCTGTGCTTGGGGCCTCTCTCTGCAATCGGACATCAGTGCACAGAGGGGTCCGTGCTCAAGCTCGTCAATAAAAGACTCATTTCCGCTTGCATTGATCTTTGGTCCCTCGTGGTCTTTTTGGGGGGCTCCAAGTCTCCAGGCATTATAGAAGTATCAAGGAGGACTTCTGAGAGCCACTGGTGCCTTCCTAATCATTGGTCTTGCTGATGTTCTTGAACAGACAAGTGAGTCCCTATCCTCGGGTTGAAGTGATGGGAGCTGGAGCCCACAGTTCGAATCCTGGTCCTGCCACCTCAAAATGGCAGGAGATCCTAAGAAACTCATTCCTATCCATATGAATACCAATGGAATGTGATGTATGTCATGATTAAATGGGAAGTTCTTAAATGATTCTTGGATAAAATTATAAACAATTAGATTATAATACACTGATCAATTTTAATTAGTACTTATGAAACATTTAATCAATCACATTCATTAAATGGAGGCATAATGAAATATCTCAGAACTGGGTGTCACATAGTATAGGGGTGCCATTTTTTCTGCCAGGACTTACTTTAGTAATCTGGTATATGAAACTAGGATATATTATAAATCAATTATTCAAACAGTTTTTATCATAAATATTTATAGCAAAATATAGAGATAAATCCAAATTATATATATTTGAAGACAATGCTTGGTTAGTCCTCTTCTCATATTCCCCATGCCCTTCATGAGAATAATACACATTGTAAGGTAATCCTAAGAATGTTTTGCTGAAATAGGTTGACTTTAAACCAGTGAGTTACTCTATGCTGCCTTTTGTTTACTTTATATCCAGAAAATCTAATTTCTTACTTTGTCTTTTTCCTTAGGCTTTATACTCAGATTTAATCTCTGATGGGTGACAAATAAAGATATAAACATTTTTAAAAGTGACTAAATTTAGGCTGAGGAATATAGGTACAATGCAACTTATGCAGATAGGCCTCATAAATCATGACACCCTGGTATGAAAATGTTAACCAATGCTTAATGGTGTCATGCTTATGAGATTTTGTGTATTATAAATAGTGGTTATTAGAACGTTTTTGGAATCAAAATCAATTCTTGGGTTAGGAACTGAAGAGAGACATTATACTCAGAACAAAATTTAAGAAGGCATCCAAAATTAGATACCAAGATATACATCATGTAACACAATGTTTTTAAAATGCAAACTAAAGGAAATAATTTATGAAAAAACATCAACATTTACAGTAAATACAGAATCACTTTGACTGATTTTCCTTTTACCACAGTTGCAATACAGCTTACATAATGATTTTCTGGTGATATGTTTACTTTGGTCTTTAGTTAGAGAAGTTATGCTATTTCATATATTCATTTGTCAGATCAAAGAGGAAATGAATTCCATGCCAGAGTCAACATCCATAATAATGTTACAGATGTATCCTGCAAATTTGCCAAAGTTTCAAATCAGCTTTAGTAACTGAGGTCTTTTTTTTTGGATCTAAATAAATAGGTATGCAATTTTGTCAGTACTAGAAAGATTTTGACCACCATTTGTTAAGTTATTATTTTCCAGAAACTACTTCTCTCGTTTCATGAGATTTTTAATTTCATTTATATCATGTTTTGATGTTCTGCTTTAGATTCCCCATATTCAGTCTTCTACAAAGTATAATTTGGAGTAGCTTAAAGTTATATACACTCATGTACACTGCTCAGATTTTATTATTTGCATATTTTTTCTTGTTAAATTAGTAGGAATTAGTTCTCAATATGGATAATATTGGACTTATTCATTGCTTTTCTGAATTTGATAAGTATGACATGATTTTGTTATTTTGTTCTTTTAAATATGTGCAGATCTCACTCCACATACAGTAACATTCATTTTAAACAATTTGATCCATTCAAGGGATTTGCTACATTAGGTTCAACTAGATGAATTTAATTACAAATTAAGGAAACCATATTTCTGAGACACAGTTATCTTTATGGCTCTACTCCAAGTTAACATGTATTTGAAGTTTTTGTGCGTAAAAAAACTGGGCACAACATGTTTTTGTTCCTGGAGGACTTCTACTTTGTTGGTTGTTTTTCCAGTTGTGGTGACTTCAACATATGTGTGCATTTTATTTCAATTGTTTTGTTTCAGTATTTTGTTTCATATAACAGATTACAAAAATAGTTAGTGATTTAGAACTTTTCCAAATAGATTCTAAGAGAGATACTTGAAATTTTGTGACAACTGGGAATGGGCAGGTCTTCATAGTGAAGGGCATAGCAGAATAACAGACATTGTTTGACATGATTTTCCTCTTGCCTACTCTTCCTCCTTGCCTTCCTCTTCCTCCTCTTTCCTCTCTATTTCCAATGGTATTACTTCAAAGTCTTTACTGGAAAGAAAATATTTTTGTCTGTATGAACTCAGAATTTTTGCTTCAATTGGGACACATTATAAATTTAAACTTCATTTTAACTCGAAAATCTTCTTTCCTTCATTTAAAATCACAGTTGTGAATTTATAATGCTAAAGTAGCATCTACTAATTTATACGAAATGGTCCAAAATATTTTCACTTTTCACTGTATGTAAGATAGAGTGTAATAATAATAATGAGTAATATAGTATGTAATAATTTCCTTTGGGGAAAGTCAATTACAGTGGGGTTTTGTGAGATACTGAGTAATAGTAAAACATATTTGATTCTATTAAAAAATTCCCAGTTACATCTAGAAATTACTGATAGTTATAAATTAATGCTGAAAAATAACATTGTTTATTAGAAAAACCAGAAGTTTCAATAAGCTTGCTTTTTTAAACTTGTCTTGTATCTGGGCTTCGGTGGCTCATGCCTGATATCCTAGCTACCCAAAAGTCTGAGATCTGAGGATAGTGGTTCAAAGCCAGTGTGGGCAGAAAAGTCTGTGAGACTCTTATCGCCAATATATCTCTTGAAAACTAGAAACGACACTGTGGCTCAAATGGTACAGTGTTATCCTTGAGCTTAAGTGCTCAGGGACAGTGCCCAGGCCCAGTGTTCAAGCCCCATGACAGGCAAAAAAAAAGTGGCATGGATTTTTACTTTATTATTTCATGATTTTTAATGTGAAAATATATATGGAGGGTTTTAAAATTGCATGAAGAAAGTAATGAGTACATCTCTTATCAAGCATTGTTGCCTCCTCCCTTGTTTCCACTTCTCATCCCTTCCCATCTCCCTTTGCCCCCACCCCCCGCCCCCTGCACCAAAGTGGTGAAGTTCGATTTTCGACATAACATCTTGTACATATCATTGTTGCAATGGGTTCACATGTATCCCAATTTGTTTTTTCCTTCCCCTCCCCAAATTATACAAACATTAAATACAGTGAAAATAGAGGTTATATCGTGGGGGAGGGACATAAAAAGCAACCATGTAATCATCTTGTAAATATGGTAGAAACAACAGCAAGAAAGAAAACCATGTGAGTCCTTAACTTGGTGTTCATTTCACCTAACATCAACTTGTCTGAGAGTTTAAGTTTATCTCTGACATATACTAGGTATTGCAAATAAGGGAATACATGGATGCTATGTTTCTTTGGGCCTGGATTACTTCACTTAATATAAATTTTCCAAGGCTTTCCATTTCCTAACAAATGGGGCAATGTCATTTTTTCTGATAGAGGCGTAGTATTCCATTGTGTATATATCTACCACATTTTTTTATTGTAAGAATACTGTACAGAGGAGTTACTGGGCAAGATATTGAGTCCATTACTTATCAAGCGTTGTTGCCGCATTTTATTGATCCACTCATCTACTGAGGGGCATCTGGGTTGGTTCCACATCTTAGGTATGGTAAATAATACTGCAATAAACATAGTTGTGCTGATAGCTTTAGTATGGGCTTGTGTGTGATCATTTGGTAAATGCCCAAAAGTGGGATTGCTGTGTCATAGGGGAGCTCTATATTGAGTCTTTTGAGGAACCTCCATACTATTTTCCAGCATGGTTGAACAAGATTTTAGTCCCACTGACATCCTATCCAGCTTCTGTTGTTATTACAGTTCTTCATTATAGCCATTCAGACAGGGATAAATTGGTATCTCAATGTAGTTTAGATTTGCATTTCTTTTATAACTAGGGTGGTTGAGCATTTCTTCATTTATCTATTGGCTATCCTTTCCTCTTAAGAGAAGTTTCTCTTTAGTCTTCAGCCTACTTATTTATTGGGCAGTTGTTTCTTTGAGGATTTGTTGGTGGTGGATTTAATTTTTTGAGTTCAGGTATATTTTTGATATGAGACCGTTGTCTGTTGTATGGCTAGTGAAGATCTCCCAATCCGTGGGATTTCTAATGATCTTGCTAGCTATGTCTTTGTCATGCATAAACTCTGCAATTCCATGCAATTTCATTTGTCCAACCTTTCTTTGATCTGTTGTACTGGGTCTCTATTAAGAAAATTTCAGCTTGTTCCAAGGAAACATTGGTTATCTCCTAGTTTGTCCTGCAATGTTTTCAGTGTGTCTGTTTTGACTCTGAGGTCTTTCATTCATTTGGAGTTGATTCTTGCGCAGGGTGATATATATGAGTCTAGCTTTAGTTTTTTACAATTGATTAACCAATTTTGTCAGCACCATTTACAGACGAGGCTCTTCCTTCCTTCCTATTTTTTTAGCTCCCTTATGGAAGATTCGGTGGCTATAGGTCTGTGCGTTCATTTCTGGGATTTCAATTCTATTTCATTGGTCCTGAGGTCTGTTCTTGTGCCAGTACCAAGTTGATTTGATTACTATGACTTTGTAGTAGAGTTTGAAACTTGGAATTGATATTCCTCCAGCACGTTTCTTTCTGTTAATGATCTTTTATGCTATTCAGAGTCTTTTATTGTTCCATATGAATTTTTGGATTGCCAATTCTATTTTCTTGAAGAAAGAGTTTGTAATATTGATAAACATCACATTGAATTTGTAGATAGCCTAGGGAAGTATTGCCATTTTCAAGAAGTTGATTCTTCCAATCCAGGAGCATGGGAGGTTTTTCCACTTTCTAAGTTCCGTTTTTTATTTTCTTTTTCAGGTTTTTAAAATTTGCATCATAAAGATCCCTCACATCTTTGATTATGTTAGTACCTAGGTATTTTATTTTTTTATGGGCTATTATGAATGGAGTTGCTTTCCTGATTTCAGCCATGCTTTTCTCATTGTTGGCATACAGAAAAGCCATTGATTTTTGAGAGTTAATTTTCCCCCTGCTACATTGCCAACGTTTTGAATCAGCATGAATAATTTCGGAGTGGAGTCCGTTGGATTACTTAAATACAACATCATGTCATCTGCAAATAGGGAGAGTTTTACATCATCTTTCCCTATTTGGATCCCTTTTATGTTTGTATCTTGTCTTTTGCTGTAGCTAGGCAGTCAAATACTAAATTGAAGAGAAGTGGAGAGAGTGGACATCCTTGTCTCATTCCTGAGTTAAGAGGAAATGGCTTTAGTTTTTCACCATTAAGTATAATGTTGGCTGTAGGTTTGTCATATACAGCCTTTATTGTATTGAGGAATGTTGACTGGATTCATAGTTTTTACAGAGCTTTCATCACAAAGGGGTGTAGGATTTTGTCAGTGCTTTTTCTGCATCTATTGAGATAACTATGTAGTTCCTATCCTTGCTTTTGTTGATGTGATGAAATTTATTAATTGATTTGCATATATTGAACCAGCTTTGCATCCCTGAAATGAATGCTGTTTGATCATTGTGTATGAATTTTTTGGATGAATTGTTGACATCGATTGGCCCAATTTTTGTTGAGGAGTTTTGCATCAATGTTCATCAAAGACATGGGTCTACAGTTGCCTTTCTTTGATGAGTCCCTGCCTGATTTTGGGATAAGGGTTCTAATGGAATCATAGAATGAATTCTGTAATGAACTTTCTCTTTCAATTTCATTGAAGATTTGGAGGAGTTTTGGTGTGAGCTCTACTTTGAAGGCCTTATCAATTTCTACTATGAATCCATCTGGACCTGGGTTTTTCTTAGATGGGAGGCTGCTTATTGGTGTTTCTATTTCTTTTTTTTTTAATTTTATTTTATTTGTGAACATACTGTACAGAGGAATTACAATTACATGGGCAAGATAATGCATACATTTCTTACCAAGCATTGCAGCCTCCTCCTTTGTTTACCATTCACATGCCTTCCAAGCCTCCCACCTCACCCCCCACCCAATCCTTCCCCCCTCCCCCCCACAGACATTGTAAAGCTCCTTTTTGACATGACAATTTGTACTTCTCATTGTTGCAACAGGTTCACCTGAATCCTTAAATGACTTGTTTTTCCCGATCTCCTCCATAAGTTATACTGACATCAAATATATTGAAAGCGGGGCTATACTGTGGGGGAGGGACATACAAAGCAACAAAGAAATAAACTTATAAATGCGTTAGAAACACATGCATGAAAGAAAAAAAAACATTAAAATAACCATCTAAGGATTCATTTTCCTAACATCACATTATCTGATTTTTCCGCTTGACTCATACATATACTAGATATTGCAAATAAGGGAAACCATGGGACCTGTGTTTCTTTGTGCCTGGCTTACTTCACTTAATAAAATTTTTTCCAAGATTTTCCATTTCCTAACAAATGGGGCAATGTCATTCTTTCTGATGGAGGCATAGAATTCCTTTGTGTATATATACCACATTTTCTTGATCCATTCATCTACTGAAGGACATCTGGGTTGGTTACATATCTTCGCTATGGTAAATAATGCTGCAATAAACATAGTTGTGCTGGTAGCTTTAGTGTGGTCTTGTTTGTAATCATTTGGGTAAATGCCCAAAAGTGGGATTGCTGGGTCATAGGGGAGCTCTATGTGGAGTCTTTCGAGGAACCTCCATACTGCTTTCCAAAGTGGTTGAAAAAGTTTACATTCCCACCAACAATGAAGTAAGGTTCCCTTCTGTCCACATCCCCTCCAGCATTTGTTGTTGTTAGAGTTCTTGATTTTTGCCATTCTAACTGGAGTGAGGTTGTATCTCAATGTTGCTTTGATTTCCATTTCTTTTATGGCTAGGGATGTTGAGCATTTCTTCATGTGTCTATTGGCCATCCTTCTTTCTTCTTCAGAGAAGTTTCTCTTTAAGTCTTTAGCACACTTATTTATTGGGCAGTTGTTTCTTTGAGAATTTCTTGTTGGGGGTTTAATTTTTTGAGTTCCAAGTATATTTTAGATATGAGACCCTTGTCTGTTGTATGGCTAGTAAAGATCTTCTCCCAATTTGTGGGCTTTCTATTGATCTTGCTAGCTATGTCGTTTGCCATGCAGAAGCTCTGCAACTTTATGCAATCCCATTTGTCCAACCTTTCTTAGATTTGTTGTGTTTCCGGGTCTCTATTCAGAAAATTTCGGCCTGGGCCAAGGAGACCTAGGGTTTCTCCTATTCCATCCTGTAATGTTTTCAGAGTGTCTGCTTTGAGTTCAAGGTCTTGGATCCATTTGGAGTTGATTCTGGTGCAGGGTGATATATAAGGATCTAGCTTTAGTTTTCTACATGTAGTTAACCAATTTTGCCAGCACCATTTACTGAAGAGGCTGTTTTTGTTCCATTCTATTGTTTTAGCTCCCTTATCGAAGTTTAGATGGCGAGAGGTTTGTGGGTTCATTTCTGGATTTTCAATTCTATTCCATTGGTCCTGAGGTCTGTTCTTATGCCAATACCAAGCTGTTTTTATTACTATAGCTTTATAGTAAAGTTTGAAATTTGGTATTGATATTCCTCCAGCAGTGTTCTTTCTGTTGAGGAACGATTTTGCTATTCTGGGTCTTTGTTCCATATGAATTTTTGGATTGCCTCTTCTATTTCCTTGAAGAATGAGGTTGGAATTTTGATAGGTATTGCTTTGAATTTGTAGATAGCCTTGGGAAGTATTGCCATTTTCACGATGTTAATCTTTCCAATCCAGGAGCATGGGAGGTTTTGCCATTTTTAAAGTTCTGTGTTGATTTCCTTTTTCAAGATTTTAAAGTTTTCATCATAGAGGTCCTTCACTACTTTGGTTAAGTTAATTCCTAGGTATTTTATTTTTTGTGGGGCTATTACAAATGGAGTTGCTTTCCTAATTTCAGCCACACTTTTCTCATTGTTGGCATACAGAAAAGCCATTGATTTTTGGGGGTTAATTATATAACCTGCTACTTTGCCAAAGTTTTGAATCAGCTTGAGTAATTTGGGAGTGGAGTCTATGGGATTCTTTAAATATAAGATCATGTCATCTGTAAATAGGGAGAGTTTTATTTCTTCTTCCCTATTTGGATCCCCTTTATGTCTGCATCTTGTCTTATTGCTGTAGCTAGACATTCTAATACTAGATTGAAGAGAAGTGGAGAGAGTAGAGATCCTTGTCTTGTTCCTGTGTTAAGAGGAAATGGCTTTAGTTTTTGGTGTTTCTATTTTTACGCTTGATATGGGCATATTAAGTTGATTTAACTCATCTTGGTTGTTTGGGCATGTTAAGATTTGCTAGGAAACGGTGCATTTTGCCAGGTTCTCAAAGTTATTCGCACAATGGTTTGAAAAGTATTCCCTTATAATTTTTGAATCTTGGTTGTTTCTGTAATGATGTTTCCATTCACATTTCTGATTTTTTTTTTAATTTGGGTGAGTTCTTTTCTTATTCTGATAAGATTTTCTAAGGGTCTGTCAATTTTGTTAATTTTTTCGAAGTAACATCTCTTTGTTTTGTTGATTCTTTCTATGATGTTTTTGGTTTCCAATTCATTTAATTCTTATTTAATTTTAATTAATTTTTTCCATCTACTGGATTGGGGTTTATCTTGCTGCTCTTTTTCAAGGAGGTTCAGTCAGATGTCTTATTAAATTGTTGGTTTCAGATCTCTCCAATTTGTTTTTGTAGGACCCCAGAGCCATAAACTTGCCTGTGAGTACTGCCTTTGCTGTGTCCCAAAGGAGCTGGTAATTTGTGTGTTCATTTCTTTTAATATCATGAACATTTGCATTTACTTTCTAATCTCTTCCATGACTCATTCGCAATTCAACAGTGTGTTGTTCAGCCTCCCTGTTGTACAGGACTTTCTTTGTTGGCTTTTGGTGTTGAGTTCTAATTTTATTCACTTGGATGCTGTTTCTTGGCTTTTACTGTGGTCTTGTTGGTTTTCTATGTGCAGGGTACTTTTGCCTTTTGTAGGGCTGGTTTGGTGGAGATATATAGTTTCATTTTTTCTTTGCTATGGACAGTTTTTATTTGACCTCAGGTTATGAAGGACAGTTTAGCTGGGTACAGTATTATTGGTTGATAGTTGTTTGTCTTTAGCACATGGCATACATCATTCCAGACTCTTCTTTCTTTAATCGGCTCTGCTGAGAAATTTGGGATGATTCTAACTGGTTTCTGTTTATAGGTGATTGTTCTTTTTTTCCTTGAGATCTTTAATGCTCCATTCCTTGGTCTGAATTGATCCTGTGAAGATTATAATGTGACAGTGGGATGTCCTGTATTGGTCTGGTCTTTTGGGGTTTCATAAGCTTCTTGTATCTGAATAGGCCTATCTTTTTGCATGTTTTGGAAGTTCTCTGCTGGAATTCTGTTAAATACATTTTCTAGACCATTAACGTCTGTCTCTAGGTGCTCCTCTACACACATTATCCTTAGATTAGGCATTCTGACGGTGTCTTCCAAATGTTGAATAGATCTATCATTTTTTTTGGATTTGTCTTGCATAGTTGTATGCTTTTTCTCTATAATATCTGGGGTGTCTTTAATCCCCGTGATTCGATCTTCTGCATGGTCTAACCTACTGTCAAGACATTCTACCTTGTTTTTTATTTATTTTCCTTCTAATTGGTCGGCTTTTATGGCTTCAAATTCTTTGTTGGAGCTTTGTTTTAGATCTTGTATGACCTTCTTTACTTCCTTAATTTGGTGTTCCTTTTCTCAAATCACTTAGTTGATTGGTTATGGTTTCCCTGGACAACCATTCTTTCTGTCAGGCTCCATTCAGCAATCCGCTTGTGATCTCCCTGACTTCTTTCAGCTGTCTGTTTATGGATCCCATGAATGCCTCTATTGATACTTAACTATTCTCATCCTGCTCTCGTAATTCCTGTATTACTCTTTGATTAGTTTAGTGAAGTTCACACAATTCTAGTAATTCTCTATGGCTGTGCTCAGGCTGTTCACACATTTCCTGTATTTCTCTTTGACTCTTCTCAAACTGCTTATGCAATTCCTGCATTAATCTTTAAGTAGCTTCTTAATGCTTACAAGATTCCTGTATTAATTTTGGTTTGCCTCCTCACCCTCCCTATCACGTTCACACTGAGTCCTTTGCAAGTTTTCAATCATACCATTCACCATTTTTACCAGTAGCATTTGTACAGGTTTTTATGGAATTTCTCTGGATTATTCATTAACAAGTCTGTCACCTGATTAACATGAGTGGGAGTGAGATACCTGGACCTGCCATTTTTATTGTGCTTTTCAACTTGTTCTGCCCATTTGGTATGAAAGTAACACTAATTTTGTGCTACAACACTATTTTAAGGCAAGCATCAAGCAGAGTCCTGTAGTTGCACAATCAAAATGGCTGCAGATACAATCTAATTCAACAGATACAATCTATTCAGCATCAAACAACTATGTATTAATGGGCTACAAACAGCAAAAAAGGATTTGACAAACCAGAAATTATTAGCTTTAGGGAGAAATGTGGGGACAAATAGGACTAGAGGGATGTGGAAGGGTAAAAGGAGAGTAAATGTAACCAATTCCTAATCTCAGAGAGGGAAAAGGATTGGACAGAATGACAGAGAAATAAAAAAAAAGAAAATTGGAAAAACAAAAATTAAATTTAAGAAGTGAAACACTTAAAAATTATGTACGTTTAAAGAAATGATATTGAGAGAAGAAAAGGATAGGATGAGAAGAGGGGAGGGATAGAAAGAAAACATGAAAGCAAAAAAATAAAAAAAATAAAATTAGTAACTTGATAATTATGTAGGTATAAAGAGATGATACTGCTCTTAAAGAAGTTAAGCCTAAGAGGTTGTGAATTGAGTAATAAATTTCTGGATTAAGTATGTACACATTGGAGTATAAGGTCTAATAATTGACGACAGGTAGAAATCTGGGGATGAGCAGAACAGCAATTAAGTCATGCAAAAAAAAGACAGAAAAAAATGAAAATAAAATAGGACCTAAAGGTCAACAGAGATTAAACACACACACACACACACACACACACACACACACACACACACACACACACACACACACACACACACGCCAAAAATAAAAAATATGAGAAAAAATATTAACAGAAAACACTTTTAAAAAATAAAAATTCAAGAAAAGTTTCAAAATAGAGTTCCTTAATTTTTGGGTTTTTTTTTTGGGGGGGGTGAATGGGAAGACCCTGTATTTCCCTGTGTCCATAACAAGTCTCTTGGTGGAGTCTCGGGTCTGCTTTTGGTGTTTGGTTGTCCTATGGCTTGATTGGTTTCTTAAGTCTGTTTGGGCCGGCTAACTGCTCTGTGTTAGGCATGATTTTTGATCTTCCTCCCAGGCTAGTTCAGTGGGAGGGTGCTTGGAGTATCAGAAAAGAGGGAGATGGCTGTTTCCTCTAGTTTGGAGATGCTGTGATGAGGCTAGGTTCTGTGTAGGGTTGAGGTCTTTCAGCAAACAGTAGCTTTTCCCTGAGGGGCTAACTCTTGATACACTCACAGAGCCCAGCTTGGATCTTTTCTCGGGGTTTATGTTTACTGAATTTCACTTGTTTGTCTAGGCTTTTGTAGAGAGGGGCAATCTCTGGCTGTGTTTACTTGGTGAAGAAAGTCACTTCTCTGTGGGAGGAGTATTTCTGCCAGGGCAGAATGGCTTCCTCCTGGGTGGAACGGACATCATATTGTGTGATCGTGGTATTTCCCCTGCCAGGTAAGTATGTGAAGGGATGGGAAGGGGAAACAAAGGAGGAGGCTATAATGTTTGATAAAAAATGTACACATTATCTTGCCCATGTAATTGTAACCTCTCTGTACAGTATTTTCACAATAAAAAAAAAAAAAACCTATTGTGACTTATTGTAACATCGTAAGCCTATTGTGACCTCATCACCATTATGGCATCACCTACTAAGTATAAGATCAAAATATTATCACTCAATATTGTGACATCATATTTCCATTGTGATATCGTTGTTCCATTGGGTTTTTCAAATCTATTTTGACCTCATAACATTTTACAAAAATCGTGGCCTTTGAAACTATTAACTTGTGAACTTGTACACTTATGATGCATAAAACACAAGGCAATCCAATGATGCACATTGAAGATAATTTTATTTACACTAGAAATGGGCCTGCATACCTGTCCTGTGCTGTACAGTCAGTGACAGCCCAGCCCCAAACACCAAACCTCAGACCTCCAATAGGCATAGTTAATTGGTTTGCAAAACACCAAACCCCCAAATTACCATCTCCATGCTCCAAACTTCAACAGATAAGGCTTTTTCCTTTTCCCTTATTCCTTCCATCTTTATAGACCTTTCCTTCATTTCCCTTTTTTCCCTTCCATCACTTCCTTCTTCTCTTTAGGCCTCTCCACTACACTTCTCTGGCCTGGTACCCAATTGTCTTTCTTCCCCTCCTGCTCTCCCCCAAATTCGTCTTCTCCCAGGTCTTTCCCCTCCTGCGTCTCACCACTTCCTACCTTGCAGGACTTCCCTTGATTTTCTCCAATTCCATTGCTCTGACCATGCAGCCTATATATAGGTTGAACCCCTCCATCACTCCAGTGGGTCTCCTACCTAACAGTGTTCAACCATCACTTCACAAACTGCCTGTTCCCCAATCACTTCTTCACAGCTCATCATGTGAGGATGACATTCTACCTCCTCCAGCAGCATGGCCTGCTCACTTGGGTGGCATGCCCCATGCACTCCAGTGGGCCAGGTCATGGGGAAACATTGATTAGTGGGCCTTGCTCATTATTGGGACCATGCTGCTTTATACATCCCCCACTGTTTTTCATTTCCAATGAAATCCTTAATTCCTTCTTACCAAATCCTAAAAATTCCCTTCTCTCCACACAATGAACAGGCCTAAAAGGTGAATTTAATAGAAAACAAGTAAGTTATAGAAACACACTAGTCAGCAATAATTAACACTTAGTAAGTCTTATCCTTAACAGTCCATCTTGCAGCCTTCTCTGTATATTGGTCCACTGCTTATTCCACTTGAGACTGATGGATCCAATGCTGTTTTCGTGCTAATTTAATAGGCGACAGTGATGTTATCACCACCAAGTAAGGTCCTTGCCACTTCGGTTCTAATTCAGGAGCATGATGCATTTTTACCCACACCAGCTGTCCAGGAAAGAAAGAGGGGGCTGAGTTTCTTATTTTCTTATTTCAACTCCATTTCTTAGTTTATTTCATTTACCTGGGGTCTAGTTTTTTAATTTATATCTGAAGTGAGACTTGCTATAGAATAAACTAAACTATTCTCCCCAAAGAAATTTTCCTTCAACTGGATTTAATTTCTTATTTTATATTTGAAATTTTATTTTCATCCTAATGTTTATTTTTAAAACACTTATTATGATTATTATCTTTAAATAGTTGTACAAAGAAGTTCCCATTCTACAAAACAGTACACAAATACAAGGTATCTGACAACATTGTCACCCATCCCTCTAACCCTTCCCTTCACACACATTTTTGTAAAAATTGAGATATGTGATTACATATATTTCACATATTTCACAGTATTGTGGAATTGTGATACTTAGTTAAAGTCACAAAAACTTCTTACCCTTGACAAGGCAAATTATTGTTATCATGGTCAAAGTTTGTTAATTCCATGAGCTTTTACAATCCAAATTATTTTTCCCACCCCAGGTGATATTTACATTTTTTTTGCTTTTGCTTAATGTAGGCTATTCCCTCTTGCCCACTTTCCCTCTCATTCATCTCTTCCCATCACTGTATTTGGGTTACTCAGTTATTTTTCTTCTATGTCCAGCTGATGGGCCCCTTTGTTGTATGTTGTTCCATTTCCCACTTATTGTGTTCCTCCTCCTGGCTTCCCTCCGTTGCGTGCATATTTCACCGTATACATAGTCAAGAACATGGAGTCATTAATGGTGATACAACAAAATGAGTGGCTGTCCTTTTATTCTCTAGTCCTGTTTACTTTGTCGTACCTTCTTGCATTTTGGCTTTAGCATCCACGTATCAGATAGACCCTATGCCGTTTGTCTCATTGTTTTTCGCTTACCTCACTCAAATAATTTGGTCTATCTCCATCCATTTCCCTGCAAATACCATCATTTTTTTCCTTTCTAATGGCTACATGTATTCCATTGTGTATAGGTTCCACCTTTTTTGGATCCATTTATCAGTTGTGTCTTATTTGGGTTGTTTCCAAATCTTGGCTATTGTGAATAGTGCTGTAATAATCATAGAGGTGTTTATGTCTGTATATACTGGTTCCTGTTGTTCAGAGTAGATGCCTAGAAGAGGTATGGGTTCATAGGACAGGTCGATATTTAGGTTTCAAACGTACCTCCAGACTGCTTTCCAAATTGATTGTATTAGTATACATTCCCACTAGCAATGCAGTAATGTTTCTTCCTTTGTATCCCTTCCAGCATTTGTTATTGGCTGAATTTAGGATGTGGGCCATTTTGACTGGGTAAGGTGGTATCTCAGAGTTGTTTTTATTTGCATTTCCCTTACAGCCAGGGATGATGAACATTGCCTCATGTGTTTCTTTGCCGTTTTTATCTCTTCTTCTGAGAAGTCTCTCTTTAGCTTCCTTGACCATTTCAAGATTGGTTTGTTAGGTTTGTCAAGGGTTAGTTTCTTGACTTCACCTTATATAATATAATGGATATTATAGTATAATGGATATTAGACACTTGTCTATTATATTACAGGTAAATATTTTTTCCCATTTCTTCCCATTTCCTGGTAATCTCTATGATTCCTTTTGGTAGGCTTTTATAGTTTTCATGAAACAGACCCTCTATAACTTTGGTTAGGTTAATTCCTAGAAACTTTTCTTTTTGAGGGTATTGTGAATGTGGTTCATCCCTTGATTTCCCTTTCTATTTGTACATGGTTACTATACAGAAAGGTGACTGATTTTTGTGGGTTAATGTTGTATCCTGATACTGTGCCAAATTGGTTTATAAGCTCTAAGAGTTTGGGGATGGAGCTTTAGGGATTGGTAATTTATAAAATAATGCCATCTGAATAAAGAGATAGTTTATCTTCTTCCTGTCCTATGTGGATCCTTTTAATGTCTTTCTCTTGCATTATTGCTCTGGCTAAGAATTCCAGAACTATATTTAAGAAGCGTGGATAGAATGGGCATCCTTGTCTTGTTCCTGTTTTTAGGGGAATTGGTTGTAGTTTTTCCACATTAAGTATAATAATGGCCTTTGATGTGTCATGTAAGACTTTTATTATCTTATGTAATGTTCCTTCTATTCTTATTTTTTCCATAGATTTTAATATAATTGAGTGCTGAATTTTATCAAAAGCCTTTTCTGCATCAATGGAGATAATCATATGGTTCTTGACCTTGGATCTGTTGAGGTGATGGATTAGATTTATTGACTTACATATGTTAAACCATCCCTGCATCTCTAGGATAAAGCCCACTTGGTCATAAGGTATGATTTTTTAAAATGTTTCTGGATTCTGTTGGCTGCACTTTTATGGAGGAGCTTTGTATCTGTCTTAATAAAACAGATTGGTGTGTAGTTTTTTTGTTGGGTCTTGCCTGGTTTGTGGATGAAAGTGATATTGGCTTCATAGAATGAGTTTCTATTTCTCTGAAGAGCTTGAGGAATGTGGGTATTAGTTCCCATTAAAGGCCATACAGAATTCTGTAGAGAATCCATCAGGTCCTGGGCTTTTCTTGTTGGAAAATTTCTGTTTACTTCTACTATCCCATTGTAGGTAATTGACATGTTTAATTGATTTCTTTCTTCTTGGTTATGTTCGGGCAATTTGTATTTCTTTTTCTCAGGCAGAAAAAGAGTTTAATTACTGAACTGCTGCCCACACCATGTATGGTGAAGAAGCACAGCTTAAAAGGAAGGGGGAGACCCACCTCTGGGCCAGGACTTATCTAGGCTAGGGAAAGGAAGTAGTGTGACTAGGTGGGGGAAAGGTGTGGCCACACTGGATCTCAATGTGACCTCAGGGTCTGAGACCCTCCTAAGGTCAGATGGGAGGTTTGTGACCAGAGATGGCTCAGGATGTGACCTAGCAGGAGGGGAAGGTGGCTGATTCCAGGTTTGCTAGTTACCTATGTAACAGATATTGGGCAGAAACTTAGCCAAGAAGGAGGGAGGTGTTCCTGTTCAGACCTTACATTCCAGCCTTTTGATAATTATGAAAAAGGGTGAAGATTCTCTCTGGCTATTTCCTGTTTGCAAGGGTTATGAACAGTAGGGATAAAAGGCTGAAATGAGATCCCATGTGAGAAAAGGCAGCAGGCAACAGCTGTCACTTGGACAATGAGTACTTAGATGAAGTCTGGAGGAGGCAAGTCTCTTGGATGAAGTATGAAGTCTCATGAGGCATTGAGGGACTGAAAAAAATACTTGAGAGCAAATAAATGGCAAGAGGAAAGACTTGGGGCTGAAAATGTTGGTGGAAATATCCCTATCTACTTCTGACATCTGGTGACTGGGTAGAGAAGAAGTCAAGTGACAAAGGCAAGAATATAAATTCCTGTCCAGTTGAAAGTTAGACTGGTATGGACATTAGATGGGCAGTCTTCTTACTTCTATTGGCCTCCCAGCTCTGGTTAATTTTGAAAGGGCAGGCAAAAAGTGGCTGATTTGTGTCATTTCCTCTTACTCTTTTTCATGTTCCTTTGTTCTGCAGACAGGCTGATTCTAAGTGTCATGGGTGGGATGGTTTGTACCAGTTGGTATTCAAGGAGGTTTGAACTCAATTCCTGGGCACAATCCCTGAACACTTGCAGTGTTCGCTGGTTAGAATTAAGAGGCTTGAGCCAAGCTTCCACCCTGGCTCTTTGCAGGTTAGTTGGGAGATGGAGTGTTAGGGATTTTTCAGCCCGGGCTGGATTTGAATTGCAACTTTTGTCACAAAAACCCTTTGTTATTTCCAATTAAAGCAACAAGGAGATCAAATAGAATAAGTAGACCTTACTTGGTCTTTATCAAGAATTGACCAAATATTCGGCAATGACAAAACTTGTTAGATGGGAGAATATTAGCTCAGATATGCCCAATATTTTAGCATCATGTATTCAGTACTAAACTAAACAACACAATACAAAAGAGGCAAAACTCAAATCCTAAAATTTTAAACAACAATGTTTAGACATCTTTGCTAACAAAGCACATCAGATGGTGGGCCTCTGTTACCAGACTCTGTGAAAAGAGCAACTTGTTAGCAAGGCACATTTGCATAGATGGATGGAGGAGAAGTAAGTTTTTTGGAAGTGTAAGGATTGGAGGGGGCCAAATCCTTAACCCACCATTTGGCCAAGATGGCAAACTCAAGATGGCAAATTTCTAAAAACATGCAAAGAAAGCCTGAACAAAAAATCAAGCCTAATTTGGCTAGCCTTTTAGAGGGAACCTAGAAGGGTTCCCCTGGACCCAGCCCATGTTGCACACTTCATGGCACAATACAAATAGTAGTAGAAAAGAAAGGGAGAGATATAGAAAGTTGGACATGATTAGCAGAGAGCAAAGAAATCCTGAAAGTGAACAGACTTCTGACTATTTACCATTGCAGAGGTAAAAATTGTCTAAATCTGAGAAAAGCATACAAAAATTAGGTGCTCTGTCTATCCAGGGAGGACAGCAGGCATTTCAGAGGGGTTTCATGGCTCGGGCATGACTTGTAGCACCCCAGTAATTGTGGAGTAGAGTCAGTCTGTTGAGTGAAGGAGAGCTGACCAGGCAGAAGCGTTGTCCCTACTTCCCTTAGAGCACTCTAGAGAGAAATCGCCAAGACCCCATAACCAAGTATCCTCGGGTTCGGAGGTGACCAGCCTTTTTGCTAAAGACCATAGGAACTCTCTGGCATGGCGCCACATCTGAACAGAGATTGAGCAACAGAGAGCTGTAGAGAGTAGTTTCACTTGCCAGAGAAAAGAAGTGGTGTGGATGTAGATATGAAGGCCAGCAATGGTATTGGTGAAAAATCACGTGTGATGTCTCAAGGCAGTTTAGTTCACAGAAAAGGGGTGTTTAGACAATTCTAACATTTCCAACTCAAAAACCCCATCTGAGTCACAGCATCATATGTAAGGAATATTAAATAGGTAGGTTTCATTCGATATCCTATGAAGAGAATACTACACATTATTAAGGCAAGAAAAGAAGTTTATTTATCTAACTGCTGCTCCCACCATACATGGTGGAGAAGCAGGACCAAAAAGGAAAGGAGGGATAGCAATTTGTATTTCTGTAGACATTCATCCATCTCTGCTAGGTTTTTCTTCCTTTGTGAGTAGAGTCACTTATGATTATTATACAGTCCTTATGATTGTTTGGATGTCTTGGATGTTTGTTTTAATTTTTTTGTGGTATCTCTGGTAATATTGATGTGGGTCTCCTCTCTTATTTTGTTAGTTACTCTTGCCAGTGGTCTGTCAGTTTTATTGATTTTTTCTTAAAAACAGTTTTTTGTTTAATTAATTTTATTTATAATTTTCTCAGTCTCTATCTCATTAATTTCAGCTCTTATTTTGGTTATCTCTGTCTAGCAAATTTAGGTTCAATTTTTTCCTATTTCTGTAGCAGTTTTACTTGTATCATAAGATTGTTTACTTGGTCTCTGTTTTCTTGATATGTGCACTGAGAGCAATACATTTGCCCCTCAGGACTGCTTTCGCTGGGTCCCATAGGATTCTTTGTGATGTTTCTTCATTTTCACTGAATTATAGGAACTTTTTAATTTCTTCTTTAACTTCTTCTGTGACCCATGTGTTCTTCAACTTAGTGCAGTTTAATTTTCATGTGTTTAAGATTTTTCTATTTTATGTCTTGTTATTGAGAACTAGTTTGATTCCACTGTGGTCAGATAGAATACAGGGTATTATGTTGATCCTCTTATATTTGCTTAAATTCCTTGTATGAACTAAGAAATGATCTATTGTAAAAAAAAAAAAGTGGAGGGTTTGGCAGGAGTTAGACCCTGCTGGTGTGAATGCCTGTAATTGTAGCTACTCAGGAGGCTCAGATCTGTGTATTCAGGTTCAAAGACAGACCAGGCAGGAAATTTTATGAGGCTTTTCTGGGGTTGATCAGCACCACACACTGCATCATGTCTGGGGTTGTTCACCACATTTGCCACCATGGGCTCACCTGGGATGCTTATGCAAGCCGGTATGGAGAGGCCCTCCACACCACCACGAGTCAGTGTTAACCAGTACTGCTGCCTCAGGCTGGCCTAGGGTGCTTATGCGGGCCAGTATGGAGTGGCACAAACAGCCATTGTTCTGGAGTTGTTCACTGCCAATGTCCCCACCACAGTTATCACTGCCTCCCCAGGCTGGTCTGGGCTGTTTCTGTGGGCTAGTACCAAGAGGCATTGTGCCCAGAGTCTGGGTGGTTTGCCACTACTGCCAGCTGCTGCTGCTGATCAAGGTTAGGCTAGGTTGTTTACACCAGCAGGACAGAGGTGCCATACTGTGGGTCTAGGGTCATTTGTCACTGCTGACAGCTGCTGCTGCTCCTGACTGGGTTGGGCTGCTTGCACCAGCCAGGCAGAGGTGCCATGCCAGGAGGTTGAGGGGAATCTTCATGGCGGCTCTGTCTTCTGAGATTTCGGTTTGTATTTTCTGGGTAGGCACTGGACCTTGGGAGTCTTCTGTGAGCCTTGGGATGCTTGTGGGTGTGTGATCCTCAGAGGGTCCAGAGCCAGCCCACTTAAGCAACCTGGCACAAAGCTCCACCACTTAAGCTGCTCAGCAGGGAGCCCCATCACCAACAAGTGGTGTGGGAAGGGTCTTCTTACTTTACTGTCTGTGTAGGTTTTTCCCTTTTATTTTTTCACTTTCTGTATCTCTCTGAGTAATTGCCTTTTTTTTGGTGGGTCACTTGCAGAAACGGAGCATTGAAATCCAAACTCTGTATTTCGTTGGGGAAATACAGAGGGGCCATCTTGGCCCCTCCACTTCAGGTGGAGTTTTTCTTAGGTGGCTGGTGGGCTTTGGTTACCAAAGGATAGGTCCATAAAAGAATATGTTTTAAAGCCTACAGATTGTAGTTAGACATTTCTGTTAATATAGCCTTCCCAAATTTAGGAAATGAAGGGGGTGGTCTACCCTAAAATATTTCAAAGGGATTAAATCCTTTGACATAAGGGCTACATCTTGCTCAAAGGAGAGCAAAGTGGAGGAGGCTCACCTAGCCATGGACAGTCTCTGTATTTAATTTAGTTAGTTTGCTTTGAGGGCATATCCATTCTTTCTAATGCCTTGAACTCTGAGTTCTATAAATGGATTGTAACTTCTAATTTATTCCTAGAGTGTTAGTTAATAATTGAGAACTTGGGCCATGAATGCAGGGCCATCTTTGGACCCCACAGCTAAGGGTAAGCGAAATCAAGGAATTATTACATGCCTCAGCTCAACCTGAAAAAGTGTCTATTATTGCTAATAGATACCAATACCCATACTTTCCAGGCTTTACCTCTATGAAGTCCACTTTCCCAAATTCACCATCTGAGTTTCCTCACATATGAATTCTTTCCATAGGTTCCAGCTTTTGAGCATTTACCTGTTGGAAATTACCTACACACCTTACAAAGTATTGTCAGGCTAAAGCCACACTGGTTTCAGAACAGTTTTACGTAGTGGTCTCGGGAAATTTACCAGGGTGCAAATATCTACATGTAAACTGACAGAAAACTTGAGCCTGTATGCTTTTTTCAAAAGTTCAGTGTCAACATTTGCACACTTATTACAACTATTTTTGCTTCTTCCTTTAACTTTAACGACGAGTAGCTCTAGAGATCCTACTGGTTTTAGAGTGATCTCCCAAGCTACCTGATCAGCTAAGATGTTTTCCTGTATCTTAGGGTCTCTAGTTTCTTTAACTCCTGTCCAGTACTCTGAACCTTGGAGACTTCTTCCATTTTATTCTCCTCCTTTTCTCTTAAACTTGCTTTCAAAATCCCACTCTCCTTCTCAATGTGCTCCTTGAACTGTAACTGTTTTGGCAGGGTCACAGGAGAGTTCTTTTGACAGGACAAATGCTGCTCCTTCTCACAACACCTTTGCTTGATTTTCAGCTCCTCCCTGAAGTTCACAAAAGTGCTATTGTGAGGTATTATATCTCACCTCAACCTGTTCCCTTGAGACACGATGCTTCTGCATTACATTTATGGTGAAGATCTTAGCAGTCTTTTGGGTCTTTTACTCTAGTAGTTTCTCTTTCTAGTTTTCCACTTCAGTGTATTTTTGTGACAGATCTTTCAACTGTTTGTTTAGCCCTTCTGTTTTTCTTCCTAATGCTCTTTCCCTTTCCCTAGCATTCTCTATCAAAGCATGTGGCCCTTTAACTCTTTCTGAAGAGTAACCATCTCTTTCTTGAGCCTGATATTTTCCTGTTCAGTTTACTTGGCCTCATCTATGACAGCACTTCCCTGTCTTCTCTGCTAATTACTCTTTCCTTTTCACTCTGTTTCTTTGAATTTCTGGTGACAATTTTCAAAGCTTATAATCGACATGTACTTCAGCCTAATACATTCTTATATCAGATCCAGCTCATTTTTCAAGTCCACGATTTCATAATGCAGCATCAGGATATCTTCTTGGCCTCACTTGTGGTTAGCAAGGATGGCAGTATTGGTGTCTTGTGCTTCTGTCGGCCTGTGGTCCCCTAATTTGCCTCATACTCCAGGCTAATGTATTTGATTCTGAGTGTTTTCTAGTTTCCTTTTGAGGATTTTCTTCTCATTTTTCACTCTCACAAGCTTATATGTTCAAATCTTTTCTTAACATCAAATAATTCTCTCTGTTGTCTCCAATGTGCTCTTCTATATGCTTTTAACATCTTGGTTCATTTTAACTGGCACATAATGGAGATTCAGTTTTTTATAAGCCTGTGTTTTGAGATACAAGTGTGTAAATTTTTCTTTGCCACATTTCTTCTTAAGTTCAGAGGGCTGCTTTTCAAATTTAACACAGTTGGAATTAAGAGCCCCAAGCTCCTTTGCATATTGCTCCAGAGATATGAACACATTTTCCATGTATTTAATGTGAATACATACCTGTCATTTTCCTTTTTTAAATTTTTTAAATTTTTTTAATTTTTTAAATTTAATTTAATTATATTTGTGAACATACTCTACAGAGGGTTTCCAATTACATGGGCAGGATAATGCATACATTTCTTACCAAGCATTGCTGTGTCCTCCTTGGACATTCATTTTCCCAATGTCCACTTTGCTTTCAATAAGCAGTCTGATCTAGTCCTAGAGGTTCCCTACTGCCATTTCCAAATGAATTGTACTGTCTTTGCCAAGGGTTTCTTGATCCCTATTCTGGTGCTCTTAACAAAACTCAATCCCCTTTCTTAGAGTCTTTTATCCAGGGTATCTCTGTTATCAAACACCTACTGGGTAACCACTTCCAAATTACAATACATCATTCCCTCAAATCCTTCTAACTTTTGAAGCTTTTTTCTAATATCTGGGGCTGACTGGGTAACAAAGGCCATATTTAGGGCTCTTTGACTCTCCAGGGCTTCAAGATCTATAGGCCTATATGTCCTATAGACTTCTGGGAGAAGTTCCAGAAAAACATTAGGGTACTCACTGGGGTACTTTACCATCTCACTCACCTTAGATTGATGACTTGGCTATCTAGCCAATAAGGTATCCCTGCTAATCAAAACTAGCAATAATAGGTAAGCACTTCCATACCTCGATCACAGTTAGTATCAGCTTGGGTAAGTCTGTGGAAAGACTTGCTCCAAATGGTCTGGTTAATAGTGGAGCTACTCTCTGGTCTAAGGATTACTTTCAAGTCACCAAGCAGGATTCACTCCCCTTTCTACCAGGTGAAAAGCACCTGTAAAATTTGATGACACTCATTCCGGATGTGCTTGTGTGTGAAAATTCCTGTCTCTAATGAAGTAATGAGCCCCTTTTTTTCTGAAAAGGATAGAGTTTGCTTTTTCCAGTTATACAGGTCACTAGTTGTAAAGGGAATATATATTAAAAAGGGGTCCTGCCCCCCATCTCCTTCATGTTCCTGTCTCAAGTGTAATAATGGTAACATATGACCTACCACCTCAGGCTGGTAAAAGTAACCACTTTTGGTATGGGAGGACTTAACATTACAGGTGCGAATGGCAAAGAATAGGAGAGAGAGTACATCAATGCATCTTCCTCTGAGGGACTCTATAACCCTTGGGGAGAATATTTTTTGGCTATAGGAACTTTAGGCCTTGTTCTCCCATCCTGAAAAAAGGAGTAAGCATAGGTGCATACAACACACAGATAGAACTATCAGTATACACAAACAGACCAATAGCCACAGACACTTAACTTACATGTCCCATATCTCTCAATGTTGACCTCTGCAGGAGGTCCCAGATGACAGAGACAATGTCCCAGATTGCCTCTTGAGGAGGCCGCAGGTGACCCCTGGAAAATGTCACATATGTCCTCCTTAGGAGGCCCTAGATAATCTCTCATGGAGGTTCCAAATGGCTCCCCAAGGAAGTGTCAGATGATCCCCAAAGGAGGTCCCAGATGTCCTCTCAATGAGGCTGAGATTACCTCTCGAATAGCTCCCAGATGGCCCCTCAAAGAGGCGATAGATGAACCCCAGAGGAGGGTCCAGATAACCCTCTTGAGAAAGTCACGGATGACTTCCAGAGAAGGTCCTATATGGCTTCTCAAGGAAGTGCCAGATGATGTCTGAAGACAGTCATGCATTTCTCATCAAGGTAACCCAAGCTGACCTCCCAAAGAAGTTCCAGATGACCTCAGGAGGTGGTCCTAGATGGCCTCTTAAGGAAGCCTCAAAGACTACTTTTGAAGAGGTCTCAGGTTGCCTCCTGAGGAAGCCCCAGATGAGCTCTGGAGAAAGTCCAAGATGGCCCCTGAAGAAGGCCCCAGATGACCTCCAGAGTAGATTTCAGATGGCTTCTCAAAGAAGTCACAGATGTACTCTTGATGAGGTTCCAGATGGCTTCCCAAGGAAGCCCTGCATGACCTCCCAGAAGCCACAAATGACCTCCAGAGGGAATCCCCAAAACAGGCTGGCAAGCTTTCCCAGACATACCCTTAGAGGGACCTAAATGACTTTTGTCACTGTTGGTCCTCCGGAGACAAACACTCGAGGTAGACTCTTAACCCTGAGGGTTGACACTTTCACCTATGGGGATTTTTCCCTGGGGCCAAGGCTTGATGCTATCCAAATTGATTATCTTCATGGGTTTTCTGAAAATTCGGCACTCTGTAGTTCAAGAGAATCCATCGAGACACATCTAATATAATAAATTTTCTCCAAACCACCAACCCCCAAACTTATGATATCCAACGCTCCAAACATCAAAGGGCAAGTCTTTTTCCCCCTTCCCTTTGCCTCTCCTTGGCTACAGAACTATACATCCTTCTATGTCTTTCCATTTTTCCCTTCTACCAGTTTATTCTTCTCTTCAGGCCTCTCCACTCTCCACAGGTCTGAACTGCTTTGCCTAGGTCATCAGTTGCCATCCTTCACCTCCTCTCCCCTCTCAACTTCCTCTCCTCCAAGGTCTTTCCCCTTCTGCTATCACACCAATTCCTTCCTTCCAGGACTTTTCCCTTTTTCTCTTTCCTTTTATTGCTCTGAACAAGTAACCTTTATATAGTCTGTACCCCTTCTCTACACCAACTCCCTAACAATTTTCAACTGTCACATCCCAAACTGCCCACAGCCCAATCACTTCTTAACAGCTCAACACTTAGTGATTAATGCATCTCCCCTCCCACAGAATGCCCCACCTTCTTTGGTGGCATACTTTGTCCTCTCCAACTGGCCAGAAGATGGTGCCTGGCTGATTATCAGACCCTATAGATTATTGGGGCCCTGCTGATTATTACAGTATCCTCCTGGTGAACTAGTAGCAATTGAAATTGGAAATTTGATTTTAACATTACAAACTCGTTGTGACATCACAAACCCATTTTGACATCATCATCAGCAAAACATCACAAACCCAATGTGACAATATTGTCATTGTGACATCATGATTCCATTGTGACATCTCAAATCTATTATGACCTGTTAGCTCCTTTGATAAATCCATGCCCTTTTCAACAGCACAGTCCCTTTGTGTACCCATATCCTTGTTGTTAACTGACAATTGAGATCAGACATGCCATTATAACATCAAAAGGTGTTTGTGACATCAACAGTGTGACATCACATTTTCATTATGAGAGCATCAGCTCATTGTGATATCACCAAACTCAATGACATAATCTCATTATGACAACAATTCTCATTTTGACATCATAGACATTGTGAATGCCTAGTCTGTGATTTCATTGTATTTCAAATGTGGCATGAGAGATGATATCAGAAACACATTTTTGTGCCTACATAACCATTTTGTCATCATAATCACTTTGTGATATCACAGTTCCATTGTGATACTACTAACAGAATGTAATATCACAAACATCTCCTGTCCTCATAACTTTTGTGACATGCTAACATTGTGATATCTTAGACCTTTTGCCCTCATAATTTTCCAACCTGATATTTCAGGTATGACATGAGATACCAGAAATCCACTGACATCATGACCATTGTGACATCACACTGACAGATTTTATGATCATCGTGTCACATTGGGACTTCACAAAAGTTTTGATGTCACAATTAGTTGATGATGCAATAGAGGTAAGGGGTCACAGTAGGTCTATGATGTCACAATTCGTTGGTGATATCCAAATGGCATAAAGGATCGCATTTGTCATGAAATCACAGAGAATATGAGTTCACAAATGGACTGTGGTATCTACAAAGGCATGTGTTGTTGCAAATGTGTTGAAGTCCTAAGAGGATTATGTCACAGTGTGACACAATGGTCATGATGTCTGTCAGTATGATGTCACAATAGTCATGATGTCACAGTGGATTTCTGATATCACATATCCTAACTGAAAAATTATAAGGTTGAAAACAGTTTATGAGCTTATAAAGGGCCTAAGACATCACAATTGGAGCACATCACAAGACATGAGGACAGTGCTGTCACACAGGCATCAAAGATGGCCCTGAGAGGAAGTTGAGTGGGCCAAGCCTGATTTGTTTAAGTTCAGTGGGTAACCAGCTTGTGGAAGCTTAGGTGCATGGTAAGGTGTGACCTTTACAGTGATTGGTTGGTTCCATTTCCTCCCCTCCCACGCAGTCTTTTGCTTCAAAAAGGGCTTGCTCTGTGTTAATAAATGAGTCACTGCTTGAATTGAATCCCACTGCTTCTGATTGTCTCTTAGGCTAGAGGAGGCTGGGGAATGGACCTTTCCTTGGACCCTGTCCATCTTTTGTGGGTCAAAGGAAGACTTGACATCTGGCTCCCCACATTGGGATCGAAAGGAAAAGACACCAGCTGAGGCTAAGCACTATCTCAGGGTAAGTGAAACCCTTAGTATGGGTAATGCTATTTCACAGAGGAAGGAAAGGGCAACATTAGGCCTAGATGGAGTAAAGGAGGACTTGGGAAGTGAGAAGGAAATGGAATGGGTCAAATTCCACAGAGAATGCACCAAAACATGCACAGTGGAAATCAAAAAGAGGGTGAAAGTTACCCCCTATGATTTGGGTGCCAGTGACGGTCTTAGATCCCCACACTATTCCCCTGATTGGGGGGGGGTGGGTAAGGCTCCTTATGGGACCTGCAAGAGGGATCGGCAAGACCAGGACCCTTACCAACCTTCCATAGAGGGGCCGAGGGCTGGGGAAGTAACCTACTTGGAGTCTTGACATTTAAGGGAAGTGCCACATAGGAGTCCAGACCTTAGGCCACAGGATTCACTTCCCCAAGCTTATCCGGTCAATCTGGCACCAGGAGGTAATATGCCCTTGGAATGGTATCCATGGGAAGCTAAAGATCTGAAAGAGCTCCTCAAAGTGGTGGTGGAGGACGGCCCAAACTCTCCTTGGGCCCAGACTCTATTACATGACATTGCTTATCACCTACTTGTGTGTCTGGTGGGATGTGGCCAAAGCCCTCCTCAACAGTTATCAGTTTATTAAATGGTGTGCCTTCTTTAAGGAGGAATGCAGACTGTGGGTGGAGAATAATCAGCAGGCTCAACCCATGATACCTATTACTTATGCCATGTTAACAGGGTCAGGGGAAAGGTACTCCACTGGCTTCCAACAGGTCACAAGACCTGGCCCATACAATGACCAGGTGAGACAGGCAGGAATTGCTGTATGGTACAAACTGGATGATGGGCCCACTGAAGCCTCTAGATGAGTTTGTAGACTGAGTTCAACAAAGTATTAACCACAAGCTGTTGGCAGGGAACCTCCAAGATCAGTTTGTAAAGTTGCTGATTTGGGAAGGTGTGAATGCAGACCACTGCATGGCCTGCATAGGATTTAGAGAGAGTTCCATGAGCAGATGTGTGGTGGCCTCACAGGATGTGGGAATGCAACAGCACCAGTCACAATCATAATCTTTACCTTTACAGGTTCAGACATCTGCAATGACTGAGGCTATTACCCAGGGGCTGGCAGCCCAAGATGGAAGAACCTGAAAACCATTGGGGAGAGGGACTTGTTTTAAATGCGGGCAGGAGGGGCACTTTAAGAGGGACTATTCACAACCCCCCCCCTGCCAAATCGCCCGGGCAGTCCTAACCTCCCCCTACACCCTGCCCCAGGAGCAGGAAGGGGTACCATTGGAAATAGGATTGTCCATCCAAATTTGATGTAAACAGAAAGACGTTAAACTAGGGGAATTGTGTATTCCAGCCCCGTTAACTCAAGGAGGAACCCACTCTGCTCTGAGTCCCAGGCAACCTCATGGCAGGGTGATCCAGGCCCATAGGATTGTACCCCTGGAGGAAGGACTCCACCTTAAAATGACTATTTTCATAGGTGGGAAGCAGTTTCACTGCCTAATTGACACGGGGGCAGATCAAACCATACTCAGAGAGGAGGAAGTGCCCTTGGACTGGAAGTTTGCACCGGGGCCCCCAATATTGGGGGTAGAGGGCAACTCCCAGTCCAGAGAGACGGTTGCCCGTATGAAATGGACTAGACCAGATGGAGAACGGGGAAAGATATGCTCTTAGTGGCAAAAACCTCACTGCCAATTTACTAGGGCAAGACATGCTAAGATAAATGGATGCCATCGTCACTACCGACCATCGAGCATCCTATGATGATATCCTGGATGGAGAAGAAGCACAAAGGCTTAAACAGGATCTAGAGAGAGTTAAGGAAAAGGATTTTCAACTTTCATAATTACAGAGAAGAATATAGGGGATCCACTCAGGTATACCCCCAATCCTAAAGGCCACTGCTCTGGAGTACCTCCCATTAGGTGGAAACCCAGAAGCTCTATCTTGGTGGAGAAGTGGCCATTGACTAAACCTAAACTTGTAGCCCTCCACTTTTTGGTGAAGGAACAGATAAACATTGGGCACGTATGTCCTTCTATTAGTCCTTGGAACACACCTGTATCTGTTATTCAAAAGACCTTTTGTGGCTTGGCGTATACTCCAAGATCTAAGTAAGGTAAATGAAAGGATGGAGTTAGTAGGAACGCCCCTAAGAGGCATGCCCTGGACTCCAACACTACCTTCAGAATATACCTTAGTTGTGATTGATATTAAAAATTGTTTTTTTCTATACCCTGCATCCAGATGACTGCAAGAAGTTTGCTTTCTCCATCCCTTCTCTTAATTTTTCCCAGCCTGATCCGAGTTTTGAATGGACGGTGCTGCCACAGAGAATGGCCAATAGCCCGACCTATTGCCAACAATATTTGGCCCCACTTTTAGGGCCTGTGCTGGGTTCAGATACCTACTTTGCCTATGCCTCTATGGATGAGATAATTCTGGGGCACCAAGGCCAGGGATGCCTGGAGGGCCCTCTGGACCAGGTTCTCGCCATATTAAAAATAGCCATAGCCCTCAATAAAATTCAAAAGGTAACTCCTTTTAAGGTGCTCGTGTCTCACCTTACCTTGACTTAGGCCAGCTCCGTTAACCCTTTGCTGGACATTCCAGCCTCTCTGACCTTAATCCAACTTCAGAGACTTTGGGGGGAAAGCAGTTGGCTGTTGGCATGGGTTCCTCTCCCTAAAGATATTCTTGTGTCTTATTTGCTCTACTAAAAGGCAGAATGCCCCAAGAAGTTATTACAATTTCAGATAGCCATTGGGCAACAATTTTGCAGTTCCAAAAAGCCCTGGATGAAGTTTACCTGAAGTGGTATTCTATTTTTGAGCCCATTTTCCATTGGTTGTTTGCAGGTGTTACATTGATTTCTGCAGTTTTAACGTAAAGAGGGGAGCCATTAGAGTGGTTTCTTACTCCCCTGGGGGTCACACCTCGGGTGTACTCTCAGGCAGGCCAACTTGCAGATGTTATTGTCAAGGGAAGGACCCAAGCTCAAAGGCATTATGGACTCAACCCTCACTCCATTGTTTTTCCTTTTCAGATGGTAGACGTTGAGTGGCTCACTCGAGCCAATGCTCATCTTGCTCTCTCCGAGGAGGGGTTCCTAGGCCAAATTGATTGCCATTATGGACCATCCAAATGGACTGTCACGTTAGGGCGACTTCCCCTCAAAATGCTTTCTCTATTTTCTTCTACAAATCTTCCTGGTGCCCTCCATATTTTTTTCTGATGGAGGTAAAGCAGGCTCTGTGTATGCAGCCTTTGAAGAGCAACAAAAGACCCCGAGCCAACAAATATTTCAACCTTGTCAAGGGTCAGCACAATATAAAGAAATGCTGGCCGTAATTATGGCCCTTCAGGACATTCAAAAACCCTTTAATTTGTATTCTGATATCCTATATATGATTAATTTGTTCCCTCATATTTCCCAGGCACATATTAAGCTGGATGAAAACCCTATTTCCCCTCTTATGGTTACCCTTAAGGGTGTGTTAGAAGGGTGAGGAGCCACTATTCATATTCAACATGTGACAGGGAATTCAAAACTTCCTGTGTGTTTATCCGCAGGCAATAATTGGGTGGACCAGTTAGCTACTGGTCCACGAGTATTAACGTTACAAGAGGCTACCTGTTTGCATGATTTCACCCACATTAACTGAAGAGGTCTTCAACATAGATTTCCTCAGATTCCTGTAAAGGACCTCAAAAAGATAGTACATACCTGCAAAACATGCCAGCCCTTCTTAAAAGTATCCCCGTTATAACCACTAGTGGTATATCCCAGAGGCCTTTATCCTGGCAAACAGACATTACTCATTTCCTAGCCTTTGGTACATTTAAATATATCTTTGTCTGTATAGATACCTACTCAAGAGCATGTTGGGCCATAGCACATACAGGAGAAAGAACTAAACATTCACAAGCACATTTTCTTCAATGCTCTGCCACCTTGGGTCTACTAGCACAAGTTAAAACCGCTAATGGTCCCTGTTTTGTTAGTAAAGCAATGTCAGAATTTTTTGACAAATGGAACATTAATCATACTACAGTATTTCTCTATAATCCCCAAGGCCAAGCAATTATAGAACGAAATCACCAATGTCTTGAGAAATTATTAAAACAAAAAGTGGGAGTTTGCCCCCATATACAGTTACAGATAGCTTTGTTTACCATTAACATTTTAAGTTTTCCAAAAGGGGCAACTGAATCCAGTTTTCAGAAGCACTCGGGACAACTAAACCCTAAGCCCCAAGTGAAATTCAGGTGGAAGGACCCCCTGACACAACAATGGAGAGAACCTGACCTGCTAGTTACCATGGGCAGGGGATTTGGATGAATTTTTCCCACAGAGATGACAGCCTCCATTTGGACCCTTGCCAGGAACCTCAGTGCTGGCAATGCAGATATAGCTCCATAAGAGAAGCTGTCCCTTCAACCTGGTAGCTTGACCTTCATTTTGATCACCTCCCTATGTCATTACATATGGACCATTTAATATTTCTGTAGGAGCTATTTATTTTAATGCTACCTGCTCTAATATTCCTTTTACAAGCCCCACCTCTGGACTCTGAAATGGCAAAGACTACTATCCCATCCCTGACTGTTAAAGGAGTGCTAATGACATTGCTTGGCCTGGGAATGCTTTTGCTGATGTTTTTTCTATGCCTTCCTTGCATTATATGTGCACTGGAAACCTCTTATGAGTTTAGCCAGCCAGTTATAAATTTCCCTCAAGAGGAACCGCAGCCAGAGATGGGTAAGGGGGGGGGTGCCAGTCTGACCAACCTAAGACAGGCCCTTCAGCTTCGCTCTGAAGAAGTTAAGGATCAAGGGGAAGACAGACAAGATGATCCACCCAACCTAAGACAGGCAGGTTCGCTTCTTTGAACAAAGACGTGGTGTTGGGAGACAACAGTAAACTCAAAGTTCATCTTGATCCCTGTACTCGCTTGAAGGCACAAAGAACTGGCTTTATTGAAAGACACCATGTGCCCGGGATTGCTTTGCTATGTCTGCCGAGTTTTTTTTTTTAATTTTCCTTGTTTTTCTAGACTATAGTAGAATAGCCTGAGAGTGGGGGCCCACGAGGATGCACTGTGTCGCATACCCAGGCTGCTCCTATGTTCTGAAGAGGACAAGATAAAGACTGTTCTATATGCCCCAGAATTAATCGAACTTCTTCGGACATTTCTAACTGTGGTGGGGCTGATGTTTATTACTGTGCTAGTTGGGGATGTGAGGTAACTGGAACGGGCTCTTGTATCTTGCACAAGGGCCCTATACTTTTCTGGCAATCTTGCACCTGCATAGCCAATGCTATTCTTACCAATGTAATCCTGTTAAAATTACCTTTACAGAGGAAAGGAAAAGGATAACTAACTGGGAGTTGTATCTGCCATTAATACAGAAAGGGAGAATCTGTGGGCCACACAGGCAGGAAAGATGGCCCTGAGAGGAAGTTGATTGAGCAGAGCCTGATTTGTTTACCTTCAGTGTGTAAACAGCTTGTGGAAGCTTAGGTGTATGATAAGGTGTTACCTTTACAGTGAATGATTGGTTCCATTTCCTCTCCTCCCACGCAGTATTTTGCTTTAAAAAGGTCTTGCTCTGTGTTAATAAACGAGTTCCTTCTTGACTTGACTCACTGCACCTGATTGTCTCCTGGGCTAAGGGAGGCTGGGGAATGGGCGAGCAGACACATGTAGCTTTCCTCGGACTCTGTCCAGCTTTCATGGGATGGATGAAGACCCGACAGAAGAGGGCAGGTTTGTGATTTCACAGTTTGTTAGTGATATCACCATAGCACTGTAATGTCACAAAGTAATTGTGATGCCATATTATTTATGAGATCACAATGGTTTTCGGATATCAACCCAAATGCCACATTTGAAATAGAATGAACTAAGAAAATAGGCATTTACAATGTGTCTATAACATTGCAATGACAATTTAATGTCATAATGCTATGAGGTCATTGTAAATTGATGTGGCAAGGAGGTAATGATGTCATAATGACTATGTGTTGTCACACTGGTGACTGGGTAACAAAGGGTTTGTGATATTACAATGGCATATATGAATTCAATTATGTGTTCACAATGAGGATATGGATACACAAAGGGACTGTGATGTCACAAGTACCATATGTATTTTCAAAGGTACTTAGGGGTCAGAATAACTTTATGATACACCGTTGTGATGAGGTCACAACAGGTCTTTGATGTCATAATGATTTGGTAACATCTCAAACACATGTCCAGTTTCAACTGCTAGTATTTCACAATGTGCATACAAGTTCAAAGAAGGAGCTTGAAGTCTTAATGGACATGAATTTTTAAAAATGTTATGAGGTCATATTAGGCTTGTGAATACACAATGGGACAGTGATATCACCTTGGCAATGTCAACTCAATACAATATGTCAAAATATTGTTTTGGTGTCACAATTAGTTGATGATGCTACATTGGTGATGAGGTCACGAAAGATTGGTGATGTCACAGTGTGTTGTGCATGTCACAATGACATGATGGTTCTCAATTGTCTTTACCTTACAATGAGTATATGAGTTCACAAAGGGACTTTGGTTTCTCCAATAGTATATGTTGTCACACATATATTGAAATCCTAAAAGGTTTGTGATTCAGAATTTGTCACAATGGGTATGAAATCTGGCAGTGTGATATCACCATGGTCATGTTGTCACTGGGAATTTGTGATATCAAATGTCATATGTGAAATTTAATGAAGTCAACAAGAGATTATGAGGACAAAAAGGCCTAAGATATTAGAATTGCAGCGTCACAAAAGTTATGATGACAGGATAGGTTTGTGATGTCACGGGGGGTTATGTGATATTGTAATATGTGGTTATTGTGATATCACAGTGGCAACGTGATGTACAAAGGGATTGTAATGTCACAATGGTTATGAGTTCACGATTTGTTTATGATATCAACCTACAGGGCACATTTTAAATAGAATGAAATCACATAAAAGGCATTCATAATGTGTCTATGATGGCACAAGGGCAATGTGAAGTTCTAAATCTATCATATCATTTTAGTTGTGTAATTTCCCAATGTGCAGATGTTGTCAAAATGACAATGTGATGTCACAATTGTGATGAACTAACAAACTGTTTTTGATGTTAAAATGTCCTGTCTGATTCTCAATTGTCAATATTTCACAGTGGGGATTTGAATACACAAAGGGAATGTTATGTCATTAATCTATGTATTTTTTCAAAGGATATAAGAGGTCATAATAGATTTGGGATGTAGCAATGTGATCCTTGTGTCAAAACAGCAATGTGATGTTACAATGGGTTTGTGATGTCATACTGGTGATGAGGTCATAATGGATTAGTTATGCCACGACTTTGTAATATGACAACTATTTGTCCAATTTCAGTTGCTACAGACCACCATGAGGACACTGTAAAAACCAGCAGTGCCCCTATAATCCACGGGAACAGATAGTCATCATGGCCTCTTGGTCTGGACCATCAGAGAGGGGAGGTTCATGCCACTGGAGGGGGCAGGACATGCTGCTGAAGGAGATAGGATATCAAGCCCCACATAGTGAGCTGCCAAGAAGTGATTGGGCATGAGCATTTGGGAAGTGATGATTGAAAACTGTTATGAATGAAATATATCGCAGTGGGGGAAGGGCACAGCCTATATATAGGCTGCATGTTCAGAGCAACAGAAGGGGAGAGAAAAAGGGGAAAGGCCTGGAAGGAAAGAAGTGATGAGATTGCAGGAAGGTAAAGACCTGGGAGGAGAGGAAATTGAGGGAGAGCAGGAGGTGAAGGATGGCAGCTGGCCACCTGGATAGGGCAGGGCAGGACTGTCAAGAGTAGAGCAGCCTGAAGAGAAGGGAATGGTGGAAGGAAAAAAAGAAAAGACCTGAAATGTAGGACAAGTCTGGAGAGAAGGAGGATGAAGAGAAAGGAAATAGCCTTGTCCTTTGAAGTGTGGAGTTTTGGAGATCATTATTTTGGGGGATGGTTGTTTGCAGACCAGTTAACAAATGGCTGGGCTGCTCTTTGGAGCTCTGAGTGTTCATGGTTGAGGCTGAATTTAGCTCTGGGCATTCAGCCCAGGTCAAGGTAGTCGCTTGTTACAAAATTTATGAGGACAAGGCAGGTTTGTGATGTTACATTGCATTAATGATATCACAATGGCAATATGAGGTCACAAAGGGATTGTAATGTCACAATGGTGATGGGTTTCTGAAATCAAACTATATGCCACATTTGAGATAGAATGAAATCACAGAATAGGCAATCACATTGTCTCTATGACCTCACAATGAAAATGTGATGTCATAATTCTATGATGTCATTGTCATTTTGGGATGTCACAATGGGCTGATGTTTTCCTAACAAAAATGTGATCTCACTCTTGAGATGATGTCACAAATCATTTGTAATGGTACAATGGCATGTCTGATATCAGTTGTCCTTTGTTCACAATGAGGATATAACTACCCAAAAGGACTGAGATGTCACAAACACCATGTGCTTTTTCAAAGGTGCTAAGAGGTCACAACAAGTTTGGTATATCACAAGGTGATCGTGATATCATTGTGGAAATATGATGTCACAATAAGTTTGTGATGTCACAATGGGGATAAGGTCACACTTGGATAGTGATGTCACTATGAATTTGTAATATCACCATGATATTACTAGATCACAATGAAGATACAAGTTCACATAAGGAGCTAGAAGTCAGAAAGGCCATGAATTTTGTAAAATATTATGAGTATGTAATATATCGGTGGAAATGCGATGGGACAAGATATCCCATTGGCAATATAAAGTTACCATTACATGAGATAGTATTGTTTTGAAGTCACAAATAGTTGGTAATGCCATATAGGTGATGAGGTCATATAGGTTTGTGATTTCACAATGGGATGGTGACCTCATGCTAGGTCTCTAATTGACAATGAATATGTAAGTTCACAAGGGATAATGATGTATCCAAAGGCATATGTTTGCACAAGTGTAATGAATCTTAACAGGTTTGTGATGTCACAATGTGTCTCAATGTTCATGACATCTGGCAATGTGATGTCACAGTGGTCGTGATGTCACCGTGGATTTCTGATATCACATCTCATACCTGATGTATTATGAATTAAGCAATTTATGAGCTCAGAGAGGCCAGAGATCACATTGGCAGCATGTCAAAACATTTATGAGGATAGGACAGTTTTGTGATGTCACAGTGGGTTAGTGATATCATAATGGCAATGTGGTGTCATCAAGGTACTGTGATGTCATTATGGTTATGTTATCACAATCTATTTCTGATATCAACCCACCTGCCACATTTGAAATAGAATGAAATCACAGAATAGGCATTCCAATGTATCTGTGACATCACAATGACCATGTGATGTCATAATGCTATGAAGTCATTGTTGTTTTATGATGTCACGATGGTCTGATGGTGTCATAATGACAATGTGATGTTACACTGGTGATGATGTCACAAAAGTTTTGCCATGTTAAAATGGCATGTCTGTTCTCAATTTGCTCAAAATGAGGATATTGGTACACAAAGGGCCTATGATGACACAAAGGCTAAGCTTTCAAAGCTTCTGAGGTCATAATAGGTTTGGGATGTCACAATATGATCATGGTGGCACAATGGCAATGTGGTATCACAATGAGTTTGTGATGTCACCACAGTGATGAGGTCACAATGCGTTAGTGATGTCTTATCCAGTTTTAATATAACAATGACATATGCAACTTCAATTTCTTCTAATTCACTATGAGGATACTGTAATAACCAGTGTTGCCAGAATTATCTGTGGGAGCTGATAATCATTGCAAATTTTTGGCCTGGCCCACGGGAGACTGTGGGGAATGCCGACAAATGTGGAGGTATCAAGCCTCACGTAGTGAGCTGTAAAGAAGTGATTGAGCTTTGGGCAGATTGGGAAGAGATGGTTTAAAATAGTTAGGCAGTAGATCCGTTGGAGTGAGGAGGGGTACAACCTATATATAGGTTGCATTTTCAGAGCATTGGAAGAGGGTATAAAAATGGGAGCTACCCGGATGGAAGAAAGTGATGAGATAACAGAAAGGAAAAAACCTGAGAAGAGAGGAAGATGAGGGAGAGCAGAAGGTTCGCAAGTGGTAACTGGGGCAGACTAGGGCAGGCCTGTGGAGAATGGAGAGACCTGAAGAGAAGAAGGAAGTGGTCGAAGGGAAAAAGTGAAAGACCAGGAAGGAAGGACAGGTCTGTAGTGAAGGAGGGAGGAATGAAAAAGTAAAAAGCCTTGCCCATTGAGGTTTGGAGATTCGGAGATCATACTTTTTTGGCTGGTGGTTTGCAGACCAATTAAGAAAGGGTGGGGCTGCCCATTGGAGGTCTGAGGTTTGGTGGTCAGGGCTGCTCTTGGACCTGGGTATCCAGTCCAGGATAAGGTAATCTCAGTCCCCATTCTATTGTAAATTGTTTTATTATATTAAATGTGACCACATGGTTTGTCTCCTTGCCTTAGAGGTCATAAGTACACGAGTTCACAGAAAGAGCTTGAAGTTTCAAAGGCCACGAATTTTCTAAGGTGTGATGTAGCCATATAGGTTTGTAAAAACACAATGGGACAGTGATATCACAATGGCAATACCACAAATGTCAAAATAATGCTTTGATACCACAATTAGTTGTTGATGCCATTCTCGTGATGAGGTCACAATAAGTTTGTGATGTCACAATGGATTCATGATATCAGAGTGTCATGGCAGATCTCAATGGTCATTAATTGACAATGATTATATGATTTCAAAAAGAGACTGTAATGTCTCCAAAGGCATGTGTTGTCACAAATGTGATGCCGTTCTCACAGGTTTGTGATGTCACAATGTGATAAAATGGTCATGATATCTGGCAGTATGATATCACAGGGGATTTCTGATATCACATGTCATATCAGAAATATGAGATTTAAAACAGATTATGAGCTCACAAAGGGCCTAACATATGACAATGTCACAAAACATAAGGACAGGACTGGTTTGTGATGGCACAGCAGATTAATGATGTCGCAATGGCAATGTGATATCACAAAAGATCGTGGTATCACAATGGTTATATGGTCAAATGGATTTCTAAAATAGAATGAATTCACAGAATAGGCCTTCACACTGTTATGTCTATGACATAACAATGTCACTGTGATTTATCATGCTATGATGCCATTGTCATTTGGTGATGTCACAATGAGGTGATGGTATCATAATGACAATTTGATGTCACTGCTGATTTATGATGTTACAACTGTTATGAGGTCACATTATTTTTCTGATATCAATGCACATGTCAAATTTTAAATAGAATGAAAAAGCCTGGAACCGGTGGCTCATTCCTGTAATCCCAGTTACTTAGGAGGCTGAAATCTGAGTATTGCAGTTCAAAGTCACCTCAGGCTGGAAAGCCCATGAGACTCTTATCTCCAATAAAAACCAGTAGAAAACCAGAAGTGGTGCTGTGGCTCAAGTGATAATGTGCTCGCCTAGAGCTGTCAAGCAGGGACAGCACCCAAGCCCAGAGTTCAATTCCCATGACCAACTAAAACAAAAAAAAGATTAAAAACAGGCATTCAGAATCTGTTTATAACATCACAACGACAATGTGATGTCATAATACTATCTTGTCATAGTTTTCTGATGTCAAAAGTAGTTGATGCTGTTATAATGAGAATGTTATGTCACACTGATACTGTCACAAAGTGTTCATGATCTTACAATGGCATGTCTGATATCAATTGTCAGTTCATAATGAGTTATAGTTACACAAAGAGACTGTGATGTCACAAAGGCCATGTGTTTTTTCAAAGTTGCTAAGAGGCCCTAATAAGTTTGGGATGTCACAATGTGATAGTGATGTCAAATATCTATGAAAGCTCACAATGGGTTTGTGATGTCACACTAGTGATGAAATCAAAGATTTGTGAAGACACATCTCATAATCACATGCCCAAATTCACAATGAGGATATGAGTTCACAGAAGAAGATAAATATAAAAGGCCATGAATTTTCTAAAATGCTATGAAGAAATACTAGGTTATTGAAAACACAATGGAACAGTGATATCACTATGGCAATGTGATGTTGTAATATGATGATTTAATAATGTTTTGATACCACAATTGGTGATGCCACACTATTGATGAGTTTACAAGAGGTGTGTGATGTCACAAAGGGTTGATGACAACAAAATGACACATGTGATCTCAATTGCATACTCACAATGAGTATATGAGCTCACAAAGGGACTGTGATGTCTCCAAAGTCATGCGTTGTCTCAAAAGTGATGAAGTCCTAACGTGTGTGTTGTCAGAATGTGACTAATGCTTATATTATCTATCAGTGTGTTGTCACCATGATCTAAATGTCACACTGGATTCGGGTATCACATTTCATATCTGTATTAGGTAAGAGAGTATTGGAATTTCACAGTGGATTAGTGATATTACTATGGAAATGTAGGGTCACAAAGGGATTGTGCTACCACAATGGCTATTAGATGACAATGTGTTTTTACTATATTAGGTTTGTGCTGTCACAATTGGTTGGAAATGTCACAATGGCATGCCAATTCTCAAATATCATTAATTCACAATGAAGATATGAGTTCACAAAGGGACTGTATTGTCTCCAAAGTCATGTGTTGGCACAAATGTGATGAAATCCTAACAGATTTGTGAATTCACAATGTGACACCATGGTCTTGATGTCTATCAATGTGATGACACAATATTCATAATGTCAGTTTCAATTTCTGATATCATATGTCATACCTGAATAATTATGAGTTTGAAAACAGAATATAAGCTTACTAAAGGCCTAAAATATCCTAATGGCAGCATATCACACAAGTTATGACTAAAATCTCATGGTCTTTGGATCTTAACTTTCTTTGAAATTGTATCCTCATTGTGAACTAGTAAAAATTGAAATTAGACATGTCATTGTAATAATACAAACTCATGGTGATATCACAAACTCATTGTGATCTCATCACCACTGTGACATCACAAACTCATTGTGACATCACATTGTTGTTGTGCATTCACAATCACATTGTGACATCACAAAGCAATTGTGAAGTCCTAGCACCTTTAAAAACACACATGACCTCTGTGGCCTCACAGACCCTTTGTGTACACATATTCTCATAGTGAAAATTGTGATCACACATACCATTGTATCATCACAAATACTTTGTGCAATAATTACGACTGTGAAATCACATTGTCATCATGAAACCATCATCTCGTTGTGATAACACCAAACCCCAATGACACCATACCATTTTTTTCTTCTGTACGTTTTTTTATTGTAAATATAATGTACAGAGGGATTACAGTTACATGAGTAAGGTAATGAGTACGTATCCTATCAAACATTGCTGCTTTGATATCACATTGTCACTTTGATGTCATAGACCTATTGTGAATGTCTATTCTTTGATTTCATTCTATTTCAAATGTATCATGTGGGTTGATATCAGGAAACCTTTGTGAACTCATTACCTTTGTGACATCAAAATCTCTTTGTCATAGCCTTTGTTATAACACTAATCCACTGTGACATCAAATACCTCTCCTGTCCTCATAACTTTTGTGATATGTCATTGTATTATTTTAGGCCCTTTGTTAGTTAAAAATCTGTGTTTGACTTCATATTTCAGATATGACATGAAATATTTAAAATCCAGTGTAACATCATGATATCACACCACTGGACCTCATAACCATTGTGTTATTTTGTGACATCTCAGAACTGTTAGTTCTTCAACTTTTTGACTACATACACTTTGGGGACATCAGAATCCCTTCCCAAACCCATATACTCATGCTGAGTTAATGACAATTGAGATCCCACATGCCATTGTGACATCACCAACCCCTTGGGACATCTCAAATCTATTGTGACCTCCTCATCAGTATGGTGTCAAAAATTGTGACAGTAAAACATTATTACAACATGATGTTGAGACATCACATTGTCATAGTGAAATCAGTGTCCCATTGTATTTTCACATAGTATGACCTCATGCAATGAATCTTCTTCTATCACCTGGTATCCTCATATTGAATTATGAGTAATTGAAATTGGATATATCATTCTAATATTATAAACTGTGACATTATAAAACCATTGTGACCTCATCAAAAACCCAATGTGACATCTCATTTCCATTGTGATCTTATGAATCACATTGTGCCATTCCAAAGCTATTATGACCTCTTACCACCTTTGCAAACACACATGGCCTCTGTGACATCACAGAATATTTTTTGTATCCATATCCTCATGGAGAGCTAATGACAACTGACATCAGACATACCATTAAAATATAAAAAAATCCTTTTTGACATCGTCATAATTGTGACATCATGTTGCCATGACAACATCAGCTCATTTTAACATGTAAAAGTACAATGACATCATAGCACTGTAACATTACATTGTCATTCTGATATCATAGACACGTGTTTGCCCTTTAGGTTATTTGATTCTATTTCTAATGTGGCATGTTGGTTGATATCAGAAACCCATTGTGAGTTCATGTCCATTGTGATATCATGGTGCCTTATTAGCATTACATTGCCATTGCAATGTCACATTGCCAAATTGATGTCACAAAGGGATTTTGATGTCACAAACGTTATGACATCACAATGAGTTTCTGATATCAACCAACATGCCACATTTCAAATACATTGAAATCACAGATTAGGCATTCATAACGTGACTATGATGTCACAAAGACATAATGGCAAATGGTATAATGTCATTGTCATTTTGTGATGTCACCATAAGCTAAAGATATCATAACAACAATGTGATATCATACTGGGTATGACGCCACACAGAGTTTATAATGTTACAATGGTTATGAGGTCACAATGTGTTTCTGATATCAACTGATATGCCACATTTAAAATAGAATGAAATCATAGGATATACATTCACAATGTGTCTATAACAGCAAAATGGCAATGCGATGTCATAATGCTATGATGTCACTGTAGCTTGGTGATATCACCATGAGCTGATGGTGTCATAATGACAGTCTGATATCACACTGGTGATGATGTCACAAAGGGTTTGTGATGTCACAGTGGCATGTCAGATCTTAATTGCCATTAGTTTATAGTGAGGACATGAGAATGAAATCACAATGACATACACAAATGAACTGTGATGACACAAAGGCGATGTTTTTTGTCAAAAGTGCTAAAGTTCCTAACAAGATTCGGTTGTCAAAATGTTAGTGATATAAAAATGGGTTAGTGATGTCAAAACTAGTTTGTAATATCACATCTTATTTCAAATTTCAATTGCTATCAGGTCACAATGATGCACGTTCACAGAAAGAGCATGATATCCCAAAGGCCATGAATTTTCTAAGATGTGATGAGGTCATAATAGGTTTGTGAAAGTATGATGGTACAGTAATATCACAATTGCAATATGATGTCAAATTATAATGTCATGTGTGTTATGTCACAATTAGTTGGTGATGCCATAATAGTGATGATTTCAAAAGATATTTGTGATGTCGCAATAGATTGCTGATGTGACAATTCCATTCCAGACCTCAATTGTCATTAACTCACAATGAGTATATAAGTTTAGAATGGGATTGTGAGGATTCCAAAGGCATTTGTTGGCACAAATGTGATGAACTCAGAACAGATTTCTGATGTGACAAATTGACACAATTGTCATTACATCTAGCAGTGTGATATCACTATATTCATGATGTCACAGTATATTTCTAGTATTTATTGTCATATCTGAAATAATATGAGGTCAAAAATAGAGTGAGCTTTCAATGGGCCTAACATAACATAGTGGCAACATGTCACAAAACTTATTAGGACAGGACATGTTTGAGTTCTCACAGTTGTTTAGATATCACAATGGCAATGTTATGTCACAAAGGGATTGTGATGTCACAATGGTTATGAAGTCAAAATGTGTTTTTGATATGAACCCACATGCCACATTTGAAATATAATGAAATCACATTATAGATATGCATAATGTATATATGATATCACAATGACAATGTGATGTCATAGTGGTATGATGTAATTACATATTTGTGATGCCACAATGAACTGATGTCCTAATGACAGTGATGTCACACCAATGATTATATTGTAAATGTTTTTTGATATTACAATGGCATATCTGATCTCAATAGATATGTCACAATGAGGATATGGGTACACGAAGATACTATGATGTCAAAAAGGTCATGTGTTTTTTCAAAGGTGCTAAAGATGTCATAATGTGTTTGGGAGGTCTCAAGGTGTTTGTAATGTCACAATAGCAATGTGACATCACAAAGGTTTGTGATGTCACATTGCTGATGAGGTCACAATGGACAGGACAAGTTTGTGATGTCACAACAGGTTAATGATATCACAATGGCACTGTGATATCACAAAGGGATTTTCATGTCACAATGGCTTTGAAGTCACAATGGATTTCTGATATCCTCCAATATTGCTCACTTGAAATAGAATGAAATCACAGAATAGGCATTCACAATATGTCTATAATGTCACTAGGAAATATGATGTCATAATAATAATAATAATAATAATATATTTAAGTTTAGTGATGTCTAAATGGCATGTCTAATTTTATTGGTCATTAGATTACCATGAGGATCCCAAAGGTTACTATATGCTGAGTCCTTCAAAAGGCACATTGTGCTGAGTCCATTACACAGGGTTCTTTGTGCTATCTTTTTAAAGTGTGCTGTGCGCTGTCATCCCAAATGGTGCTATGTTCTGAGTGCTTGAGAGGTAGGTATCCCCAACAATCACACACACACACACACACACACACACACACACACACACACACACACACACGGAGGTTCACGGTGTACCTTCCTGGTGTGTGGGGTGGATGGCGAAGAGTCTCCTCCAGTGGTTGGGCTGAGCAGCTGCTGGATTTAGGGGGAAGCCCTGAGCTGAGGTGTGGCTGTTTCTGCTATGGCCTGGTAGCCTTATAGCAGAGTCAGGGCAGCACAAGACCAACGGTGGGGAGGGGGTGTGACTGAGTGGCTGACAGGGCAAAGCCAAGGGGGCACATAGCTGCTACAGCCAGGGGCACACGGGTGCTGGTGCACTGACCTGGCGGTGGCAGGGCAGCCCAGGAGAGAAGTGGGGGCAGAGAGAGAGAGCAGATAGAAGAGCAGGCACATGCACCAGGGGAGGTGGCAACAATGGCTGGCCTCTGCTGCTCTAGGAGCACAGTTCTGGGCCAGGAGCACAGAGCACAGAATGCCAGCACAGCAGGCACATCCCTCGCACTTCCCCAGGGAGGGTCAGAGGCTAGGTAGGCCCTAAGTCCAAGGATCCTGGGCAGGGAGCTCAGCTTCAGGGAGGTGCACTCAGCCCTACCACCCGCCTGCCCTGCCCCAGCCCCCTTTCCTGCCCTTCCTGCGGCACTGCTTTTCAAGCATGTCCCTGCAGGTTCAGACCCGTGGTGACTTTTGGAGTCATGCAGCAATGTTGCACCCCCGGCTGGATTGGAGCCCTGACCTGGTCCCAGCCCCCGGTCCTCTGCTCTGGGCCTGAGCATCCACCAAGCCACTGCCTTCACTGCCTGGTGCACCTGAAACCATAGCCTACAGCTTCTCCCCAAAGCACACATGAGTGCTGCCCCATGGACCCACACCTCACGAACTCCCCCTATGCACCCCCTTCTCCTCCGCTCCCCCCCCCCCACGGACCCAGCCCAGTGACTCTCACCTCTCCTCTTGTGTTCCAACCACAACTCCCCAGGGCCAAGCAGGCCAGCCCTGAGTCTGAGACAAATGCAACCCAGGACTGGGGTGGGGGAGTGGATGTCGACTCAAAGAACCTAGTCCAATCCCTATTGGCCAACGTCCGAGGAAATAGGGAGATGCAGGAATGGGTGAGAAGGGGGCGTCACCTCACCCCTGGCCTGGAGCAGTGGGAGTCACACAGCTGCACATCTCCATCCTTACTCTCCCTGATGGGAACCTGGTGGCTTTAGTCAGAGGTGGGGAGCAGCATCTCCTCACCTGCCTTCTTGGGTCTTTTCCTTTTTTTCTGGGGGTGGGGGATGTTGGATGCAGAAGATAGGCCCCCATCTTGCTGTGTGAGACCTTGTCCTCTGTGCTGTTACCCTTTCACCTGAGGAGGGTCCCAGAAAAACCCACTAGGGAGGTGATGGCACTGGGGGTCAGATAGAAGGTGAATATCTGGGAGGAACACACCCCCTCTGACACACGTACACCTGGCCTGTCCCCCCCCACCCCAGCTGTCAACACGACTCACAGGGTGATCACATTTCCCAGCTCTGCCAGCATCTGCTGGTGCTTCCAATCCATCTGGTCTCCTTGTCCTCTCCAAGAATCCACCCAGTCGCCCAGAAGCATCTAGGCTGGAAGTAGGGAGTCTGTCCATGTATGTAGCCTTTAGGACCCAATCAATTTCCCCAACACCACCCCCATCCAGGGTCAGAAACACCCCTGTGTCCTGGCCTAAGGTTTTGGTGAATGAGGATTTAAGGCTGGTTGTTCCCAAGGGGAAGGGCTGGCCCTGTGAAAGGGGAGAGATGGGTCATGCTGTGTCATTAGAGTAGTGCTCCCCTTGGGTGGGAGCCCTTGGTTTTTACAAGGGAACAGGGAATGGGAACCTTTGTCCTTCAGCTTGTACATTGTCCCACATGAGGAACCAACAAACTTAGGAGAGGCACTACTGTGAGTCTGTGTGTGTGTGAGAGAGAGAGAGAGAGAGAGAGAGAGAGAGAGAGAGAGAGAGAGAGAGAGAGAGAGAGAGAGAGAGAGAGAGAGAGAGAGAGAGAGAGAGAGAGAGAGAGAGAGAGAGAGAGAGAGAGAAAGAGAGAGAGAGAGAGAGAGAGAGAATCTTTCTCCTTGTACAGACTGACTGTGCTCAGGTGAGTGATCAGTTGGCAAATTGCAGGTGCTGCATGGATGATGAGACTTCTGTCACCGTTCTGGATTTGGGTGTGTGTGTGGGGGGGTGTCTCTGTGTCTGTGTGTGTGTGTGTATGTTGGGAGAGCAGGGAGATGAGAGCAATTAAAATATATTTAAGTCATCATGTCTAAAAACAGCTAAAGCATTTGATTTCTGTGTGTGTATTTGTTGTTGTTCTTTTTTCAATACCTAGTACGAGCCCAGCCACAATTTTTGTGTTCTCCTTCACCGTTTCGTGGCTCCTTTATGGGAAGATTTCAGTAGACATTCCTTTCCTCCTATTTCCACCTATCTTCCCACTTTCCTGTAGCCCACAGTAGATGCTGGGCCTGCATGTGCCTCCCCTAGGTGACCTGTTTGAACCCTGGACTAGAGTGGACACCTGTCCTTCTATCCACAGCCAAAAGTTTGGTGAGGCGAGTGTGACAAGAGCCACACTATTCCAGCCAGACACTCTGCTTTTGTGTTTATATTCTAATTCAAGAGTTGGGAATGTGTCTGCCTAACAAAATTAGGGAATGAGGTGGGGGAGAGGGTAGGGCAGGGGCTGTGAAGCTATGACATGGCAGATGGTTCACCATGACCGAGGATGAGAGGGGAACCTTACCTAGGGCATTTATGATCTCTGTGAGCATTCAGGCATAGGGCTCTGGACCCCCATTGGTGGCCTGGATTCCCTCCTGGGGCATTGCACCAGTTTTCAATCCTCCCTGGAGTCCTGCACGACTCTAGTCCTGCCTGGGCTGTTTCCACCTGGACAGTGGTATGCAAGTCCATTCCCGCTGCTGGAGCCCTCTCCATATCAGGAGGTGGCAATTAGCTAGGGCTCACTGAATGCCAGTTTCTGCAACCAGCTGTAGGCTGTCTGGAAGGAAAAGGGGACCACTGACTTGGGAACACTTTAAGTTTGATTGGGACAGGGTGTTTCTTTTATTTAAGTTGGCAATTTTCACTAACACCTTGGATTATGGGTCAAATTAGATGGATGATTTCAACCGCCAAAAAATGATGTTCAGAGGTCAGGAAGATGGCAGAGGAGAAGCTGGAGGCTAAACAAACTCTCCCATAGAAAGCAGTTTTAGAGTTCCAGTGAACACTCCTAGGCCAGAGAATTACACCAAGTATGCCATTACAGCACAGGGAGTTTGGCCAGAAAGGGAAAATCCAGGCAAAGAGACAAATCTGAACACTTGCTGGCAGCTGCAGCGGTGGCGGCAGCAGCGGTGGCGGCTGTTGCCACATCTTCAATACAGAGAGTTCGGGACAAAGGTGCCAGACCCAGCAGGCGAACAGATACTACTTAACACCAGCAAGAACTGACAAGGAGCAAATATCTTCACCCTGCAAATCGCAGACCAGAGACGACACAGGAACCCACCCTCTGGCATGAGTAGAAGCCTGACATCCTCACTCCTCAGGGAGCAGAGGAGGAAAGGCATCCATCTCCGACCCTACTACCGGAGATCTCCATCTCTGATACTGACAAAGGCTTGGCTGAGCTGCCAGCTCCAACTCAGGCCTTGGACGAAAACAAGACAGTCATTTAGCAGGTCACAGGAACCTACCCAGAACTGCAAGGCACAACACCACCCAGGAAAAAGGCACCACCCCAGACAGAAGAAAATCTGTCACCAGGAGTGGCTTTCTTCACTCAGTAAACAGAACCAGAGGCTGCCCCTCCCTACAACAGCCTAGACAATCCATTGAAATTCAGTAAGCATAAACCCTGAGAAAGGCTCCAGGTTGGGCTCTGTGACTGTCTCAGAAGGTAGCCCCTCAGGGAAAAGCTACTGTTTGCTGAAAGGCCTCAACTCTACCCAGAAACTAGCCTCAACACAACATCTCCAAATTAGAGGAAACAGCTATCTCCCTCTTTTGTGATACTCAAAGCAGATCTCCCTTCCACTGAACTAGCCAGGGAGGAGGATCACAAAATCCTGGGTAAAGCAGAGCAATTTTCTGTTTGCCCAAACAAACTGATTTAATAAACCAATCAAGCCACAGGAAAACCCAACTCCACAAGCAAACCAGAGACTCCACCAAGAGACTGGTTATGGAGACAAGGGAGATACCGAATCTTCCCATCCCCTCCAAAAAAAAAAAAAAAATCAAAGGACTTTCTAATTTTTGTACCTTATATTTTATTTTTTTAATTTTTAATTTAAAAAATTTTAAAAAATATTTCTTTATTCTTCCTAGTATAATTTTTATTTTAGGTGTATATGTGTGTGTGCTTTTTTTGAAAAATCTCTACTGACCTTGTGATCCTTTTTATTCTTTCTTTTCTGATTCTTTTCATTTCTTCTCTTTCATTTTTTTCTGCGTGACTTAATTGCTGTTCTGCTCACCCTCAAATATACCCGTCATTGATTATTAGATCTTATCCTCTATTGTGTACATACTTAATCCAGAAATAACTCAACTCAAAACCTCTTAGACTTAAATTCCTTAATAGCAGTATTACATGTTTATACCCATATAATATTTTAAACCTTTTTTATTTTTCTAGTTTTCATGTCTCCTTTCTATCCCTCCCCTCCTCTCATCCCATCTCCATTCTTCTCTGAATAATACTCTTTCAAACTTGCAGTTTTTAAGGGCTTAACTTTTTAATTTAAATTTTTTTCCATTTTTTCTTGTATCTTTTTTCTTTTTCTTCTCTTTTTTTCTTTTTCTTTTTTTCACTCTCTCTGCTATCATTCTGTCCAATGCATTACCTTCTTTGAGATTAGCATATGGTTAATTCCACTCTGCCTCACCTTCCCAAATCCCTCTAATCCTATTTTCCCCACATTTTCCCTAAACCTAATAATTTCTGGTTGCCAAATTCTCCTTTGCTTTTCTTAGGCTATTAAGACATAGTTGTTTGATGTTCAATAAATTGTATCTCTTGAACCAGATTGTATCTACAGATTTTGGACTATGCAACTATGGACTTTTGTTGATGTTTACCTTAAAATAGTGTTCTAGAAAAATATTGGTGTTATTCTCATCCCAAATAGGCAGAACATGCCAGGAAAACACAAGAAAAATGGCAAGCCCGGGGAACTCAACTCCCACTCATGACAATCAGGAGACAGAACAGATAATGAATAATCCAGAGGAGAGTTCCCGAAAGGCTCTACAAACACTACAGTTAAACAGGGTAAATAAAAAGAGTGAAAACTAGCAAAGGTCTCAGTGTGATTATGATAGGGAGAGAGAGGAGGCAAACCAAAGATCAATACAGGAGTCTCCTGAATGTGAGGAAGCTACTCAAAGATTGATACAGTAATTGCGCGCGCAGATTGAGAACATTCAAAGAGAAAAAAAAAGAATTGCGTGAGCAGGTTGAGATCAGTAAAAGAGATAGATAGGAATTGCGTGAGCTGGCTGAGAACAGACAAAGAGAAAGTCAGGAATGGCATGAACAGGCTGAGAACAGACAAAGAGCCCTACAGGAAATGTGTGAAAGTGAGGATGCTAATCAAAGAGAAATACAGGAACTGAGAGTTCAGGAACTGAGAATAGACAAAGATCAAAGGAGGCATTCATGAAATCCATAAACAGGGAGCTGAAAGACATCAGTGAGACCGCAAAGGGAATGCTCAGTGGAGCCCAACAGAAGGAATGCAAGTCCAAGGAATCCATAACCAATCAACTCAGTGAGAATAAACACAGAACACCAAATTAAGGAAGTAAAGAAGTCCTTACAAGATCTAGAACAAAGTGCCAACAAAGAATTTTAATTTCTTAAAGCCAAGCAATTAGAAGGAAAAGAAATAAAAATCAAAGTAGAGATTTGAGAGTAGAATAGACCATGCAGAAGATCGAATCTCGGGGATTGAAGACAGCCTAGATATTATAGAGAATGAACATACAACCATCCAAGACAAAACCAAGAAATATGATAGATCTATTCAACACTTGGAAGATACCATCAGAAGGCCTAATCTGAGGATAATGAGTGTAGAGGAGAACCTAGAGACAGAAGTTAATGGTCTAGGAAATTTGTGTAACAGGATCCTAGCAGAGAACTTCCCAAACATGCAAAAAGTTAGGCCTATTCAGATACGAGAAGCTATTAGAACCCCAAATAGACCAGACCAGAACAGGACATACCACGGTCACATTATAATCCTATAGGATCAATTTAGGCCAAGGAAAAGATCCTTAAAGCTGTCAAGGACAAAAGATCCATCACCTATAAAGGGAAAATAAAGAGAAACACCTCAGATTTCTCAGCAGAGGCAACCAAGAATACTGTACCCAGCTAAACTCTCCTTCATTATGGAAGGTAAAATAAAAATGATCCATAGCAACAAAAAATTGAAACAATATATCCCCACGAAACCGGCCCTACAAAAGATTCTTAAAGATGTCCTAAGCATAGAAAACCAACAAGACCACAATAAAGGCCAAGAAACCACACCCAAGAATCCAAGAACCATAGGAAGAACCCAGTAGGTGCAGCCCCAAATTAGGTGGATAAAATGGCAGGAACTCCCAAATACCTCTCACTCCTATTTCTTCTATCTGCTGCATTTAGGAGTCACATCTTGCCCATAAAAACAAACACATTTTCAATGTGAAAGGCTGGAACAAAATCTACCAAACAAAAGGCCCCCATAAACAAGCGGGAGTTGCAATCCTAATAACATATAAAATAGATATCAAATTAAAATTAGTGAGAACAGATAAAGAAGGTCACTACATACTAATTAAGGGATCTCTCCTTCAAGAGGACATTACAATTCTTATTACGTGTTTGCCAAACAAAGGAACACCCAAATTTATCCAAGAAATACTACTTTATCTCAAATCTCATATAGATCCAAAGACATTAATTATTGGAGACTTTAAAACAACACTATCCCCACAAGATAGATCCACATGGCAAAAACTCAGCAGAGAAACTGCAGACCTAAACAACTGCATACATCAACTAGATTTCACAGACATCTAACAAATATTTCACCCAGCAGCATCAGAATACATGTTCTTCTCAGCAGCATATGGAACATTTTCCAAAATAGACCACATTTTAGTCACAAAGCAAACTTGTCCAATTTCAGAAACATTGAAGTCATACCATGCATTCTCTCAGATCACAAGTGAATAAAATTAGAACTCAAAACCAAAAGCCACCATAGAAAATCCTGTAACACTATTTAATCACCAATGGGTCATGGAAGAGATTAGAAATGAAATTCAAGTGTTCATGATATTCAACAAAAATAAACACACAAACTACCAGCTCCTCTGGGACACAGAAAAGGCAGTACTCAGAGGCAAGTTTATACCTCTGAGTTTGGACATGAACAAATTGGAGAGATCTGAAACCAAAAATTTAATGAGACAGCTGAGCCTCCTTGAAATAGAGCAGCAAGATAACCCCCAATCCAGTAGACAGAAAGAAATAATTAAAACTAAATCAGAATAAATGAATTAGAATCCAAAAGAAACATAGAAAGAATCAACAAAACAAAGAGTTGGTTCTTCAAAAAAAATTACCAAAATTGACAGGTCCTTAGCAAATCTTATCAGAAAGAGAACACATCCAAATAAATAAACTCAGAGATGCGAATGGAAACATCACCACAAAAACAACCAAGATTCAGAACATTATAAGGGAACACTTCTCAAAACTTTATGCTAATATGTTCGAGAACTTGGTAGGAATGGACCCTTTCCTAGCAAATATTGACATGCCAAAACTAAACCAAGATGATTTAAACCATATTAATAGGCCCATATCAAGCATTGAAATAGAAACAGCAATAAGAGATCTCCCATCTAAGAAAATCCCAGGACCAGATGGTTTTACAGCGGAATTCTACAAGGTCTTCAAACAGAACTCACACCAATACTCGTTCAACTCTTCAATGAAATTGAAAAAGAAAGTGCACTAATAAATTCATTCCATGAAGCTATAATAACCCTCATCCCAAAACCAGGCAGGGACTCATCAAAGAAAGAGAACTATAGACCCATATCTTTGATCAACATTGATGAAAAACTTCTCAACAAAATTTTGGCCAATCGACTTCAACAATTCATGAAAGAATCATACAACACGATCAAACAGGATTCATTTCAGGGATGCAAAGCTGGTTCAATATACTCAAATCAATTAACATAATTCATCACATCAACAGGAGCAAGGATAAGAAACACATAGTTATCTGAATAGATGCAAAAAAAAGCAATTGACAAGATCAAATGCCCCTTTATGGAGAAGGTTCTGGAAAAACTAGGAATCCATGTTACCTTCCTCAATACAATAAAGGCTGTATATGACAAACCTACAGCTAGCATTATACCTAATGGTGAAAAACTAAAGTCATTTCCTCTTAACTCAGAAAATAATGTCCACACTGTCCACTTCTCTTCAATCTAGTATTAGAATGCCTAGGTACAGGAAAAAGACAAGATGCAAACCTAAAGGGGATCCAAATATGGAAAGAAGAAGTAAAACTCTTCCTCTTTGCAGATGTCATGATCTTGTATTTAAAGAATCCCATAGACTCCACTCCCAAATTACTCAAGCTGATTCAAAATATTGGCAAAGTATCAGGATATAAAATTAACCCTCAAAAAGCAATGGCTTTTCTGTATACCAACAATGAGAAGAGTGTGGCTGAAATTAAGAAAGCATCTCCATTCGTAATAGCCTCACAAAAAATAAAATACCTAGGAATTAATTAGCCAAAGAAGTGAAGGACCTCTATGATGAAAAATTTAAAAACCTGAAAAAAAATCAAAAGAGATCTTAGAAAGTGGCAAAAAGTCCCATGCTCCTGTATTGGAAAGATAAACATCGTGAAAATGGCCATCCTTCCCAAGGCTATCTAAAAGTTCAATGCGATACCTATCCATATTCCAACTTCATTCTTCAAGGAAATTGAAGAGACAATCCAAAAATTCATATGGAACAATAAAAGACCACGAATAGCAAAAATATTCCTTAACAGAAAGAAGAGTGCTGGAGGAATATTAATACCAAATTTCAAACTCTACTACAAAGTCATAGTAATCTAAACAGCTTGGTACTGGCACAAGAATAGACCTCAGGACCAATGGAATAGAATTGAAAACCAGAGATGAACCTACAGACCTATAGCCATATAATCTTTGATAAGGGACCTAAAAATAGAAGGGAAGAAAAACAGCCTCTTCAGTAAATGGTGCTGGCAAAATTGGTTAACTACTTGTAGAAAACTAAAGCTAAATCCTTATATATCACCCTGCGCCAGAATCAACTCCAAATGGATCAAAGACCTTGGAGTCAAAGCAGACACTCTGAAAACATTATAGGATGGAATAGGAGAAACCCAAGGTCTCCTTGGCCCAGGCCAAAATTTTCTTAATAGAGACCCAGAAACACAAGAAATCAAAGAAAGGTTGGACAAATGGGATTGCATGAAATTGCAGAGCTTCTGCATGGCAAAGGACATAGCTTGCAAGATCAATAGAAAGCCTATGGACTGGGAGAAGATTTTTACTAGCCATACAACAGACAAGGGTCTCATATCTAAAATATGCCTAGAACTTAAAAAATTAAATCTCCCAACAACAAATCCTCAAAGAAACAACTGCCGGATAAATAAGTGGGCTAAAGACTTAAAGAGAAACTTCTCTGAAGAGCAGAGAAGCATGGCTAATAGACACATGAAGAAATGCTCAACCTCCCTAGCCATAAAAGAAATGCAAATCAAAACAACATTGAGATACTCCCTCACCCGAGTTAGAATGGCTGTAATAAGAACTCTAATAACAACAGATGCTGGAAGGGATGAATAAAGAAGGGAACCTTACTTTATTGTTGGTGGGAGTGTAAACTTGTTCAACCACTTTGGAAAGCATATGGAGATTCCTAAAGACTCCAGATAGAGCTCCCCTATGACCCGGCAATCCCACTTTTGGGCATTTGCCCAAATGATCACAAACAAGACCACACTAAAACTACCAGCACGACTATGATTATTGCAGCTTTATTTACCATAGCTAAGATATGGAACCAACCCAGATGCCCCTCAGTAGATGAATGGATCAAGAAAATGTCGTGTATATACACACTGAAATTCTATGCCTCCATCAGAAAGAATGACATTGCCCCATTTGTTAGGAAATGGAAAGGCTTGGAAAAATTTTATTAAATCAAGTAAGCCAGGCCGAATGAAGCATAAGTCCCACGGTTTCCTTTATTTTCAATAACTAGTATATGTCTCAGTCAAGCAAAAAAGGTCAGATAAGTTGATGCTAGTGGAATGAACCCCAAGATAAGTATTCAAATGTATTTTCTGTTTTTTTCCGTTCACGCAATTGTTTCTATCATATTTATAAGATGATTTCTCTGTTGCTTTGTATGTCCCTCCCCACAGTGTAACCCATACTTTCACTGTACTTGATATTGGTATAATTTGTAGAGGTGAAGGAAAAAAAAAACCAAATCGTTAACTAGGGATTCATGTGGACCCCTTGCATCAATGAGCTGTACACGTTGTTATGTTGAAAAACAAACTTTACAACTTTGGTGGGGGGGTGGGGAGAGGTTCGGGTGGGGGGATGAGAGGAGTATGAAAAGGGATGGGAAGAGGAAACAATGAGGAGGCAACAATATTTGATAAGAAATGTACTTGTTATCTTGCCCATGTAATTGTAACTCTTCTGTATGGTATTCTCATAATAATAATAATAATAAAATTACGTTCAAAACAGCACAGGCAGAGTTCCCAAGCCAGATTGTCTCCTGCTTTGAATGTTGTGCCTTGACTGCCTTTCTCTGCCAGCTGCTGAATCTCCTCCAGCTCTCTCTAAGGTGAGCACCACAGTGCTCATCATGGAGAGCAGAGATTGTGACCTCACCATCCCCATCCTGCCAGCTGTGAGAGAGATGATTCCCAGCACCTGTACTGGACTCTGAGATATTCAGAGACCCCAGGCTACCTCAAAGATCCTTTCTCTGCAACATGAAACTTGGGGGGGGGCGGATGTGATGGACCATCATGTCTAGCCCCATGGGGAAGAGAGGAGGCCCCTTGAATCAGACACTCAGCTCAAGGCAATCTCATTCACACCTGAATGGGGAATTGAGTGCCTCCGAGCTGGCCAGCCGCTGGACAGATATCTTTGAGAAGATAGGCATCCCAGAGGCCCCAGAATCCAGCGAGTACATTGTGGCTCACATCCTCAGAGTCAAAATAGATAAGTGAAGTGGCACCAGAAGGCCAAGAAAAGGGAGGAGGGATAACAGTGCAAAAGCTACATGAGGCTCTCTCCAACAGAGGATACTTATCTGAATCAGATGGGACTTTTCTTTAGTATTGTCATAGACAGATACTAATTTATTTTTCCACAAACAGTTACAGAGTGCGCCAGGCATTGGGGGGATAGGCAATGAAAGATTCCAGGACTGGTTCCACAGAACATGAAGAAACCTTGGTTTGAGCTGGATGCTGGTGTTTCACACCTGCCATTGTAGCTATTTAGGAGGTTGAGATTGGAGGATTGAGGCTTTTGGCCCAAGCAGGAAAGCCTGTTAGACTCTTGTCTCCAATTAACTACCAAAAACAAAACGCCAGAAGGGGATGTATGGCTCAAGCCATAAACTGCTAGCCTTGTGTAAAAAGGCTCAGGAACAGCACCTAGGCTATGAGTTAGAGGTCCAGGACTGACAAAAAGAAAGGACACACAGAGAGAGAGAGAAATGAGGGAAGGACAGAGGGAGAAAAAGAGGAAAGGAGGGAAGAAGGGAAAACATGCAAGCTTTGGTATGGAGTCCCTGGATCAAGGGAGCCAACCATTCACAATTTCTGTGGGGACAGTTTCAGAGACTAAAGCCAGTATGTAGAACCAAGCCACTGACCCCTTAGCAACTTCATGACAACCAGGATATGTGTGGTCACTGATTGCAGAGGAAAGCAGCCTCGGGTAGATCCTAGGGCTCAGGGTTTTTTTTTTTTATCATCCCCGACCCCAAGGAGTTTATTTTCTGGTCAGATAAAAAGAAAGTGTCCTAGGGTTAGGGAGTTATGGTGGTGAGGGAGTGTCAAGAGTGGGGAAGCAAGGGATATGCAGGAAGATAAAGAGGGAGGATGATCCCAGGTCAGGTGTATCAGACATTGGAGTCATGATCTTACCTGACAACCTAGACTACCAGAGATAGAGCCTTTGATCCAGCCACGCTGCTATTAAAAGTCCTGACACCTTGAGTTCACCGTTGATGACCTTGGCCGTTGTTCACTGCAGGATGCCTGTGCAGTTTGGGGCTGGGACTTTCCAGGACTCACTCTGAAGATGACACCCCCGGTGTTCATTCCTCCACCAGAGACAGAGGTAAGCATGCCACTGTCACAGGACAGCCTGGGAATGAGGGTGGGAGTTGGGACCCATGTCACCCTGAGACTTCATAGAGAGGGTGCTAGGGCCCTGTGCCTGCCATTCTCAGAGGCAGAAGTGGATCTCTTTGCTGGCTCAGTCTTTAGTCTAGATGGCAGATCTGGGATTCAGAGAGGGCAGGCTGAAGGTGGGGCAGGGCTGGGTAGAGGCCGGTGGGAAAACCAGAGGCACTGGTCTCTGAGCAGGGATGTTTCTTTGATAATACTCACAACACAGGAACACTCCTGGGATAGAACACCCCTTTTCACATTCCTAAGAGGGACCTAGAGACCTCCATTCTCCATACCGTGATCAAAAAATCCTTTGGTTCCCATATCATGTGTTTGGATAACTAGATCTCACCTCACTGCCCATTGTTGAGGCAGGACAGTGAGAGATCCTGATTCTTTGATAAGGTTATTGGATCCTCAGTATGAGATTATACTTGAATGTCCTAACTTGGTGCATGGTCAGTCCCATCTAATACTGCCATGATGTAAGACAAAGAATCTAGAGAATCAGAGTCAGATAGGGTCTGTTCTGGGAGGCTTGAGTACTATGTGTTAGCTTTGAGCTCCGGTGTGCCCACCTGCTTCACTTTTTTGGGTGGGTCTATGCTAGAAAAAGCTTGAAACTAGGGTGTGGGTCTTGTCTTTGATGCTCTGCCATTTGAGCCATAGCTCCACTTCCGGGTTTTTTGGATGTTTAATTGGAGATAAAGAGTTCTCATGAACTTTGCTGCCAAGGGTTGCACCCAACTGCAGTCCTCAGATCTCAGTCTCCTGAGGGGATAAGATGACAAGCTCGGAAAAGTATCTTTGGCTGGGTGCCAGTGGCTCATGGTTGTCATCCTAGATACTCAGGAGCTGAGATCTGAGGATCATGGTTCAAAGCCAGCTTGGGCAGGAAATACCCTGAGAGTCTTATCTCCAACAAACTACCAGAAAACAGGAAGGGGTGCTGTGGCTCATGTACAAGAGTGCTCACCTTGAGCTGAAGAGCTCAGGGACAGCACCCAGACCCTGAGTTCAAACATCACAACTTAAAAAAAGAAAGAAAGTAAAATATATTTGCCTGCAAAGATGTGGAGGTATGTGTGGGTGCTGTAATTGAGAAACCAGGTGCTGACCTCACTGTACAGACATTTCTAAGAACTCCTCAAGTTTGCCCCAGTTTGAAGCCACAGTAGGATGCATGGTGCCTTACCCAGAACTCAAGAGGACGAGGCCTGTGGCAAGCAGGGAGTGGTCAGTTAGGTGCAGGGGTGGGATTGTTGTATCTGTATTCTCTCCATTGAAGGATGGATTTGGATGCTGGGTGTCAAAGTTTGAAGTCAAGGGTTGCAAGAAGTTTGTGGCCTGACGAATTGGGTTTCCTCTGATTTTATGAATGTGGCTGAAGCTGGTCCCTGCCGGTGCTCACAACTGTCATCCTAGCTACTCATAAAGCTGTAAAGACCACGGTTCAAAGCCAGCTTGTGCAGGAAAGTCTGTGATATTGATATCCAATGAACCACCAGAATACAGGAAATGGTGCTGTGGCTCAAGTAGTAGAGTGCTCATGTTCAGACGAAAAGCTGAAGGACAGCACCCTGGCCCAGAGTCCCAACCCCATTACCAACAATAAACAAAGAGGTGGTCTGATTTTTCCACATAGCAGTGTGTACGGTAGGAAATTCCTTGCTGGGTTATGAGACATTACAGATATGTGAGAGGCTCAATGTTGTGTCTACAGTTAGTCTGAGTATGATAGTGCCATCTTCTCACAGGTCGGATGTGATCCTAATGGAGGGAGTTCATGGTTCTGTTCTCAGGAACTGCTGAAGCCTTGGAATATCCATGTCTATCTGTGTGTGTGTGTGTGTGTGTGTGTGTGTGTGTGTGTGTGCGTGTGCCTGTGTGTGTGTGTGTGTGTGTAATTTTCCTTCATCTTTCTCTGTTCCCTTCCTGGGTGCCTGTCTGCCTCTTTCTGACCTCAGATGGTGCCCCTCCTCCACACCAACCTTTCCTTTAGCCCCCTACAATGCATACTAAATTGCCAGAGGCCTGTGTTCCAACTTTTCTCTAGGGCCCAAGTCTGGCTGTTCCAATATTTGGCCACCTCCAGGGGATTCTGGGAAAGCAATGCCAGATGGCATAGGGTCTCCCCTGCCTCAGAGGGAGGGCCTCAGTCATATGATGTCCTGTCCTTTTCCTCAGCTGAGCCTCTGACTGCACATCCCTCTCAGGAGGCTTGCAGTGGCTTGGGGAATGGGGGTTGCTGGTGGCTCTGGCCAATTCGAGCTTGACATCTGACTGAAGGCCGCTCAAGCAAGGAGTATCCAAGGCTACATGAGAGGTGAGGCCAAGGCGGCTTGGAAGTATCTGTCAGTGTCTAGGAAATGTAAACGTAATTTATTGCAGGAAAGTTTATCTTCCGGCACCAGCTGGGCCTCTCAGGTCCTTCTAGGCAATTCCGGATACGCAGAATACAGAAGGCACAGACTTTAGATTCCAGGTCCCAGGGAACTGGAGGATGAGAGAATGGTATGGCCAATACCTCAATGTTCTGGGGCATTAGTCTTGACCTGGCTATGCCCCCGCCCCCTTGTATACGTTCACTTCTTAACACAGTGTTGGCCACACACCAGCCACTTGTGGTAGTACTGTGCAAGGGGCAGGAGTGGAAGTGAGATCTAGGATGAACAAAATCTGGATTTATGGCCTGTGAGGGTGGCAAACGGTGTCTTTATAAAAATCTTAGAGCTGAAACTCAGGGTCTAGGCACTGTACCTGAGCTTTCTTTGCTCAAAGGTAACATTCTACCACTTGAACCACAGCTCACCTTTCATCTTTTTTACTAGTTTAGTGGAAATAAGAGTCTCAAGGACTTTCTTGCCTGGACTGGCTTTAAGCAGTTATCCTAAGATCTCAGCCTCTTAAGTAGCTAGGATAGCTGGTGTGAGCCACAGGCACCTGCTAAGCATGTTAGTGTGTGTGTGTGTGTGTGTGTGTGTGTGTGTGTGTGTGTGTGTGTGTGTGTGTGTGTGTGTGTGAGTTTACTGGGACTTGAACTTAGAGCCTAGGTGCTATCCTTTAGCTTATTTGTACGAGCTTGGTGTTGTACCACTTGACGTACAGTAGCTCTGCTTCCCAGGTTTTGTTGATTCATTGGAAATGAGTCTAACCAGGCTAGGTTTGAATCTTGATTGATCCTCAGGTGTCAGCCTTGAGTAGCTAGAATGACAGGTATGAGCCACAGGTGCACAGCTGATAATGGCCTTTCTACACAGTGGACTGGAAGCTCCTGAAAGCTTTTCTTTCTTTTTACTGTGCCAGTACCGGGACTTGAACTCAGGTTTTGGGCTCTGGTCTCTTAAATATTTCCCTAAATGCTGGCACTCTACCACTTGAGCCACAGCTCCATTTCTGGCTTTCGGTAGTTCATTGGCAAGAAGAGTCTCAATAACTTTCCTCCCCTGGTCTGGCTTTTACCCACGATCTCTGATCCCATTCTCTTGAGTAGCTAGGATTTACAGGGGTTGAGCCACTGGTGGCATTGTGTAGAAGGTTTTCTTAAGCAAGAGTTCTTCCCTGCATTTGCCCTGACTCCTCCATGCAAAGGAGGCCTGAAGGTCAGGAGCTGTGAAAATTAGGCTTCTAGCCACAGGAAATGGCTGGGGTCCATGGAGAAAAGTCAAAGCTAATCTTCCCCCTGGGCCCCAATCTGGGCCCCACGCTCTGCCCTACCTGTGACTGAATCACAAACCTTGACCCATCCTTGAATGTTCTGCTAGACTTGTCTGCTGCCAAAGAACCTTCATTCCACCCACACAACCTGCTCTACACCACACCTCAGGACATTTGCCCATTCTGTGTACCTTCTGCCTGAGACTCTATCCTGTTCCACATTTAGTACTCCTGTGGAATTTTGGCACTTCTTATATCACATAGTGGATCAAGTCTTTCCTTGCCTTCTCCATCTTTTTTTAAAAAATATTCAGTTGCTAGAGATGGAAATTGTGCATGCTGACTGGAAAATGCTCTATATTGGTGTGTGTGTGTGTGTGTGTGTGTGTGTGTGTGTGTGTGTGTGTGTGTCACTCCTGGGGTTTGAATTCAAGGCCTAGACGCCATCCCTGAGTTTTTATGCTCAAAGCTAGCATTGTACTAATTGTATCACAGCTCTGGCTTTTTGGGTGCTTAATTGGAGAAATGAGTTTCATATATACTTTCCTGCCTGCACTGGCTTGTAGTTATGATCCTGAGATCTCAGCCTCCTGAGTAGCTAAGATTACAGGGGTGAGCCACCAACACCTGCCCTCTACCTGTAACCTATAAACTCAGCCCTCTTCTGAGAAGAGTATGTCTCACCAAGGTCACATTTTTTTTGCCAGTGTTGGGGCTTGAACTCATGGTCTGGGCATGTTCCTGAGCTGCTTTTGCTCAAGGCTACATTCTGTCAGTTAAGCCACAGTGCCACTTATGGCTTTTTCTGTCTATGTGGTACTGAGGAATCAAACCCAGGGCTTCATGCTTGCTAGGTAAGCACTGTATTACTAATCCACATTTGCAGCCCAAGGCTCACTTCTAACAGGAGCTATGAGGGTGGAATTTATTTGGGTACCCTTTCAGCACAGAAATCGCTGGCCCTTTCATAACTTTGCCAGGATTTGGGACCAGCCTGAGACTCGGAAATGAGGAATGGTGAATGAGTGATAGACACCATGCCCCAGAGATTTAGGCTCATATCCTACAGATGGATAGAGAATATGGAGACAGAACCTTCCACAACTCCTACAGCCTGGGAACTGTGGCATCCCTGGAGGCAGTGGCTGGCTGCTAGATGTTCCAGTGGGACACCTCAGCCAGAACATAATGAACTCATTGCATATGCCAGCCCAGGCAAGTCTTTGGAGCTTCAGTTATTAACTGGCAGAGAGGGGTGCTTTGTTCAAGATATTTGCTCAGACTTAGTACTCTCTGAAGGCTTGTCCCAGCTTTCCCAGGTTGGGGTTCTGGTCATGGGCAACCTGCTGTATGCCCATCATCCATACATCATCAATCCATACACAGCGACATAGAGTTACTGCCTTCTTTTTTTTTTTCCTTTGACAGGTCCAAGTTTGAAATATGAGCCTAGGCCCTATCCCTGATCTCTTCTTTCTCAAGGGTAGTGCTCTCCCATGAGCCACAGCCCCAACCCATGGGGATACTTTCGTGTGATCTCTTAGAAATAAGAGTGTCGGGACTTTCCTTCCCTGGCTGAATTCAAATTGTCATTTTCTACATCTCAGCCTTCTAAGCAGGTAGGATTGCACACAGGAGCCACTGACACCCTGGCTTACTTTTCTTCTTCTTCTCCTTCTTCTCCTTCTTCTCCTTCTTCTCCTTCTTCTCCTTCTTCTCCTTCTTCTCCTTCTTCTCCTTCTCCTTCTCCTTCTCCTTCTTCTCCTTCTCCTTCTCCTTCTCCTTCTCCTTCTCCTTCTCCTTCTCCTTCTCCTTCTCCTTCTCCTTCTCCTTCTCCTTCTCCTTCTCCTTCTTCTTCTCCTTCTCCTTCTTCTTCTTCTTCTTCTTCTCCTTCTTCTTCTTCTTCTTCTTCTTCTTCTTCTTCTTCTTCTTCTTCTTCTTCTTCTTCTTCTTCTTCTTCTTCTTCTTCTTCTTCTTCCTTCTTCTTCTTCTTCCTTCTGCTTCTTCTTCTTCTTCTTCTTCTTCCTTCTTCTTCTTCTTCTTCTTCTTCTTCTTCTTCTTCTTCTTCTTCTTCTTCTTCTTCTTCTTCTTCTTCTTCTTCTTCTTCTTCTTCTTCTTCTTCTTCTTCTTCTTCCTTCTTCTTCCTTCTTCTTCTTCTTCTTCTTCTTCTTCTTCTTCTTCTTCTTCTTCTTCTTCTTCTTCTTCTTCTTCTTCTTCTTCTTCTTTCTTCTTCTTCTTATCGTGGCAACCTTAAATCTTCACAGTGTCATTCCAATGGTTTGCATTTAAAGTAAACTACCCAGCCCTTGAGTTCGAATGCCAGGACTGCCACCCATAAATGGAAGGAGATCCTGACAAACTAGTTTCTATTTATGTGAATGCTATCAAAGTAATAATTGAATTTTCAGTTAATTCATGATTCTATTTGAGAACACAAAAATTATTGGATTTATATCTTCCATTCTAGCACCATGGTATGATTCCCCTAATGGAAGTATATTGACTAATTTTTAATTAATGTTTTTTTTTTTTTTTTTGGTCAGTCATGGGGCTTGAACTCTGGGCCTGGGCGCTGTCCCTCAGCTCTTCAGCTCAAGGCAAGCGCTCTACCACTTGAGCTACAGCGCCACTTTTGGTTTTCTGGTGGTTTATTGGAGATAGGAGTGTCGCGGTCTTTCCTGCCCTGGCTGGCTTTGAACCGCTATCCTCAGATCTCAGCCTCCTGAGTAGCTAGGATTACAGGCGTGAGCCACCAGCACCCGGATTTAATTAAAGTTTTTATAAGTATTCAACCATGATACTTCATTCAATGGAGACATAACTTAATAACTAATAATTGGTAACTATATATATATAATTTAATGATATCCTCACATTCTCTCTCTCTCTCCACACACACACACACACACACACACACACACACACACACACACACACACACACACACACACATATATATATATATATATATATATATATATATATACAACACTATATTTGGCACGACTCTGGCTTGATCACAGGTCCTCAGAACTTCCTGGCAGCTCAGTTTGCCAGAGGCTGGTGTGCTAAGACTGTAACTCCATTTATGGATTGGCCATTGTAGGCTGTGAGTTGAAATCCCAGCATGGCCAAAAATTTATTCATGGATTAAGAAGCCACTTTTGACACATTTTTTTTCTTGAAAAAAAGTCCTGGGTCTCAGTATGACGTATAATTCACATGCAAATATATCCTGTGTGATAGGATGTAATAAATGAAATGTTATATGGGTAATAATACTAAATAAATAAGGGTAATAAACGTCATACTCACTAAACCCATGAATGTGAATAGATATCATATATGAATATTATTTTTTCCAGTTCTGGGGCTTCAGTTCAGGCCTTGGGAACTGGTCTGAATTTCTTGTCTTCAAGTAAGGTGAGCTTCCCCTTCACCCACTGTAGCACAGAGTGACCCAGACCCTGAGTTCAAGTCCCAGGCCTGCCAGAAAAATGGTGCAAATTCCAAGCCAGGGCCTCATTTATTAAGTTTTGGCCCAGCACAGGCCTTGAACTCAGGTCTCAGCCTTTCTGCCACAGCCGATCCTGGAATCCTAGGACCCGAGTTAAAATATCAGAGTTGTCAAAAATAAATTAATAAAAAGGATTAGGATAAAATTAAGAAGTTCAAGAAGGTGCTTTTACATTTTTTTTCCCTTTACATTGTGACCATTCCGCGTCTAAATGACAAGGCCCAAAAAGTGTACATGACCTCGCATGTTGGATGTTTGGCTGGCTATTAGGGAAGCCATAGACAAAACCTCAACTTAGGCCTTGAGGTAGAATCCCAGGTCTGCCATTAATGATTGGCGGGAGATTCTAAGAAATGCATTCCAATATACATCCATTCAAATGTTATAAAAGTAACAATTTAATTAATAGTTAGTGTATGAGTATAGTATAAAATTCTACACAACAATTATACTACATTGACTAATTTTCAATTAATCCTTTATTATGTATTCAACCATGGTAATTAAAAATGGAAGGAATAATTTAATTGTCAATAATTGGTAGTAACATAATATATGTAATTTCATGATATACAGACATCTTTCTTTTATTTTATATATTTGTATATGTGTGTGTGTGTGTGTGTGTGTGTGTGTGTGTGTCAATGTACACAATTATCTTTTTATACACTTGTCACTCCTGGGGCTCAGTGGTATAGTGATGGTTAGTACATACAAAGCCCCGGATTAAATTCCTCACTACCACATGCACATAAAAATCCGGAAGTTGTGCTGTTGCTCAAGCAGTTGAGCACTAGCTTTGAGCATAAAAGATAGGGACTGTGTCTAGACCGTTACTCAAGACCCAGGATGGGCAACAAAAACAGACTGAATGTTGTGACTGCAACTCTGTAAAGATAGGACTTCAAATACCTCAACACAGAACAAGCCAGGTGTCTGGTGCTGACACTTGCCATATAACCTGACTTAGCCAGAGGTATACCACTACAACCAAGCTCCAATCCTTGTACAATCCTTGTACAAGAGAAACTAGGTACAGTGCTCATGTCCTGAGTTCAAGCTCAAAGGACTAGTGTATGCAGAGAGAGAGAGAGAGGGAGAAGAGAGAGAGAGAGAGAGAGAGAGAGAGAGAGAGAGAGAGAGAGAGAGAGAGAGAGAGAGAGAGAGAGAGAGAGAGAGAGAGAGAAAGCAGAAGTGAAGCTGTGACACAAAATGGTAAAGCATTAGACTTCTGCCCAGAGCACCCAGGCCCTCTGTTCAACCCCAAAACCTAGACACCCAGGGCCCAACTAGGAGAGGTCAAAGGTTTCACCAGCCAAAGATGACAGGAAGTTTGTGATATCCAACACATGCTTGGATTTCACAAGCTTCCAGAAACATAGGAGAGGCATCATAGGCCCATCATCACCCTCAATGAAACATTTCATTAGGTTCAGTGCCCTAGTTGTCTGTCAGAAGGACTCCTGAATTATATTGAGCACTGTATCTTAACACCGGAAAATAGTCTCACAAAGGCAGGATAAGTGCATAGAACTTGGACTGCCATGTGACATGGCACAAATGAAGGCTTCCTGTCAAACTAGAGCACTGGGAAGGGAGATAGCTTGGGGTACAAAGAGAACTTTTTCTCCTGACCTTCAGAGCCCACCCACACTCCTCCTCATTAATTGGCCCAGATAGAGTAGTTTGTTACACAGCTGTATAGGACTGAGTTCTTTTGTCTTCCTGTCCAGACAATGAGAGAGACTTCTTCCAGCAAGCCTGGGATGCAGAGAAACCCTGAGGCTACACTGGGAGCAGTGAGGGGAGCCCTGGAACACGCAATGTCATTAAAGCAGTCTCTGTGTTATGAACTCATTGTATTGAATACAAATTTCCTAGGTTGGTGCCATTCATCGTAGCTACTCTGGAGCTTCACCTATAGGAATACATCCATACATACACAAAGACATGGAGATACAGGTTCTTTATGAGGGGGCAGGTCCTGGCTTTGAACCATGAGCCTGGGTGTTTTCCCTGAGCCCCTTTCGGTCAAGGCAAGTGTATTAAGCTTGAGTCAAACCCCACTTCTGGGTTTTTCTGTGATCTCTTAGAAATAACAGTGTCAAGGTCTTTTTTACACTGGATGGATTTAAATTCAGATTCTCTACATCTCAGACTCCTGAGGATCTGGAATTGCAGTCAGCAGTCACTGGCACCTTCTTTCTTTTCTTCTCCATTTTTTAATCTGGAAAATCTGACTTCTTAATGGGTCATTCCAATGGTTTGAACTTATAAGAGACTACCCAATGTTCTTTATAGCTGCTTTCTCTGAGAAGGATTTTCTCTCCTCATCTTCCACTCTGGTCACAGGTTTGAAGCCAATAGTGAGAAATGAGTGTCACAGGATTGAGGAGCAAATGTCGACAGGACATGCCAGTTCTGTCACTTAACATTGAGCTACAGTAATTTTACTGTCTCAGGATGAGAGGACTGAAAGCTGGAGCAATCCTCATACTGTCTGCATTTCTCATTTTCCCTTTAAACTGATGTAATAATTATGAGTGTTTTGTGTCTCCAACCTTAATTATTTAGAACACACTAGAAGCATATTCATCAACATTTAGACTAAAAGTTTTTGTGGAGTGGCTCCTAGGGGAATCCCTGAGGAAAGCTATTTGAAGCCTCCTCAGGAGATCACCATTGAAAGCCAGTCCTAGAAGGAATTTCTGTGAGATTCTTGTCTCCAATAAACCACCAGAAAACCAGAAGTGGAGCAGTGGCTTAGAGGGTAGAGGTCTAGTTTTGAGAGAGAAAGTTGAGCAGGAGATAGAGGCCAGACCAGGCAGAAAAGCCTGGGAGTTGCTTATGTTACAGGCCTGTGTCCTTATATGATGCACATTGAAGCCCTCAGCAGCCTTTATTTACATTTTATTATGAGGCATATGCAGGAACAGTCACAAATATTTCAAGGGAAAAGAAGGTCAGAGTGTATAGAAATAACTGTTATTCAGAAAGTTACACTTGAGGACACAAACTGTATCATACTTATGTAAAAACTACGATTAAGAAATAAAGATGAGGGGGCTGGGAATGTGGATTAGTGAGAGAGTGCTTGCCTAGCATGCAAGAAGTCCTGGGTTCTTCAGTAGCACATACACAGAAAAAGCCAGAATTGGTGCTGTGGCTCAAGTAGTAGAGTGCTAGGGAAAGTGCCCAAGCTTTGAGTTCAACCCAAGAAATGTCAAAGGTAGGTAGGTAGGTAGGTAGTTATGTAGGTAGGTAGATATATAGATAGATAGATATAAAATTGATACATGAATCTGGTCTTGGATATCAGGAGGAAAGAAGGGAACAATTCCCAGTCATGAGGCCTTCAACAGTGTGCCAGGCCACCAGCATTGCCTTCATACAACCACAAAGTAGGAAGACTGTCTCTTTTCCACTGCTCAGGCAGCAAAGTGCCCAAGAGCCAAGAAGGCAAAGCCAGGTTCTAACTCAGGTGCTTGGAAACGGAAGAGAAACGGCTCTGCCTTTCCTTGGACTGGGGATTTGCATTAATGATGTGGGGAATGAAGGAAGGAGAAAGGACTGGCAGAGGTAGAAGAAGGGCCTTCAAACCTGACAGATGTAAAGTAAAAAACCCACTCCCTAAGACCAGACAGCAGTGTTTTTCTAGTCTCTTCCTTCCCTCTCTGCCACTAAACTGACTCTCTATTGGTAACCTAAAGATAGCTTGAGGCTCCCTTCACCTGAGGGAGGAAGGTTATTCATTGTTTGAAGAGGCTTAGAAAAACCTGACCCTGGTGTAAATCTAACAAATGTTTCAGGTTTCCCCCCATTGCTGGCTGTGCCTGGAATGAATGAATGAAGTGGTTTTGCAGCTCATTTCCCGGTTGAGTATGTACATTTGCCTCTGAATCCTACAGGCCTAGGTCTCTGCACCTAGCCTGGCTTTTGAAACTGTTTTCTGTCCTTCAAATACAGTGTTACACTGGAGTTCTTTCGGCTAGCTGCGCTAGGGCTTGAATCCTGAGAACTTCATTTGAACATTGGATGGGTCAGTGATTTTTTTTCCTTCTATAGCTTGAGAATTCTAAGAACATTTAGAGTGAAAGTAACTTCTCATTACCAAGGGAAACACACAAAGCTGTTGAACATCTGACCTTTCAGAAGTGGAAGTCAGAGTTTCATAGACTTTCCTGCCCTTGTTTGCTTCACCCTGTGATCCTCAGACCTCAGGTTCCTGAGCTAGAGTGATGGGTGTGAGTTACTGGTGCTCTGCTAGGTTCAGAACTGTAATGACATTGATAATACAAGTCAACTGCTTATCTCATAGGGCTTGGGGAGCATATTAAGCCTTTCAACATTGGACTTTTCAAATCCCTTTAGCACACAAGGTTATAATGCTAGAGACTGAGAGGTTGGGCATATGGATGTGCTATACTTGAGCCTTAAGCTCTGACTCCTATTCTGGTGTACATCAGCATTCATTTTCCAGAGAATGTTCTCCTAATTAGCAAACAGGAAAAGTATTTGATTAACCCTTACTTTTTTCCAGTTGTGTTTCTTATATCAAGCCTGGGCCCTGTCCCTGAGCAATTCAGCTCAAAGCCTAACACTCTATCACTTGAGTCAAAGCGCCACATGGGTTTTTTTTGTGGTATCTTGGACATAAGAGTCTAACAGGCTTTCCTTGCCTAGGCTGTCTTTGAACTATGGTATTCAAATCTCAGCATCCAGAGAAGCTGGGGTTCCAGGTGTGAGCCACCCCCATCTGGCCTATTGTTTTTTAGAGTCCTGGGGCTTCTTTTTTTCAAGGCTAGCACTCTATCATTTGAGCCACTCCATTGCTTCTGGCTTTTTCTGAGTATGTGGCACTGAAGATTCAAACCCTGGTATTCATGCGTGTTGAGCTAAATCTTTCCACTAAGCCACATTTCTAGGCTTGCCCTTACAATCTTATCCCACAACTTGCCTGTCCTCAAGAAAAGGCTACTAAGTATAAATCATTATAGAAATCCCTATAGAAAGGTGTTCAAAGATAAAAAGACAAAGCTCATCCTTTAGCGATACTCTAAACATATGAAGACTATGACAAATGCCACCATTTAATTATGTATCATGTTTCAACACAAAAAGTTTTAATGAAAAATGAGTCAATGTCCTAAATTATTGTGTATAATTTTATAATAGACGTGAAAAATGTAATAAATATTATGTGTATAATACTAAATAAAATAAACAATAAATGAATGAATCAAATAAAAAATACAAAATCAATAATAATCATAATATGTAATAAACATCCATATGTAAGTATATATCATAAATTACACGTGTATATAGATATCTTTTCCATTGCAGGGCCTTCATTCAGGCCATGGGAACTCTAGTCTGAATATCTTTTCCTCAAGGACACCCATTTTGCAAATGAGTTACCTAGGTGGTGAGATCAAATTCCACAAATGGTAGAAATATTGGTCCAGTTCCAAGACAGTGACTTAATTTTTAATGGAAGCAGCTATGTTTATTCAGTTACATACTGAACATTAAAAAAATCAGTGCAGAATTTTTTACAGCTATTCAGACGTATTTCCCTTACTCCCAAAGTGCTTCTCTGAACACTACATTGTTTCTTTTTTTGTATGTTTTTTATTGTAAAAATGTTGTACATAGAGGTCACAGTTACATGAGCAAGGTCTTGAATATATTTCCTATTGAGCATTGTAGCCTGCTCCTTTGTTTTCCCCCTACCATCCCTTCCCTCCCATCTCCACAACTACTCTCCGTACCCAATCCTGGAATCGTACACCCAGAGGGCTTGCAGGAAAAAAAAAAGTGGGATAGCACGAAAATTGGCGAGCTGCAGAGGGCTGGAGGTTTTACGTTTTTTTCTTTGCACGGTTACCATCCTGGGTCTGAATGAGACAGATGGCTGCAAAGTGGACATGACCTGCCCTATCTGAAGGCTGGCATGCTATCTGGGAACCCATATGCCAACTGTCAACAAGTATGACACATGTTTTCCTTTCCTGGGCTAGTCCTAAGTGTCAGGCATGATTGAGAACACATCTACAAATCTATATGCTATATGATAGAATGTAAAATATATAATACATAGTTAGGTATCATCATAGTCAATAAAATAAATGGTAAATAAATGAATAAAACCAAAAATATAATGAATAACCACCACAACATAATATAGGCTGAACATCTGTATGGAAGTTCAATTCTATCTTTAAAATGTATATAAGTAGTACGTTTTCCAGGGCTGGGGCTTGAATTCACACCTACGGAACAGGCCTGACTCTTTGGTCTTCAAGCATGGTGAGCTTCCCCTTCCCCCACAGTGCAACAGAGTTACCTAGACCCCGTGTTCAAATCTGAGGCCTTGCAGACAAAAAAAATGCCACACATTCCAAGCCAGGGTGCTTCATTAACATTTTTAATATGTTTTTAAGTTCACTTCACCTTTATTTGATACATTTTGATTTTATAACACGAGTTTTTCAAAAAAGGTGTTTAAACTTTTACATTTCAGCATAGCCCATTGGTGTTTCTATTTTGACCATCTGCCATGAAGAGTGAGAATGAAAATAAGGACACCATTTCTCCCTAGATGGTGGGGATGCATTCGTGTCATGTTAGTTTTCCTCAGCGCCTAACACAAAGCACACTAGGGGATTCCTGATAGCAGAAAAGGTTGGGTTTCTGAATAAAAGTTCACTTCTGTGAGGACAGTAGGTAATTGTAAGCATTTTGGGAATAAACTGGATTGTAAAATGAAAAACAAAAACATTGGGACTGGGATGTAGCTCAGTAGTGGAGTATTTGCCTAAAGAGCATAAAACTCTGGGAGAAAAGTTTCCTAAAGATTAGAATGTTAGAATTTTATGATCTGTATGAACAAAATTTTTTTTGGTCATGGGCCTGAACTCAGGGTTTATTCCTGTATTCTTCAGCTCAATGCGAGCGATCTACTGCTTGAGTCACAGTGCTACTTCCAGTTTTCTAGTGGTTTATTGGAGATAAGAGTCTCACGAACTTTCCTGTCCAGGCTGGCTTTGAACTGCCATCCTCAGAACTCAGCCTCCTGAGTAGCTATGATTATAGGCACGAGGCACCTGTGCCAGGCACGTGAACAAACTTCTTAAAGATTGATTCTGAGAAAAGAAACTTGGAATAAAATTTTAGTATAAATAACTTATAATGCCATGTTTAAGGCACTAATTCAGAAGTATTTATTCATTGGTTGGTTTCTTAGTTTATTTAAAGTTATATTATATATATGCATTATTAATATATATACATATATATTATTTAAAACATAGATTTGAAGTGTACCTAAGAACATATGTGCTCATGTAAAGTTATACAACTGCACAAGCTTCATTATTTTTTTTTCCAGTTTGGTTGGTACCATAAATTAGGTGGGATTTTTATACTGCTGTTTTGTTCTCTGTTTTTGGAAGATTTCTCTCCCTCTTATCCCTCTGCCCCACAGTCCATGCACTTGAACTCAGCTTGCTCTTTCTTGGCTTGGTTGTTCATAGCTGATTTTCTATGATTTCAATCATACCTGTAGCCAGGCTTTCCAGTTAATTGGAGGTGATTTCTCTCAGGCTTTTCTGCCTTCATTGGCTTTGAAATTTCATCTTCCAGTTCTCAGCCTCCTGTGTAGCTAAGATTACAGATGTGAGCCATTGTGGTGCCTAGGGATAAATTAGACTTTGGTTGGTGTTTTCTTTCTGTTTTGCTGAGCATGGGATCATCTACTATAGAACTTCTGTGAATGTCCTGGGTCTGAAGTAGGATATAAAATACATATGCAAATCTGTATACTTCTCTAAGATGTAATGAATTTAATACGTGTTATAAGTGTAGTAATAGTCAATAAATATAATGAATGAATAATAGAAAAATAAATACACTAAAAGAAATATGCAGTAAACATAAGTATGTAGATATTCATCATTTATTCAAATGTGGATGAATATTACTTAACAGGGCTGGGGATTGAATTCAGACCTAGGGAACAGGCCTGAATTACTTGTATTCAAAAGGGTGGGTTTCTCCATCCTCCACAGTGCATTAAAGTTTCCCACACTCCAAGTGCAAATCCCAAGCCTGCAAGAAAAAAAAAATGAGCACTAATTCCAAGCCAGGGAGCTCTATTAATATTTTTACTATTTTTTAATTTAATTTAATTTTATTTGTGAACATACTGTACAGGGATAAATAGGGTAGCAGCCTGCCTGTTCTGTGTGTTTGCTTGACGATTTTTGGCTGATGGTACACCGAGAAATATTTTCTGCCTTGCTGAGACAATTCTTTATTCTCTTTCTTTCTTTTCTTTCTTTTTCTTTTTTTCTTTCTTTCCTCTGTCCCTTCTTTCTTCTTTCTTTCTTTCTTTTTCTACCTTTCTTTTTCTTTTCTTACCATTATTTTATTTTATTATAGAGATGATGCACAGAAGGGTTATAGTAACATACGAAAGGTACTAAGTATATTTCTTTTCCTACGGTGTTATCCCCTCCCTTTCTCCTGCTTTCTGTTCCCGAAGGACTGCCCCCACCCATGTTGTAAAGCTCATTTCCAACAAAGTGTCTAGTGAGTATCACTGTTGCTTTGCTTCCCCCTTCCTTGCTCCATGGTTCCACTTCCCTTTTCCAAATCAGATAAACTTTGATAGTCCAATGGTTTTTCAGTGCATAGTTATAACAAGGACAAACCCAACTTGTATCTGAAATTCACTGAAAGCAACAGTTAAAGTGTGCAGCCTTGTTTTTAATCTCAACTCCAATTGATATGCAAATGAATTGCACACCCTTCTCTACACACGCTTCTCTAAGCCCGCCCACCCTAAGTATAAAAAGAATGGAACTGTAGGGAATCAAGCTTTTCTGCACATCCCACCGCCATGCCACGGACAGCACTTGGAGAGAGATTGCCAGTGGTGAGAACCAGGGCAGGAGAATCAGCTCTCTCCATCCTCATTGTTTGGAAAGATGGAGTGGGACATTGCCCAATCCTTCCAGGAAGAGCGGAGATGCCCCATCTGCATGGAAACCTTTATCGACCCAGTCACCATCCACTGTGGGGACACTTTGTGTCGACCATGTCTGCGCCTCGTCTGGGAAGAAGCTGAGACTCTAGCCAGGTGCCCCGTGTGCAGGCAACCCTCTCAGCAAAAAGAGCTCAAAACCAACATTGCTTTACAGAGTCTGGTGTCCATCAGACGACAAATCAGCCTCCGACAATTTCTGAGCTCTGAGGAGCATACATGCAGCACACACAAGAAGACCAAGCAAATGTTTTGTGAAGTGGACAAGAGCTTGCTGTGTCCTCATTGCTCCCCGTCTCGGGAACACGAGGCTCACAGACACCAACCTGTCGACTGTATTGCTGCAGACAAACGGAAGATTATTTTATTTTATTTTTTTAATTTAATTTAACTTTATTTGTGAACACACTGTACAGAGGAGTTACAATTACATGGGCAGGATAATGCGTACATTTCTTACCAAGCATTGCAGCCTCCTCTTTGTTTACCCTTCACATCCCTTCCCAGCCTCCCCGCTCCCCCCCATCCCATCCTACTCCTTCCGCCCTCCTTCCCCACCCCCCCGCAACGACGTTGTAAAGCTCGTTTTCTACATGACAACTTGTACTTCTCATTGTTGCAACAGGTCCACCTGTATCCTTAAACAACTGGTTTTTCCCCATCTCCTCCACAAGTTATACTGACATCAAATATAGTGAAAGCAGGGGTTATACTATGGGGGAGGGACATACAAAGCAACAAAGAGATAATCTTGTAAATGCATTAGAAACATATGCATGAAAGAAAAAAACATTAAAATACATATCTAAGGGTTCATTTTCTTGACATCACATTATCTGACCTTTTCCGCTTGACTCATACATATACTAGATATTACAAATAAGGGAAACCATGGGACTTATGTTTCTTTGGGCCTGGCTTACTTCACTTAATATAAGTTTTTCCAAGTTTTTCCATTTCCTAACAAATGGGGCCATGTCATTCTTTCTGATGGAGGCATAGAATTCCATTGTATATATATATACCACACTTTCTTGATCCATTCATCTACTGAGGGGCATCTGGGTTGGTTCCATATCTTAGCTATGGTAAATAATGCTGCAATAAACATAGTTGTGCTGTTAGCTTTAGTGTGCTCTTGTTTGGGTAAATGCCCATAAGTGGGATTGCTGGGTTATAGGGGAGTTCTATGTGAACTCTTTTGAGGAACCTCCATACTGCTTTCCAAAGTTGTTGAACAAGTTCACATTCCCACCAACAATGAGGTAAGGTTTCTTTCTGCCCACATCCCCTCCAGAATCTGTTGTTGTTAGAGTTCTTGATTTTTGCCATTCTAACTGGAGTGAGGTGATATCTCAATGTTGTTTTGATTTGCATTTCTTTTATGGCTAGGGATGTTGAACATTTCTTCATGTGTCTATTGGCCATCCTTCTTTCTTCATCAGAGAAGTTTCTCTTTAAGTCTTTCGCCCACTTATTTATTGGGCAGTTGTTTCTTTGATGATTTGTTGTTGGGGGGTTTAATTTTTTGAGTTCCAAGTATATTTTAGATATGAGACCCTTGTCCGTTTTATGGCTAGTAAAGTTCTTCTCCCAATCCATGGGCTTTCTATTGATCTTGCTAGCTATGTCATTTGTCCTGCAGAAGCTCTGCAACTTTATGCAATCCCATTTGTCCAACCTTTCTTTGATTTGTTGTGTGTCCGGGTCTCTATTCAGAAAGTTTCGGCCTGAGCCAAGGAGACCTAGGGTTTTTCCTATTCCATCCTGTAATGTTTTCAGAGTGTCTGCTTTGATTCAAGGTCTTTGATCCATTTGGAGTTGATTCTGGTGCAGGGTGATATATAAGCATCTAGCTTTAGTTTCCTACATGTAGTTAACCAATTTGGCCAGCACCATTTACTGAAGAGGCTGTTTTTATTCCATTCTCTTGTTTTAGCTCCCTTATCGAAGATTAGATGGCTATAGGTCTGTAGGTTCATTTCTGGGTTTTCAATTCTATTCCATTGATCCTGAGGTCTCTTCTTAGGCCAATACCAAGCTGTTTTGATTACTATGGCTTTATAGTAGAGTTTGAATTTTGCTATTGATATTCCTCCAGCAGTGTTCTTTCCGTTGAGGAGCGATTTTGCTATTCGGGGTCTTTTATTCTTCCATATGAATTTTTGGATTGCCTCTTCTATTTCCTTGAAGATTGAGGTTGGAATTTTGATAGGTATTGCGTTGAATTTGTAGATAGCCTTGGGAAGTATTGCCATTTTCACGATGTTAATCTTTCCAATCAAGGAGCATGGGAGGTTTTGCCATTTTCTAAGTTCTGAGTTGATTTCCTTTTTCAAGATTTTAAAGTTTTCATCATAGAGGTCCTTCACTTCTTTAGTTAAGTTAATTCCTAATATTTTATTTTTTGTGGGGCTATTACAAATGGAGTTGCTTTCCTAATTTCAGCCACACTTTTCTAATTGTTGGAATACAGAAAAGACATTGATTTTTGGGGGTTAATTTTATAACCTGCTACTTTGAAAAAGTTTTGAATCAGCTTGAGTAATTTGGGAGTGGAGTCTATGGGATTCTTTAAATACAAGATCAGGTCATCTGCAAAGAGGGAGAGTTTTATTTCTTCTTTCCCTATTTGGATCCCCTTTATGTCTGCATCTTGTCTTATTGCTGTAGCTAGGCATTCTAATACTAGATTGAAGAGAAGTGGAGAGAGTGGGCATCCTTGTCTTGTTCCTGAGTTAAGAGGAAATGGCTTTAGGTTTTCACCATTGAGTATAATGCTGGCTGTAGGTTTGTCATATACAGCCTTTATTGTATTGAGGAATGTTCCATGGATTCCTAATTTTTCCAAACTTTCATCATAAATGGGTGTTGGATCTTGTCGAATGCTTTTTCTGCATCTATTGAGATAACCATGTGGTTCTTGTTCTTGCTCCTGTTGATGTGATGAATAATATGAATTGATTTGCGTATATTGAACCAGCTTTGCATCCCTGAAATTAATCCTGTTTGATCATGGTGTATGATTTTTTGCATGAATTGTTGAAGTCGATTGGCCAAAATTTTGTTGAGAAGTTTTGCATCAATGTTCATCAAAGAAATGGGTCTATAGTTCTCTTTCTTTGATGAGTCCCTGCCTGGTTTTGGGTTGAGTGTTATGATGGCTTCATAGAATGTGTTCGGTAGTGAGCTTTCTCTTTCAATTTCATTGAAGAGTTGGAGGAGTATTGATGTGAACTCTGCTTTGAAGGCCTTGTAAAATTCCGCTGTAAAACCATGTGGTCCTGGACTTTTCTTAGCTGGGAGGTCTCTTATTGCTGTTTATATTTCAGTGCTTGATATGGGCCTTTTAAGCTGGTTTAACACATCTTGGTTTAGTTTTGGCATGTCAATATTTGCTAGGAAAAGGTCCATTTCTGTCAAGTTCTCAAACTTATTAGCATAAAGATTTGAGAAGTATTCCCTTATAATGTTCTGAATCTTGGTTGTTTCCGTGGTGATGTTTCCATTCTCATCTCTGAGTTTATTAATTTGGGTGTGTTCTCTTCTTTTTCTGATAAGATTTGCTAAGGGTCTGTCAATTTTGTTAAGTTTTTCGAAGAACCAACTCTTTGTTTTGTTGATTCTTTCTATAGTTTTTTTGGATTCTAATTCATTTAATTCTGATTTAATTTTGATTATTTCTTTCCGTCTACTGGATTGGGGTTTATCTTGCTGCTCTTTTTCAAAGAGGTTTAGATGTGTCATTAAATTGCTTGTTTCAGATCTCTCCAATTTGTTGATGTAGGAGCTCAGAGCTATAAACTTGCCTCTGAGTACTGCCTTTGCTGTGTCCCAGAGGAGCTGGTAATTTGTGTGTTCATTTTTGTTGAATAGCATGAACATTTGAATTTCCTTTCTAATCTCTTCCATGACCCACTCTTGATTCAGCAGTGTGTTGTTCAGCCTCCATGTGATCCCGGACTTTCTTTGGTGGCTTTTGGTGTTGAGTTCTAATTTTATTCCCTTGTGGTCAGAGAGAATGCAAGGTATAACTTCAATGTTTCTGAATTTAGACAAGTTTGCTTTGTGGTCTAAAATGTGGTCTATTTTAGAAAACGTTCCATGTGCTGCTGAGAAAAACGTGTATTCTGATGCTGCTGGGTGAAATGTTCGTTAGATATCTGTTAAGTGTAGTTGATCTATGCAGCTGTTTAGATCTGCGGTTTCTCTGTTGAGTTTTTGCCGAGTTGATCTATATAGTGGGGAGAGTGGTGTGTTAAAATCCCCAACAATTAATATCTTTGGATCTATATGAGATTTGAGGGAAAGTAGTGTTCTTTGATAAATTTGGGTGCTCCATTGTTTGGCGAATAGATATTTAGAATTGTAATATCCTCCTAAAGGAGAGATCCTTTAATTAGTATGTAGCGACCTTCTTTATCTCTTCTCACAAATTTTAATTTGAAGTCTATTTTATCTGATATTAGGATTGCAACTCCCGCCTGTTTATGGGGTCCGTTTGCTTGGTAGATTTTGTTCCAGCCTTTAACATTGAAAATGTGTTTGTTTTTACGGGCAAGATATGACTCCTGCAGGCAACAGATAGAAGGAACTTGTTTTTTAATCCAACTAGACAGTCTATGTCGCTTAATTGGAGAGTTCAGTTTGTTAACGTTAAGAGAGAGGACTGAGAGGTATTTGGGGGTTCCTGCCATTTTATCCACCTTCTTGGGGGCTGCGAAAACTGGGTTCTTCCTACGGTTCTTGGATTCTCAGTTTGGGTGCAGTTTCTTGGCCTTTGTTGCGGTCTTGTTGGTTTTCTATGCTTAGGACATCTTTAAGAACCTTTTGTAGGGCTGGTTTGGTGGAGATGTATTGTTTCAATTTTTCTTTGCTATGGAAGGTTTTTATTTGGCCTTCAGTTACGAAGGAGAGTTTAGCTGGGTACAGTATTCTTGGTTGATAGTTGTTTGTTTTTAGGGCATGGCATACATCATTCCAGGCTCTTCTTGCTTTGATTGTCTCTGCTGAGAAATCTGAGGTGATTGTAATTGGTTTCCCGTTATAGGTGATTAACCTTTTCTCCTTGACAGCTTTAAGGATCTTTTCCTTGGTCTGAGTTGATCCTGTGTGGATTATAATGTGACTGTGGGATGTCCTATTCTTGTCTGGTCTATTTGGGGTTCTAAAAGCTTCTTGTATCTGAATAGGCCTATCTTTTTGTATGTTTGGGAAGTTCTCTGCTAGGATCCTGTTAAACAAATTTCCTAGACCATTGACTTTTTTTTCTAGGTGCTCCTCTACACCCATTATCCTTAGATTAGGCCTTCTGATGGTGTCTTCCAGGTGTTGGATAGATCTATCATATTTCTTGGACTTGTCTTGGATGGTTGTATGTTCTTTCTCTATAATATCTAGGCTGTCTTCAATCCCTGAGATTCGATCTTCTGCATGGTCTAACCTGCTGTCAAGACTCTCTACTTTGTTTTTTTATCTCTTTTCCTTCTAATTTGTCAGCTTTGATGGCTTCAAGTTCTTTGTTGAAGCTCTGTTTTAGGTCTTGTATGAATTTCTTTACTTCCTTAATTTGGTGTTCAGTGTTTGTTCTCAAATCACTTAGCTGATTGGTTCTGGTTTCTTTGGACTCCCATTCCTTCTGTTGGGTTCCATTCAGCATTCCCTTTGTGGTCTCCCTGACTTCCTTCAGCTCTTTGTTAATGGATTCCATGAATGCCTTTAGTGATCTTTGTGTATTCTCTACCTGGTCTCTCAATTCCTGAATTACTCTTTGATTAGCTTCCCCCCGTTTGTGGGATTCCTGCAGTTCTCTTTCCTCCCGTTCGTGGAATTCCTGCAGTTCTCTTTGAGTGTTCTCATCCTGCTCATGCCATTCCTCCCTTTCTCTTTGAGTATTCTCAAGTTGTTCACGCAAATCCTGTATCAGTTTTTGAGTAGCTTCCTCACGCTTATGATATTCCTGTATAAATGTTTGGGATGCCTCCTCTCTCTCCCTATCACGCTCATACAGAGTCCTTTGTAGGTTGTCAAATTTCTCATGTATCATGTTTGCCACCAGTGTTTGTAGAGCTATTTGGGAACTCTCCTCTGTATTGTTCATTATCTGATCTGACCCCTGATTATCAAGATTGGGAATTGAGATACCCGGATTTGCCATTTTTCTTGTGTTTTTCTGGCTTACTCTGCCCATTTGAGATGAAAATAGCACCAGTTTTGTGCTAGAACACTATCTTAAGGCAAGCATCAACCAACGTTTGCATTTATTCAGTCAATAGTGTACAAACACAATCTAGTTCAACAGATACATCTTCAACATCAAACAACTCTATGTTAATGGGCTTTGAACCGCAGAGAAGAATTTGGAAAACCAGAAATTTTTAGGGGTAGGGAGAGATGTGGGTAAAAAATAGGAATAGATTGGTGTAGGGAGGCACAGGGAGAGTTAACTATGTCTATTTTTACTATTTTTATAATTTTAAATTTTATTTTATTTTTATATATTTTATTACAATTTTATTTCATTTATTTGTTCATTTATTTTGTCAAGCACAGGGCTTGAACTCAGGTTGTAGCAACTCTGCCTCAGCCTCCATCATCCTAAGCTGGGATGGTGCAGCTTCTGGGTCCACAGCCATTCCTGGGATCCTAGGCCTCAGGGGTTTACAGTAAAACAAATTGAAAACGGCACTGAAAAATTGCCACAAATTGATGACGGTCGACGGTTTCTCGGTTTTTCTTACTTGCATGGTGACCATCCCCTGGATCCAAATGACACGGCTATAACCTGTAGGTCACCGGGTATTGCTGAAGGCTGGCAGGCTGGCAACGAAGCCATAGGCCAATCTGGACACCTAGGCCCTGAATTTGAAATCTGGTCATGCCACTTACAAAGGTCTGGAGAGCCTAAGAAACTATTGCCTGTCCATAGGAACACTAGAGGAATGTGATCAATGTCATGGTTGGATGAGTAGTTTGCCAATCAGTCTAACATTAAATTAAACCCAGTATTCACAAGATGTGGATTGATTTCAATTCATAGTTTATTATGCATTAAAATAATACTTGTGTGTGTGTGTGTGTGTGTGTGTGTGTGTCTGTGTGTGTGTGTGTGTGTGTGTGTGTGTGTGTGTGTGTGTGTGTGTTGTCAGTAATGGGGCCTGAACTCTGGGCCTGGGCACTCTGTATCAGCTTTTCAGCTCAGGACTACTGCTGTAACATTTGAGACACAGAACCAATCCCGGCTTTTTCTGATCATGTTGTGCTGGGGAATCGAACCCTGGGCTCATGCATTGAAGACAAGCATTCTCCCAGTGAGCCACCTTTCCCAGCCCCTAAAAGACTACTATTGATTAAATAAAGTTCTCACTACATACCTGTGTATCACTAGGAAGGTAGAATATGTCATTGAATACTAGAAAGACATCACTGGCAGTATCTAAATTTCTAAAGATATATTTATTTGTATACTACCGTCTTCATAGAAAGGTTTTGCTATTTTGGCCAAACTTGTGTCTCGATCCCAGGTCCTGGGATCCACCTGGCATCTGAATGTGCTAGAGGCTGTCGTGCTGACACTCACCCATTCATGAATTGAGCCTTCTAGGCCCTCAGTTCGGGCCCCAGCATTGCCAAATATGTCTTCTTGGGGTAAGATTCCAATTGTGATACCTGTTTTCTTTTTCTGTGCAAGTGCTGGATATATAATATGTCTGCAAAACTACATGCTATGGAATAGATTTGAATGAATGTAATAAATGTTATAAGAGCACTCACAGTCAGTCCATAAATAAATGGTAAATAAATAAATAACTAATAAAATATCATGAATCATTCCAACAAACACGATATAAACTGAATATATTGATGGAAGTACAAATCATATAATAAACATATCTATATATGTTATGTTCTCCAGGGCTGGGGCTTGAATTCAGGCCTAGTTAACAGGTTTGAATTGCTTGTCTTCAAGAGAGGAGAGCTCCCCCCCCTCACCCCAGGCAATGCATCAGAGTTACCCAGATTCCAAGGTGACATCCCTGGCCTGGCAGACAACAAAATAGCATGAAATCCAAGACAGGGAGCATCAGTAGTATTGTTAAATACATAATTAATTTATTTATTGCTAAGCATGGGGCTTGAACTCAGGTGGTGGCAACTCTGCCTCAGTTTCCATCACCCTAGGCTGGGATGGTGCAGCCTCTGTACCCACAGCCATCCTGGGTCCAAGCCTCGGGGGCTGACAGGAAAACAAAATGAAAACACCACCCAAAAAAGCCCCAAACCACAGAAGGTCAGCAGTTTCTGTTTTTCTTCCTTGCACGGTGGCCATCCTGGGTCTGAATGACATGGCTGCAACCTGTAGATCACCTGGCATTGCTGAAGGCTGGCAGGCTGGCAGCGAAGCCATAGGCCAACCTGGACAGTAGGCCCTGAGTTCGAATCCTGATCATATCACTTAAATGGGGCTGGAGAGCCTAAGAAACTGTTGCCTGTCCATAGGAACACCAGAGGAATGTGATCAATGCCATGGTTGGATGAGAAGTCCATCAAAGAATCTAGCATAAAATTAGACCAAATAATCCAGGACACGGATTGATTTTAATTCATAGTTTATTATGCATTAAAAGAATGCTATTGGGGGCTGGGAAGGTGGCTCATGGGTAGAGTGCTTGCCTTGCGTGCCTGAGGCCTTGGGTTTGATTCCTCACACCACATAAGCAAAAAGAAAAAAGCCAGAAGTGGTGCTCAAGTGGTAGAGTGCTAGCCTTGAGCTGAAGAGCTGAGAAACAGCGCCCAGGTCCAGAGTTCAGGCTCCACGACCGGACCCAAAGGGAAAAAAACAAACAAACAGAATACTCTTGATTAAGTGGAAATCTCACTAAATATATGAGAATCGGTAGGAACGTAGTATATGTCATTGAATACTAAATAGACAGCTCTGGCAGTACCTAAATACCTAAATTTATATTTATTTATATACCACCATCAGCATAGACAGTTACTGCTATTTTGTCCAAACCTGGGGCTTGATCCCAGGTTCTGGGATCCACTTGGCAGCTGAATGGGCTAGAGGCTGTGGTGCTGACACTCACCCATTCATGAATTGGGCCTCTCAGGCCTTCAGATCAGGTCCCATCATTGTCAAAAATTTCTTCCTGGTGTAAGATTTCAAGTGTGACACCTGTTTTCCTTTTTTGTGCAAGTTCAGAATATGTCTGCAAAGTTACATGCTATGGAATAGATGGGAATAAATGTAATCAATGTTTTAGGTGCACTTACAGTTCGTAAAATAAATGTTAAAAATGAATCAATAATAAAACATAATGAATCACTCCAACAAACAATAGACTGAATATATAGATGTAAGTATAAATTATATATTTAATATGTCTATAAATTTTATGTGGTTTTGAATTCAGGCCTAGGGTAGAGTTTAATTAATGCATAATTCTCATAGAAAATGATAGGTAAGAAGTATGGCACAAAGATTATTTTTAATTAAGAGTTGATGAAGTCTGACATAAGAATCACATTCAGGAACTGGAGACAATGGGAAAGATACAAGAATCAGTACTCACATGTTATATAGGATTCCAACACAGCCCGCCACATCTCCTACTCTATACAAATAGGTATTTATTAGCATACTAACTTCAGCTTATGAATGGATGAATATTGGGCCGCCGGGGCTTGATCTCAGGTCCCAGGTACGACCTAACTCCTTCTTTTCTCACAGGCCAGTATCCTCACCTAGATCCTTTTGCCAATTGGGCCTGCTAAGCACTGAGTTCAAAACCCAATACTGACAAAAGATTAAATCTGATGTGAGAAGCCCATCGATCCACCTGTTTTCCTGTCCTGTGATAGTCCTGGGTCTCAGGGAGGATGGAGAATTCTATATAGGAAACTCTATAGCCATAGGAATAGGTTGTCATCTGTGTTGGCACAGTTATGTCTGGCATCATATTCAATAAAACACAAAATGCATCCATGACTAAGACACAAAATAAAAAGAATAATTACACTCAACACATGATGCATTCCACACAAGTATGTAAATAGAGATCCTATGTGTAAAATAGGTGGGTATATTATTTTTGCCAGTGCTGGAGCTTCAAATCAGAACCTACAACATGGCCTGATATTGTAGTCTTCAAGGATGGTGAGCTTCCCTTTCCCGCACAGTGCTATAGATTTACCCAGACTTGAGTAAGAATCCCAGCTGTGGCAGAAAAATGGTGCAAGTTCTGAGCCACGGTGCTTTATTATTATTATTATTATTACCAAGGAAAGGATTTGAACTAAGTTTGTGGTAACTCTACTTCAGCTTCAATCATCTTAGTTTGGTGGGCTGCCATTGGCCCATAGCCGATCCAGTCATCCTAAGCCCTGAAGTCTTGCAGGAAAACACAAACACACACACACATACAGAGAGAGAGAGAGAGAGAGAGAGAGAGAGAGAGAGAGAGAGAGAGAGAGAGAGAGAGAGAGAGAGAGAGAGAGAGGGAGAGAGAGAGAGAGAGAGGGAGAGAGAGAGAGAGGGAGAGAGAGAGAGAGAGAGAGAGAGAGAGAGAGAGAGAGAGAGAGAGAGAGAGAGAGAGAGAGAGAGAGAGAGAGAGAGAGAGAGAGAGAGAGAGAGAAAGCCGTGGCATGGATTTTTTACATTTTGTTCCTTTCCACGGTGACCATCCTGGGTCTTAATGACATGCCTACAAAGGGTTCTTCAACTTGCATTGGTGAAGGCTAGCAGGATATCAGGGAAGCCATAGGTCCATGCAGCAATGTAGGCCCTGAGTTCGAGTCCTGGTCCTGACACCTACTAATGGGGGGAATTCCCAAGAGACTCGTTCCTGTACATCAAAATACCAATGGAATGTGAGCAAACTCATGATTGAATGAGAAGTTTCTGCATGCATCAGTCTAGTCTAAAATTAGAAGTAATGATCCTAGTATGCTGATTGATCATAATGAATAGTTTATTAAGCACGAAAAGAATCCTATTCCTTCAATGGTGGCATGGTAACTACCTAAGAGTTGGTAGGAATGTAGTTAATAGGTAGATGTCTCTGGAACTCTATACAAATATATATATATATATATATATATATATATATACATATATATATATATTGGTATACTACCACCTGCCTATCCATGTATGACTATTTTGTCCACGCTTGTGGCTCAATCTCAGGGTCTGGGAACTCCTGGCAGCTTCCTGGGTTAGAAGATGCCGTGCTGACACACCCATTCATGAATTGGGACTGCTAGGCCCTGAGTTCAGGTCCCAGCACTGCCAAAAATTGGATTGTGGAATAGGAAGCCTAGTGTGACACCTGATTTCCTTTTCTCTGAGAGTCCTGGGTATAAGAACTACCTTCAACTTATGAAGGGATGACTGCTGTGTGCCGTCTCCCACCACCCCTACCTAAGGGCTCCATCTCAGGTCCTGGGAAATGCCTTGCTCATTAGTAGCTCACAGGCTGGTGTGCTCACATGGACCCATTTGCCACTCGGGTCTACTAGGCCCCGAGTTCAGATCCCAGCAGTGCCAAAATTTACCCTGATGGCAGAAGCCTATCGTTGCACTTGTTTTCCTTTCCTGTGCAAGTCCTGAGTCTCAGCTAGGATGGAGAATGCATGGGTCACCCTGTGGCCATGGGAATATGTTGTTATTCATGTCAGCTCAGTTATACTTGTCATCATATACTCAAGAAAATACACAATACATCCATAAATAGCATACAAAATAGAATAATTACACTAAATGCACAATGCAGTCCACACACAGATATGAAAATATATCCCAAGTTTAAATGATCCATTCAGGACCATTATGGCCTCCCTGGGGCTCGATCTCTGTTACTGGGAAAGGCTCAGCTCCTCAGTGTCTCACAGGCTGGTGTGTTCACCATGACCCATTCACCAATTGGGCTTGCTAGGCCTTGAGTTCAAATCCCAGCACTGCCAAAAGATTTACCTTGATGTGAGAAGCCAGTCGTTGCACCTATTTTCCTTTGCTCTGCAAGTCCTGGGTCTCAGCTAGGATAGAGAATGCATAGGCAACTCTATACTCATGGGGATAGGTTGTCATCTAGGTCACAACAGTTATATCTGTCAACCTATACTCAAGAAAATACACAATATATCAATGAATAAGACACAGAATAAAGAGAATGACTACACCAAATGCAAGATGCTGCCCACCCATGTATGGAAATATAGATCCTCTGTTTAAATGATGACTTTATGTCTATTTTGGCCCACACCAGGGCTTCATGTCAGGGTTTGGGAACGGCCTAGTTCCTTAGTTCCTCACAGGCTGGTGTTTTCACCATGACACATTCACCAATTGGTCCTGCTAGGCCTTGAGTTCAAATCCCAGCACTGCCAAAAGATTCACCTTGATGTGAGAAGCCAAATTGATCCACCTGTTTTCCTGTCGCATGAAAGTCATGGGTCTCAGTGAGGATGGAGAATTCTATATAGACAACTCTATAGCTGTGGGAATAGGTTGTCACCCATGTCAATACAGTTATGTCTATCACCATACTCAATAAAATACACAATACATCCATGAATAAGACACAAAATAAAAAGAATAACTACACTGAATGCAAGATGCAAACCAGTCCTGTAGGTAAAGAGAGATCCTATGTTTCAAAAAGGTGGGCTTGTTATTTTGTCCAGTGCTGGGGCTTCAAATCAGGCCCTGGACCAGGTCTAACATTCTAGTCTTCAAGAATGGTGAGCTTCCCCTTCCCCCAAAGTGCAACAGAGCTACTCAGACTTCAGTTCAAATCCCAGCACTGAGAAAAGATTCATTCTGTTGTCAGAAGCCAGTCGTTGTACATGTTTTCCTCTCCTGTGAAAATACCGGGCTTCAACTAGCATGTAGAATGCACAGGCAACCCTATAACCATTGAAACAGGTTGTCATCCATGTCAGCACAGTCATACTTGTCACCATACTTAATAAAATACACAATAAATCCATGAATTAGACACAAAATAAGGAGAAAATGTGCACCAAATGTAAGATGCTGTCCACACATGTATGTAAATATAGATCCTATGTTTAAATTATGAATTTATTACTATTTGGCCCTCCCTGGTACTCGGTGTCAGGTCCTGGGAATGGCCTATCTCCTTCGTTGCTCACAGGCTGGTAACCCTTGACCCTTTCCCCAATTGGGCCTGGTGGGCTCTTAGTTCAAATCCCAACACTGCCAAAAGATGAATCCTTATGTGAGAAGCCCATGGATTCAACTGTTTTCCTGCCTGTGTAAATCCTGGGTCTCAGCTAGGATGGAGAATGCATAAGAAACCCTATAGCCATAGCAATAGGTTGTCAGCCATGTAAGCACTGTTATATCTGTCACCTTACTCAGTAAAATACAAAATACTTCCATATGACAGACAATAATGCAAGTTGCTGTCCACATATGTATGTAAATATAGATAAATATGTATGTAAAAATAGATCCTATGTTTAAATTATGAATTTATGACTATCGTGGCCACCCTGAGAATCAATGTCAGATCCTGGGAACGTCCTAACTCCTTTGTTGCTCACAGGCTGGTGTGTTCACCATGAACTATTTGCCAATTGGTCCTGCTAGGCCGTGAGTTCAGATCCTAGCACTATCAACAATTGGATCATGGAGTAAGAAGCCAAGTATGAAACCTTTTTTTCCTTTTCTCCGAGAGTCCTGAGTCTCAGGAATGATGAAGAACACATCTACAAATTTAGATGCCATGTAATAAGATGTCATCAATGTAATAAAGGCAGTGGGTGTCATCACAGTAAAATCAATGGTAAATAAATGAATAAAACAAAAAGTACAAGGAACAACCACACCAAATGTGTATGGACTGAGCATCCATAGGTAAGTACAAATCCTGTCTTTACAATGTATATAAATAGCATGTTTTCCAAGGCTGGAGCTTGAATTTTGGCTTAGAGTACAGGCCTGATTTTCTTATCTTCAAGTACAGTGAGCTTCCCCTTCTTCCACATTGCTGCAGATTTACCCAGACCCAGAGTTCAAATCCAAAGCCTGGCAGATAAATGGGGTGAATTGCAAGCCAGGGAGCTAATTTCTTTTAATTTTTTTTTTTTTTTTTTTTTTGCTCAACAGGGAGCTTGAACTCAGATTGTGGCAACTCTGCCTCAGTTTTGATCATCCTATGCTGGGGTGCAGCCACTGGACCCGCAGCCGATCCTGGGATCCTAGACCCCCAGGCCATGTGTGGCAAAAATATATAGAAAAATGCGATGAGATGGCCTTTTTATGTTTTGTTCCTTTGCACAGTGACCAACTTGGCTCTGAATGACAATGTTGCAAAGGGTACTTTAACTTGCATTGCTGAAGGTTGGCAGACTATTGGGGAAGCCATAGGCCCAAGTGGCAATGTAGGCCCTGATTTCGAATCCCCGTCCTGGCACAAATCAATGGAAGGATCTACTAAGAGACTCGTTCCCAACCATGGGAATAACAAGGTAATGTTATCAATGTCACAGTTGAATTAGTTGATCTTGAATGATGCTCCTGCAAAATTAGACCCATCATTTCAGGAGACTGATTTTATTTAATATTTATGAAGCATTAAAACAATACTATTACAGGAATGCAATAATTTCAGGAAATTGATTGATTTAATTAATAATTTTCTAAATTTTTATTTATTTTTTATTGTGAAAATACTGTACAGAGTGGTTACAATTACATGGGCAAGATAATGGGTACATTTCTTATCAAGCATTGTAGCTTCCTCCTTTGTTTCCCCTTCCCCTTCTTTCCCAGCTTCACCCCGACCCCGCACCCAATCCTCCTCTGCCCCAAACTTCTAAGGTTCGTTTTCGACAAGACAACTTGTACTTCTCATTGTTGCAATGGGTCCGCCTGTATCCTTATTTTTTTTTTATTTAATTGTTTTAATGTGAAAATACTGTAGACAGGGGTTACAATTACATGGGCAAGATAGTGAGTACATTTCTTATCAAGCATTGTAGCCTCCTCCTTTGTTTACCATTCCCATCCCTTCTTATCCTTCTTCCCGACCCCACCCAAACCTCCCCCCCCAAGTTGTAAAGTTCGTTTTCGACATGACAACTTGTACTTCTCATTGTTGCAACAGGTCCACCTGTATCCTTATTTAAACGACTTGTTTTTCCCTTTCCCCTCCACAAATTATACCGACATCCAATACAGTGAAAGCAGGGGTTATACTGTGGAGGAGGGACATACAAAGCAACAAAGAAATAATCTTATTATTGCGTTAGAAATAAATGCATGAAAGAAAAAAAAACATTTAAAATACATATATTAGGTTGATTTTCCTAACATCACCTTAGCTGACCATTTCTACTTGACTCATACATATACTAGATATTGCAAATAAGGGAAATCATGGGACCGATGTTTTTTTGGGCTTGGCTTACTTCACTTAATATAATTTTTTCCAAGTGCTTGCATTTCCTAACAAATGGGGAAATGTCATTCTTTCTGATGGAGGCATAGAACTCCATTGGGTATATATGCCACATTTTCTTGATCCATTCATCTACTGAGGAACATCTGGGTTGTTTCTCGATCTTAGCTATGGTAAATAATGCTGCAATAAACATAGTTGTGCTGTTAGCTTTAGTGTGGTCTTGTTTGTAAATATTTGGGTAAATGTGCAAAAGTGGGATTGCTGGGTCATAGGGGAGCTCTATGTGGAGTCTTTTGAGGAAACTCCATACTATTTTCCAAAGTGGTTGAACAAGTTTACACTCCCACCAACAATTAAGTAAGGTTCCCTTCTATGCACATCCCCTCCAGCATCTGTTGTTATTAGAGTTCTTCATTTTTGCCATTCTAACTGGGCTGCGGTGGTATCTTAATGTTGTTTTGATTTGCATTTCTTTTATGGCTAAGGAGGTTGAGCATTTCTTCATGTGTCTATTGGCCATCCTTCTTTCTTCTTCAGAGAAGTTTCTCTGTCATTAGCCCACTTATTTATTGGGCACTTGTTTCTTGGAGGATTTGTTGTTGGGGGATTTAATTTTTTGAGTTCCAAGTATATTTTAGATATATGACCCATGTCTGTTGTATGGTTAGTGAAGATCTTCTCCCAATCCGTGGGCTTTCTATTGATCTTGCTAGCTATGTCCTTTGCCATGCAGAAGCTCTGCAACTTCATGTAATTCTATTTGTCCATCCTTTCCTTAATTTGTTGTGTTTCTGGTTCTCTATTAAGAAAATTTTGTCTTGCACCAAGGAGACCTTGGGTTGCTCCTATTACATCCTTTAATGTTTTCAGAGTGTCTGCTTTGACTCCGAGGTCTTTGATCCATTTGGAGTTGATTCTGGTGCAGGGTGATATATAAGGATCTAGCTTTAGTTTTCTACAAGTAGTTAAATAATTTTGCCAGCACCATTTACTGAAGAGGCTGTCTTTCTTCCATTCTATTTTTTTTAGCTCCCTTATCAAAGATTAGATGGTTAAAGGACTGTAGGTTCATTGCTGGGTTTTCAATTCTATTCCATTGGTCCTGAGGTCTGTTCTTGTGCCAGAACCAAGGTGTTTTGATTACTATGGCTTCATACTAGAATTTGAAATTTGGTATTGATATTCTTCCAGCTGTGTTCTTTCCGTTGATGAGCGTTTTTGCTATTCGGGGTCTTTTATTGTTCCATATGAATTTTTGGATTGCCTCTTCTTTTTCCTTGAATAATGACATGGAATTTTGATAGGTATCGCATTGAATTTGTAGATAGCTTTGGGAAGTATTGCCATTTTCACAATGTTAATCTTTCTAATCCAGGAGATGGGAGTTTTTCCCATTTTCTAAGTTCTGTTTTGATTTCTTTTTTCAAGATTTTAAAGTTTTCATCATAGAGATCCTTCACTTCTTTGGTTAGGTTAATTGCTAGGTGTTTTATTTTTTGTGGGGCTATTACAAATGGAGTTGCTTTCCTAATTTCAGCCCTACTTTTCTCATAGTTGGCATACCGAAAAGACATTGAATTTTGAGGGTTAATTTAATACTTTGCTACTTTGCCAATGTTTTGAATCAGCATGAGTAATCTGGGAGTGGAGTCTATGGGATTCTTTAAATACAAGATCATGTCATCTACAAAAAGGCAGAGTTGTATTTCTTCTTTCCCTATTTGGATCCCCTTTATGTCTGCATCATTTATCATTGCTGTAGCTAGACATTCTAATACTAGGTTGAAGAGAAGTGGAGAGAGTGGACATCCTTGACTTGTTCCTGAGTTAAGAGGAAATGGCTTTAGTTTTTCACCATTAAGTATAATGCTGGCTGTAGTTTTGTCATATACAGCCTTTATTGTATTGAGGAATGTTCCATGGATTCCTAATTTTTACAAACTCTTCATCATAAAGGAGTGTTGGGTCTTGTCGAATGCTTTTTCTGCATCTATTGAGATAACCATGAAGTTCTTATCTTTGTTCCTGTTGATGTGATGAATAATATTAATTGATTTGGGTATATTGAACCAGATTTCCATCCCTGAAATGAATCCTGTATCATCATGTTTTATGATTTTTGGATGAATTGTTGAAGTCGATTGGCCAAAATTTTGTTGAGAAGTTTTGCATCAATGTTCATCAAAGAAATGGGTCTATAGTTCTCTTTCTTTAATGAGTCCCTGCCTGGTTTTGGGATGAGGGTTATGATGGCTTCATAGAATGTGTTCGGTAGTGAACTTTCTCTTTCAATTTCATTGAAGAGTTGGAGGAGTATGGTGTGACCTCAGCTTTGAAGGCCTTGTAGAATTCCGCTGTAAAACCATCTGGTCCTGGACATTTCTTAGTTGGGAGGTCTCTTATTGCTGTTTCTAATTCAATGCTTGATATTGCCCTGTTAAAGATGGTTTAACTCATCTTGATTTAGTTTTGGCATGTCAATATTTGCTAGGAAAAGGTCCGTTTCTACCAAGTTCTCAAACTTATTAGCATAAAGTTTTGAAAAGTATTCCCTTAAAATGTTCTGAATCTTGATTGTGTCCATGGTGATGTTTCCATTCTCATCTCTGAGTTTATTTATTTGGGTGTGTTCTTTTCTTTTTCTGATAAGATTTGCTAAGGGTCTGTCAATTTTGTTAATTTTTTGGAAGTAACAATTTGTTGATGTAGGAGCTCAGAGCTATAAACTTGCCTCTGAGTACTGCCTTTGCTGTATTCCAGAGGAGCTGGTAGTTTGTGTGTTCAATTTTGTTGAATAGCATGAACATTTGAATTTCCTTTCTAATCTCTTCCATGAACCACTCGTGATTCAGCAGTGTGTTGTTCAGCCTCCATGTGATACCAGACTTTCTATCGTGGCTTTTGGTTTTGAGTTATAATTTTATTCCCTTTGGTCAGAGACAATGCAAGGTATAACTTCAATGTTTCTGAATTTAGACAAGTTTGCTTTATGGCCTAAAATGTTGGCTATTTTCGAAAATGTTTCATGTGCTGCTGAGAAAAACCTGTATTCTGATGCTTTGGGTGAAATATTCGGTAGATGTCTCTGAAATCTAGTTGATCTATGCAGTTGTTTAGATCTGCGGTTTCTCTGTTGAGATTTTGCTGAGTATATCTATCTAGTGGAGAGAGTGGTGTATTAAAATACCCAGCACTTAATGTCTTTGGATCTATGTGGGATTTGAGGGAAAACAGTGTTTCTTGGATAAATTTGGGTGCTCTGTTTTTTGGCGAGGAGATATTTAGAATTGTGATATCCTCCTGAAGGAAAGATCCCTTTATTAGTATGTTGCAACCTTCTTTATCTCTTCTCACAAATTTTAATTTGAAGTCTAATTTATCTGAAATTAGGATTGCAACTCCTGCCTGTTTTGGGGGACCGCTTGCTTGGTAGATTTTTCCCAGCCTTTAACATTGACAATGTGTTTGTTATTACAGGCAAGATGTGACTCCCGAAGGCAGCAGATAGAAGGAACTTGTTTTTTAATCCAAGTAGACAGTCTATGTCGCTTAATTGGAGAGTTCAGTCCGTTAATGTTTAGAGATAGGACTGTGAGGTATTTGGGAGTCCCTGCCATTTTATCCACCTTCTTGAGGGCTGCGAAACCTGGGTTGTTCCTATGGTTCTTGGATTCTCAGTTTGGGTGCAGTTTCTTGGCATTTCTTGTGATCTTGTTGGTTTGCAATGTGTAGGACATCTTTAAGAATCTTTTGTAGGGCTGGTTTGGTGGAGATGGATTGTTTCATTTTTTCTTTGCTATGGAAGGCTTTTATTTGGCCTTCAGTTATGAAGGAGAGTTTAGCTGGGTACAGTATTCCTGGTTGATATTTGTTTGATTTTAGGGCATGGCATACATCATTCCAGGCTCTTCTTGCTTTGATTGTCTCTGCTGAGAAATCTGAGATGATTCTAATTGGTTGATTGATCTTTTCTCCTTGACAGCTTTAAGAATCTTTTCTTTGTTCTGAATTGATCCTGTGTGGATTATAATGTGACTGTGGGATGTCCTATTCTGGTCTGGTCTATTTGGAGTTCTAAAAGCGTCTTGTATCTGAATAAGCCTATCTTTTTGCATGTTTGGGAAGTTCTCTGCTAGGATCCTGTTAAACAAATTTCCTAGACCGTTAACTTCTGTTTCTAGGTGCTCCTCTACACCCATTATCCTTGGATTAGGCCTTCTGATGGTGTGTTCCAATTGTTGGATAGATTTCTCATATTTCTTGGACTTGTCTTGGATGGTTGTATGTTCTTTCTCTGTAATATCTAGGCTGTCATATTCGATCTTATCTGCTGTTGAGACTTTCTACTTTGTTTTTTTATTTCTTTTCCTTCCAGGTAGTCAGCTTTGATGGTTTCAAATTCTTTGTTGAAGTCTTGTATGAACTTCTTTACTTCGTTAATTTGGTGTTCAGTGTTTATTCTCAAATCACTTAGTTTAATAGTCATGGTTTCCTTGGACTCCCATTCCTTCTGTTGGGTTCCATTCAGCATTCCATTTGTGGTATCCCTGACTTCCTTCAGCTCTTTTTTAATGGATTCCATGAATGCCTTTAGTGGTCTTTGTGTATTCTCTTCCTGCACTCTCAATTCTTGTATTACTCTTTGATTAGCTTCCTCCCGTTCGTGCGATTCCTGTAGTTCTCTTTGAGTATTCTCAGCCTGTTCATGCCATTCCTGCCTTTCTCTTTGAGTATTCTCAAGCTGCTCATGCAAATCCTGTATCAGTTTTTGAGTATCTTCTTCACGCTTATGATATTCCTGTATACACTTTTGGATTGCCTCCTCTCTCTCCCTATCATGCTCATACAGTGTCCTTTGTATTTTTTCAATCTTTTCATTTATCATGTTTGCCAGCAGTGTTTGTAGAGCTATTTGGGAACTCTCCTCTTGATTATTCATTTTCTGTTCTGTCCCCTGGTTATCATGAGTGGTAGTTGCGGTACTTGGACTTTCCATTTTTCTTGTGTTTTTCTGGCTTACTCTGCCGATTTAGGATGAAATTAACACCAGTTTTGTCCTAGAAAACTATCTTAAGGCAAACATCAAACAAAGTCTGTATTTGCACAGTCAATAGTCTGCAGATACAATCTAGTTCAACAGATACATCTATTAAACATCAAACAACTGTATATTAATGGGCTACGAACAGCAAAGAAGAATTTGGTAAACCAGAAATTATTATGTTTAGGAAGAGATGAGAGGAGGGATATAAAGGAGATGGGAAAAAATTAAAAATAAAAATAATTAAAATATTATATAGGTATAAAGAGGTAGTACTGCTATTAAGGAATTTAAGTCTAAGAGGTTTTGAATTGAGTAATAAATTTGTGGATTAAGTGTGTACACAATGGGGGATCAGGTCTAATAATCCACTACGGGTTTATTTGAAGATGTGCAGAACAGCAATTAAGTCACATAAAGAATGAAAGTGAAGAAAAGGTGAAAAGGATAAGAAAGAAAGAAAAAAGATAAGAAGTTCAGTAGATCTAAACAAAAAGCAAAACAAAACAAAACAAAAACAAAAACAAAAACAAAAAAGGAAGAAAAATGCACACACACTATACCCCTAAATTAAAATTCTAAGAGGAAAAATAATTACTAGAAAACAATTTTTTTCAAGAAAGGTAATAATTAAAGATTAAAAAAATATTTAGAGAAAAAAAATTTTTATAAAAGGAACAACAAAAAAAAGTTCTTTAATTTTTTTTGGAAGGGTTGGCAAAAATCCTGTGTCTCCCTTGTGTCTGTAACCAGCCTCTTATTGGAGTCTCTGGTCTGCTTGTTTTCCTGTGGCTTGGTTGGTTACTTAACTCAGTTTCTTTGAACAGGCAGAACAATTCTCTGTGATCCTCCTCGGAGGTTAGTTCAATGGGAGGAGATGGATTTTTCCTCGAGTTTGGAGATGCTGTGATGAGGCTAGGTTCTGGGTAGAGTTGAGGCCTTTCAGCAAACAGTAGCTTTTCCTGGGGACTGGTTTGTGAGAAACTCACAGAGCCCAGACTGGAGCCACTCTCAGGGTTTCTGTTTACTGAATTTCAATTGATTGTCCAGGCTGCTAAAGGGAGGGGCAGCCTCTGGCTCTGATTACCTGGTGAAGAAAGCCACTCCTGTTGCTGGCACCCGAGCTGGGTGACTTTTACCTGGGTGGAACTGACTGAGTCTGGCAGGTCAGGATAGGCTCTTGTGACCTGCTAGATGACTGAGGATTTATTCCAGTGCCTGAGTTGGAGCTAGCAGCTCTGCCGAGCTTTGTCGGTATCCAAGATGGAGGTCTCCGGTACTGGGGGTGGGAGGGGTGGTCTTCCCTCCTCTGCTCCCTGAGAAGGAGTGAGGATATCAGGCTTCTACTCATGCCGAGTCTAGGTTCCTGGGTCATCTCTGGTCTGCGAACTACAGGATGATGATATCTGCTCCTTGTCGGTTCTTGCTGGTGTTGAGTGGAATCTGCTCGCCGCCACATCTGGCTCCTTAGTCCCAGACTCTCTTTGATTTAGGTATGGCGCCTGCAGTCTCCGCCACCACCGCTGCCACTGTGGCGGCAGCTGCTGGCAAGTGCTCAGGGCTTTCTCCTTGCCTCTATTTTCTCTCTCTGGCCTAACTCTCTGTCCTGTGAAGGCACACTTGGTGTGATTCTCTGGCTTAGGACTGTTCACTGGAACTCTAAAACTGCTTTCTATGAGAGAGCTTGTTTAGCCTCCAGCTTCTCCTCCGCCATCTTTCCAGAACTCCAGTATAACACTTTTAAAACAAAGTTATTTCTATGCTGGCCTTCAAATTGCATACTGTTTCATTTTTAAATACTCTCAACCAGAAGTTTACAAACAAGTATTATATGAGTAAAGAACACACTCAAAAAAGTCAGGGACAGACTTTCCTTCAAGCCTTGGATTCTTTTCTTGTACAGTAAAAAGGAAAGCAAAAGTTAACTTGAACTTTGTCATTCCTCTATGTTCAATTCCTTCCCTGGGATCAGTTTCCACATCCAGTAATAGTTTTTCCACTTACTTCCAGTAACAATCTATGGTGCTGCTCCAGATAAAATGAATATTTTCTGGCTTCATTGAAATAGCAAAAGGACACCTTTGGACACTTGGTAACACATGTTTCAGAGACAACTTAGTAAACAGAAAATGTGAAATTTAAATGGCTAATAAATACATTATCCCTGAGTACATTTTGTTCAAAATTCTTAATTGCTCTGTAAATTACAGTGAATTTTTAATGGGAAGAAGGTTCTCAGACCTTTAATTGTGAGTGTATGTGCTGTTCATTAATTTCCCAATTGTACCTGAGTTAACAGTAAGAGAAACAATAGCAATAATAGGAGAAAGAGAATTTCTGTGTTTAACTGTAAGGATTCAATACAATATAGAAGACTACAAATATGACAACATTGAAACACTAAAGCCAAGTCTATCATGTAGAGTTACGGGAGTGATATAGGGAAAGCATTACTCCTAACTGGAACATGAAGCATGAGGCCACTCCCTTTCTAAGTTATGCTTGCTAATCCCAAAATTTTGTAAAAAGAATGGAAGAATGATACTGTTTCCAATGCAAATCAGATATACGATCATGGACTTAACTGGAAAGAAAGAGTCCATCTTGAGAGAACAGGGATCATACTAGCAATGAACCTGGTGGCTAAGATCACATTAATTTTTCTTTCTTTTTCTCATATATATTTTTTGCTATTGTTGGTCATGGCACTTGAACTCTAGGACTGGGCACTGTCCCTCTGCTATTCAGCTCAAGGCTAGTGCTCTACCACTTGAGCCACAGTGCCACTTCCAGTTTTATGGTAATTATTGTAAAAAAAAGTGTCTCCAGTATTTTCCTACCCGGGATGGCTTTGAACCCCTGTCCTCAGATCTCACCATCACTTGGCTTATGATCACATTTCTAGCAGTGTACACTCAGCATATGTAATGTGCATGTTCATCTATCTTTATGTGAATTCTTGAGTTAAAAATCTGGGCTACAGCTGACACTTTACACTCACAAAAATGTTTGTAGTTTAAAAGTTGATACTCCTGGAAAAATAAAACCTAAGGATGTAAAGGATTCTGGGAAGTTCAGTTTGCATCCAGCCTGGACAGAACAGGTTTTGAGACACTACATATAATTAACCAGCAAAAAGCTGGCATATCAGTCATGATCAAGATTGCTGAATAAGAGCTTGAGACTTTTGCATACATACATACAAACATACACAGACACACATAGGCACTTATATGTGCACACAAAAATACAAAATGAAACAATTATCACAATATGTAGAAGTGTTAGAAAACAATAGAAAATAAGTCCTGAGTAAGACTAGAATTAAGTGATAATTTTTAATATTAGAAAGCCCTCAAATGCACTATCTTCAAAAAAGTTGAGAATATTACATAGGTAGGGACCAGAGATAGTAAGAGAGTCAAGTAATCATTATTAATGGGATCAGATCCATGGAGGAATGAATCAGAGACCCCGGCAGGTACATCTGAAAATGTTCATATCCTTTGTCAAATGTAAGAACATCTTTGAAAATAGCACATAAACAGTCTGTGCAGTCAGTCTAGTGGATAAGATCATAAGAGAAGTTTAGAATTGCTAGTCCTTTTCTAGATTAAATAAACCAACAAACTATGGCAGGACAATGTGATACAATTCTAGCACTCAGACTAAAACAGGCGATTAGAGAGTGGAATTACATAGCGATACCTTCCCTGGACGAGGTAGTATAATTTTGTCTCAATAAAACAAACCAAACAACAAGAAAGAATACACAGTTTGAAGTTTGGGGAAATTTTGTCACTATGTTTTGAGAAGTCAAGTTTTCTATGGAAATGCGAGTCATATATAATCCTCAGTTGTGTTTTAAATGCTCTCTCCATTACAGAACATTCCTAGATTCAAAATGACTCATAATTTCCATCCAAAATTTGAAAAAGTAAGTAATTACTTTCCTCCTTACACATTGAGAAAAATGCTAGGTTTGGGTTTGGTTTTCATTTTTGTTTTTGTTTTATTGGCTTGTCCTAGAGCTTGAACTCTAGGCCTGGACACTGTCTCTGAACCTGTTTATGCTTAAGGCTCGTACATTACCACTTCAATCTCAGTGTCACTTGTGTCTGGCTTTTGCTGAGAAGTTTATTGGAGATAAGAATCTAAGGAACCTTCCTGCCTAGGTGGGCTTTGAACAAAAATTTTCCGATCTTAGCAAACTGAATATCTATGATAGTTAAAAAGTATAAATATAAATAATATTTGCATGTGTTCAGAACTCAAGAATACCACTGGGGGAACAATGATGGAGCTCAGTTTATTGTGGTGTTCTTTCCAGAACAAGGAGGCCGTCACATTAGGAGAGGTGTAGTATTTTTTCACAATAGAGGTAAGATATTCTTGATGTGAATTAAGGAATTTTAAGGTGCACTTTTCAAGTTGGATACTGTTGTTCTAGGATAACTTTATGACATAAATCTTGGGATTGATGGTCATAGAAATAATAGTTTACTCTGATAAATAATTGCTTACTCTTTAAGAAATAATTATTACAGTTGATTCATAGTATTACTCTCTACAAAATGTGGCTATTTTTCTGTTGAATTCTCAATCTGTAACATCCCATTGGAAACTTTATTTATTGCAGAATTTCGTAACATTCAAACAGGTACTGTTTTTAATCTCTCAGGTATGGAATGTTGAGAATTTAAAAATCAGTAGTTATTATTTTGAATAACATATTTTGAATAACATATATTCTGTCCTCTTAACAACTTATTTACTTTTAAAATTTATGGGTTTCCATAGAATTAAACTGTTTTCGATTTTAGTATGAGAAAAAGTACTAAATTTATTGTTTTTTCAAAATATTGGCAAGTATATTGTGAAAATATTGTCTAGTTGGATAACATTCAAGTTGCTGAGCCTCTGATAAAGAAGGGATAATTAATTCAAATTACATGCCAAATAGTATTGATTTTTAAAAAGTTACTACATAAAGAATAATATTTACTATACCAATACAGTAAAATTATATTTTATGCTGCTTATTTTTAAAATTTTATTATCAAATCGATGTACAGTGTGGTTACAGTAATTGTAAGGTAGTGAATACGTAACTTTTCAAACTTGTTACCTCTCCCTCATTGTTCTTATAGTTTTCCTTCATCCTTTCACCCCTCAGAAGTTGTAATGTACATTTCCAATATGTTTTATTTTGAGTATTGCTATTGCATTGGTTTTGCCCTTTGTCCTTTGTCTCACCATTTTGTTGTTCCTCTTCCCTTCCCTAATTAAGGTAAAAGTATACACAATACACAGGGTACAAAAATCAAATGGAGCAGGGGTAAACCCTAGGGGAAAAACCCAAAGAAAATAGAAATCACATCTAAAAGACCCACCACAAATAAAAAAATATATTTCAGTATCTTTGAGTTCATTTTGCTCAGCATCAGCTTATATAACATAACAAAGCAACTGGAAAATAATAGTTGCATGGACACTCTATCATGAAAACATGTTAAATTTTTTATGGTAAAGGTGGAATTATTATTGGTGAATTCGTGATTCTGATACAGGAATTTCAAAAGAGTCTTAAAGTTATGACAGGTAAATTTTAATTGTTCAAACTTTTTAAAAACTTAACTCATTAGGAAAATTTAAAATGGCCTAGGAAAGTAGGCTTTCATGCAAAGAAATTTATGAAGACTTCGTAGAGAGGAAGCAATGTGGTTGAAGATGGCTCTTTTTCACACTAAACAAAACTCAGAAAACTTGCTGTAAATCCTGTAGGTTCCCTTGACAATTGTCCTTACCCAGGAAATATACTCTCACTGTGTGAAACAAGGTTGTAGTGGAATTGAAATTCAAAGTTCTTTAAAAAAAAAAAGACATCAAAATCTGTGAATTAACCTTTAATTATCAAAAGTAATTATCTGAAAAAGATAATTTGGGTCAAAATATTTCGGGAGAAAGTGCCCTCCACAATGAAAGAAGGTATTGGCTTCACACTTTTCTGTTTGTAATACTTTCCACAATGTCTTTGCACGTGAAGCAGTGAAACACAGAAATCTGATTCGATACTTCAAACCAATGATTTCACAGTTCTAAGTGGCTCACAAAATATATCTTTATTAACATGAGAGAGTGAAGACTTCTCTTATTACATAACCCAAAAAGTTTTGGGTTCAGAAAAGAATTGAGCAAATGGAAAAAGTTAGAAAATAGTGTTCTGAGAAGCCCTAGCTAAGCGTATTGGCTTCAGCAGTGGAGGGAGACCAAAAGTTTTTTATATAGATTGTGTTAATGTTTTTGATCCCTAAAGTGATTTTTCAGAGCTGATTTGGCTCACTACAATGCAGAACTTATTGAATGAAGTCATGAAAATAAATTCCACATCTAAATTAGGCAACTTAAAAGAGTTTTAAAAGAGAAACTATGAAGATGTAGCAGTGGCTAAGGCTGTATAGTCCTTCAGCTTCACCAGACTTGAAGCCAAGAAGCTATGATTAATTGGAAATCAGGCAAGAGCTAAGAGGAGGACATAGAAGTAAGACACAGAAGCATGGTCCTTTTGTAACAGATACTGTCTTCCAAGGTATGGCTGATTTAAATCTATTCTTCTCCATACATTTTGCTGAGCAAATGCAAGACCAAGAAAAAAATAATCTATTGAAATAATTTTGCAAAGAATAACTTCACGGTTCCTGATATGGCATCTAAGGAGAGTCTTAAGAGAGAAGATAATAGCGGAGCATTTTTTGCTTTCCTCTTAGCATCTTTTTATCAAAATCTATCTTTGAAGTTAGAATTGAATGAACCAAAAAGTAATGGAGTGCTTATTTTTCTCGGCACTTTAGACACAAGCAGACTTTCAAGAAAAAAGAAAAAAGAAAAAAAGTATAGCCAAATATTTGTGATCACAGATTCTTGGACTGGTTTTCTGGAGACAGTATACATTAGATTTGTCCTCATTAAAATAGATGTTGTTTCATGGCCACCAAATGCAAGAGGAAAGTTTAATGGACTCACTTGGCCAATAATAGTATGATAGGAAAAATGACAAATAATATTTAGTGAATTACTTTGACTAATTATGTTGCCAGAACAAAGAAGGAAAATATAATTCAAAGTGAATTGACTTAAAAGTATGAAGAAAAAGTAGTGAAGAGAGATAAGAGCAAACATAGAGGATTGTTTTCTCTCCAATGGAGTAATGAGTTCTTGATCTTTTTTCTTCCATTCTATCTTCACAAACTATCAATTGTGGCTCAGGACTGAAGTATCCAGTTCCGACAAAGAGAACTCGCAGAAGAAAGATAATATTTGCAGCAGATGTAGGTGAGTTATAACCTTAGACCATCTATTTAAATCTGTTCAGAATCCTCCCCTACCCCAAACTGCTCTCTTTGAACAGCTTTCTTTGCTTTTCCCAAGACTGCCTTCCATTAACTGCTTAAAATTTTTGAGAGGTCATATTCATACTCTCTAGTGATGGCTATTTGGTTGTGATTTTTGTGTTTTTGTTTGTTGTTGTGCTTTTTAACTGAATTTCAAAAGGTTGTGGTACAATTAAATATATCACTCTAATTATCCAATGCTCCTGGATCACAGTGATTCATGTCATTCTCAACCAACCCCTTCTCCAAGATTTACTTCCGATTTACCACTTCCTTTATCACATGTGTACATTGTACTTGCCCCTTGTTCCATATTTTTTTCTTTCTATGTCTTTACTACTATTCCTCTCTTTTTTCAACTTACTGCTAGTCATTCTGTTAATCTGTCTGTTAGTACTTTGAAAGATTTATATACATACCATGGAGTTTCAATCCTGCATATACTTGAACTGAGGTCAACTTACATTTCCATAATTCATTCATTTGCAATAACAATTTGCAAGACTGCAGACTTGAAGCACCTAGACATGATTATATTCTCATCCATTTGGAAGATTAATCTTTATTCATCAAGAAAGTTTAAAAATGGCTTAGAATATATTCCTAATTCCAATTTTTATAATTGGCTTTGTACAATGGTATATGATTATTTTATTTTACATGGAATAATACTTTCTACTACCTATAAGTTTTGGAAAAAGAAGAAAATTAAGATTTACTACTATAGAGGAATATGATAGAAATGGAAGACAGATTTTGTTTGTCACATCTCTGATGAGCACTCATATTCAAGATTAAAGTCATATTTCTTTCTATGTTAGACAGATAGGGAAAATATAAAACAATGTATGATAAGGCAACTATTCATGACTTTTTAAAATGTACATTATTAAGTGATGAAATTTACTTTATAAGCTGACGTTTGGGGCTTGAAACATGGCAGGCTGATCTATTCATCACATTTCTGGAATGCACCTACTGAACAACACAAATGGTGGGGGCTACTATTTCTACACTTTAATGAATGATTGAACCTGTTTGGCATTAGGGCTGGATAAATAAATCCACTCTATTGTAACTTGCTCCCTACACTTGAAAAACTTGTAATGTCACTAATTATTATCTACTTATTGAATATTATTTTGGCAAATGTGATTTTAAAAAGTTTATTTGAAAAGCAATACACTTTCAGGAGATTAAATGTAGGTTATCATTGATTTGAGAATGACAACATTTTTATACCACAGAATCAAATTGTACTAAAGTACCAGTGTTTTGAAGCACTAAGTATCTTCTCAATTAATGGTTTTCTGCATTACATTTGACCTGTAAGTCAAGTTTTCCTGGCCTCAGTAGACCATTTATGGATCTATCCTTCCAGGAACTATTTTTGGGCCAATTTATGCTGGACTGAAATCTTAGATTAATCATTAGGGGAGGGGTATTAAAAATAATCTTCTGACACTGTGATCTTGTTCACTCATATGGGCTTGTCATTTGTAAATTGAGTTTGAATTACAGTAATTTTTCTCAGATTTTGTGAACTCATCCTTCATTTTAAATTACCTTGCATTTCACAATTACTTGCTGCTAATTCTTGAATCTCAAGGAATTGGGGCCCTGAAATATAAGAAAAGAGAAATTGAGATGCATCTTCAATTACTTTCTGCTGGCATGTTGCATAGGCCTAGCTGAGAAGTCTTGCCCCTGTTATCTGGTGATAACATTTAACTTGGACATTGGATCCTAGGACCCATGGGTCCTGCAGAAGAATAATATTTTTTAGACATCATATCAGCTAAATTTGGATATAATATTGAAGAATGCTTCAGAAATATGGAGAAAAACAGTTTGGGGCGAGCGAGTTAAAACAATAAACAGAGCAGCAGAGTAAAACCTCCTATAGATTAGAGGAAAACAACATTGTTTCTTTACCATGTGAATTTAGAAGACCATGAACACTTAGAAGGTATCACAAGTTTATACCGAAGACATTTGCATTGACACTTTTTATATTCTAATATTTATTCTAAACTTAATTATTTATATTCCAATTCTACTTATTGGAATAAATATCAATTTATTTGTCAAATTATCAATTAATTATAGTAAGTTTCATTACGTGAAACATGAAATCAGCACATAAATATAAAATATATAACTATATATAATATAATAAAATGGCACATGTTTTGCATTGTTCTGTTGTGGATTGGGCGTCAAAGGCAGCTCTGTTCTAAAGTATTATTTCATTACATTATGTCTACCTCAGTGTTTGGTAGAGTTAGACCTAAAGCTTTACCATTTGTAGATTTACAGCCTGGAGGCAAGATGAGTCATTACCAATTTAAGACCTAATAACAAAGAGAAACATATGGACTTCTGGATCTATAGAAATATTTGGTGATATAAAGGCAGTAATTTAAGTTCCTGCCTGGTTGGAAGGTAGATAGGCCAGGACATTAGGTAATCATGCATATGAACAATTTTTTCACCTTCTTGGCTTTAGCTCCTTTTGAAATGATAGGTATAATAAACAATTATATTTTGATAAATTACCTTCTAGTCTGAACACTTTTGTCTGAAATGCTCATCTGTATATGATCCCTTGTAACTAAGATTAGTTTTGTTCCAGTAAGACAATCCATGCTGTTAGGATAAGATATTCTGGTTGGTCTATTCCTACATGGAAGAAGGGTAAAGGTTCAGGTAGACATTTGTGCCAGTAAGACCTCATTTGGGAAAATTTCAACTGCAGAAGTTTAGAAGTAGCTTGTAAGCAAGGCTTATTTTGAATCCATTAGTTCTACAAAGCTAACTCAGTTGGATAAATAAGTACTTCAAAAAGCCATTCCCTTTGGACCTAGCTATAAATGCCTCAAAATGAAAAAGACTTAAAATAGTCATTGACAAAAAAATTGAAAATGTGAGCAATCGTCTGAACAATATAATTTTTTCCATTTTGCACAGAATTTTAGGGAAATAAGATCAGTACCATTAGGAACATTAAGGTTTCCTTGTTACAAATAGGCACCCAAGGATATAAGCCTGTATAAAGATTGCATCATTAAATTGCATACTTCAATTTAGAAGACACTACATGCTTCAGCAGCACGTATACCCAAATTGCAACAATACAGAGATTAACATGGCAATTGCACAGGATGATATGAAAATTTGTGAAGTATTCCATATTTTTCATTCTTCAGATGCAAGAAATGAAAAACAGTTATTAAAAAGTTGATTACAAAATTACAAGTGTAATAATACATGTAATTCATATAATTAAAAGTTATTTTCACATCAGTGTGCTAAATCTTCAAATTATTGAAGTCTTTACATAGCATAATATTTAAAAAACTTTTGAAATTAGACAACATTACCATTTTATCCCAAAGAAATATAATATAAGGACCTAGGAAAAAAGGAATCTTACACTGTTTCTATATCGAATGCAATCTGAAAAGACACATTTATTAATGAGCCTATATGTTATAAAACAATGTAGAATTCCAAGTATTATATCTATGAGAGAATAAAATAGATTATGGACATTATACAAACATAGAAGATAGAATATTTTAAAAATATACTTTTTCAGACAAACACCAGAAATATGTTCAGTTTCTATACTACTCATTTCAACAGATAAGTTAAAATTATTTCTTATTAAAAAAAGCACAAACTCTCCAGAAACCATTATAGATGTATACAAATCTCTTTTGAATACATTTTGACATCAAAGTAAGGCAATTCATATGGAATCCATAAATTGTTACAGTAAGATATTGTTGTTATTTGGATGTGAAAATATTTTGCATGGACACAAAGAATGGAATGCAATTTATGAAATTTAAGAAACTTAACCGAACCATGGTGACTTAGAAGAGCAATTTTACCGCCTTCCAAAACTTCAAAGAGGTAGTGATATATACTGATCCTTTTGGCAATATCAAATGCAGTTTCTTCCAACTTATTCTTCAGACCTGATTTGACATAATGGTTCAACAGATGGAGATCCAACGTGTTTTTGCTGTCTCTACTCCCAGCAGCAAGATGAAAGGGGGTCAAGAGGCCTTTAGTTTGGGAATTGGTATCTGGATAATGATGAAGTAAGAAAACAGCCACTCTGGTATTATTCCACGTAAAAGCACTGTGCGGGGGTGTCCAGCCATCTACAGTTATTGCAAGAATATCTGCCGATTGAGCCACCAACTCATGGAAAATGTCTAAGTATCCCCTGTAGGCTTCCTGATGAAGATGGTTATACTCATCTTCATACCTAGTATTCACATGAGTGGCCTTTTTGGAAAGTAGTCCCTGCACTGTAGTAAGCAGATTATTTTCAGCAGCCCAAAGAAGAAATTTGCTTGGATCCTTCTCCATTTTTTTCTTGCAATTGATACCATTCCTCACTTGTTCATCATGTTCCTCATTTTCATGACAATTGCCTAACCAGAGACTTTGAGTGCCAGTGGGAATGATGTGTTCATGTATTTCCCTAATAGTTCATGTTAGTTGAAATGTTCAGCAAAATCCAGTGAATTTTCTGCATCTGTTTTTTCACTATGATTTATTTTCTCTTTTTCCATTTTTACTATTCGAAATTATTCTAACTGTAGAGTAGGGAATTGATGGAGAGCAGAGGAAAGATGTTCCTCCATATTCAAAGATACAGACTGAAAATATGGACCAGTGGTGTCTTCATGTGCAGCTTATTCTAGGAATGAGAAAAAATGCATGTCTCTGATCAATTTATAGAGCACGCAGAATTTTATGTTTTGAAAAAGATGGAAATAGAATTTATGTATTTACTTGAAATTAGTAAATACATTTATAGCAGTCTACATAAAGAGAAGTAGTTTGACCAAATTGCAGACAAGAATCTAAATCCTTGATAATTGTAGGAACAGTTCTGAATGAAATCAGTTGAATCACACTTTTCCTGTAGAATGAAGGAATAGGTCCATGCAGCAAGAGAAGGCAAGCCAATTATATCTGTGACAAATCTTTGGGGAAAATGGTATCGAGGATTACTTAGTGGTGAACCACTTGCACTGGAAGCATGATTCTGAACTATTCCTTGCAGATTCTCAACTATTGCTTTGATAATTATATTCTCCAAGAAGAAAAAGTGAGATTTAATTGATAGCAAAGGACTACTAATACATTTTGACTTCTTATTAAGCACCATCAATCCTAGAAACCACATGAAGACAATAGACAGGCCTACTTTTATAGATGAAAACAAGTTTCTTTAATAGCCATGCAAAGGACATCTATTTTACTGCATTATACATTTTTTCTAATGTTGGGTAACAATAAATAATGAATCTATTAGAAAGCTCTTCAAGCTCGTATGTCCAATAATGAGTTCTCTTATATTAAATCATGGCATTTTTTGTGTATGGTCTTAAGAAGAAATTTTGACAGGACAATTTCATCACTGTACAAATTGCTTCTATACTCAGTTTTAGATTACTATCTAAGTATGTGGATTAGATAAGTACAGAGGAAAAAGTATAAGCCACACTAATAGCTCATGTCAATAATCCTAGCTAATCAGAAAGATGAAGTCTGGGGATTGTGGTTTGAAACCAGACGAAACCAAAAAAAAAGGCCATTTGATTCTGATTTGAAAGAAACCAACAAAAGCTAGAAATGGAGCTGTGGTACAAGCAGTAAAATGCTAGCCCTGAGAAAATTGAAACAAAAAAAATACCAATTTCTGGGACAGAGCCGGGCCCTGAGTTCAAGCCCTATTATTAGCACCAAACAAATGAATGAATGAATTAGTTAATTAATTAAAAATAAATTAAGTGGTCACATGTGGATAGACAAGTAAAACGTAAAACCCATGGTGACTGGATTGTGTATTATTTTTTAGTGAGGCAAATTATCATTTGTACTAATCACTAATATTTTATTTGAACTTTTTTGTACAATAAACCCTGAATTTAGCATGTATGTATATGTGTGTGTACATGTGTGCACATGTGTGTATGTGTGTATGTGTGCATGTGCTATTGCAATGTTGCTTGCCAATGTGGACAAGGTGGGACTGAAAAGAGCTAACTCTGTTGCAATGTTTTTATTTATCATTGTTCTGTCATGTTATTTCAGTTCGACCCCCCTTCTGTACACTTTATTTTTCAAATAATAACATCATCAGAATCAAATCATTTACATTAAGTTCGTTAAAAGAGACAGCTTTAGCTCTTATTATATGCTAAGAAAGAAGATACAGACATAATTAGATAGTAAGTTATTGCTGTAAGATAACTGTTAGTTCAAAATATGTATTTGACTTCTTAAATTGGTTATAATTTTAAAATATGCTCATGGAGTGAGTTTGACCGACTTAACCAAACAGGTATTACTCTCTGGTTATTCCCGTGAAACACAAGGTGGATAAACACTGGCTTTCTGTTGAAAATAACTTTCTTTATAAGATGATATCTATTTTCACTAAGAGATAATCAACTCCAAATTTTTACGTTTGAATATCCCATGATATTGACTGAAAATTGGTATTGTTCATAAGCTTGTTAGATATTCCTTTCAAAAACAAACAAACAAAAAGCATGTGTCATCTCCAGATAATGGATGTATTTGAAGTTGTTTTGTACATGCAAAGGGATCTTCACTAACGGATCTTTTGTGGGAGTAATTATCGCAACTTAACAAATAAGGCTTTTCGAATATCTTTTGCAATATAAATAACATTCCAGAGTGAGTCTTGCAATTTCTGAAAAGCCTTTAAATATTTTAGAATTATTTCAGTTCATTGACTACAAAGCTAAAGACATTTCTGAAATAAATATTGTTAAGATCTGAAAATGTAAGTGGGTATATAGGCTTTTATGCATCATTTTATGAAAATCTAGTTTTTATGAAACTAAATGAAATAGAATAAAAGAATGTAAGTGAATTTGGTAATCTAATTAATTATTAGTATAACTTTGTTGTCTATTAACACAGTTCTCTGAATGTAGATGATGCAGTTAAATTATTTTCTTTGTGTGTCTGTACTTCAGTTCTTTTTAGAATCTTTGTATTTAAATGAGTGAATTTTTGGTATAAATAAAGACTTTTAAAATGATTAAGATTAATCTTGTGTTTTGTGTACTACTCCCAAGAAAATGAGTTATTTTCAAGTGTTAATAGTTTATAATTCAATCTTCAGTATCATAAGAAATTTTTAAAAATTTAGTATTGATGACTTTTTAAACCAATTGTATTCACAAGTTGGAGACGCTTTAATTCATGCTCAGGTCTTGGTATCTATGATTTTTAACTTCTCGTTCCTAGCATTAATGATAGGAGAGAGTGCGTTTTTGGGTATATGAAAGGTAAAATATTTATATGGGGTCAAAAGTGATTTTTATATCAGTCTTGCTTTAATAACATTTTAAAGTAGTACATTTCTCTCAAAATGTTGCACATCAAAAGCAATCAAATACTTCTCTTGGTAAACAACTTAGGTGAGCTACAATGTGGAAATGATTGGTCCATCATACCTGCAGTCTGTTTCCATCGAGAATTGGGCAGGTCATTCTATCAGTAAGACTGTGTTAAACAGAGATGGGGTCCCCAAGCAGATTTAGAAATCATGAATGTTATACTTTAGCAGTTCCTTTCAACAGGGAAGTGTAAATTGATTATCAACTTGGAGCTTTCATATTAAAGCTACCTATTTTCTAACAAAGATAAATTGAAATATTATTAGAGTGTACACACTAATTTTGGGAAATTTTCCTAGAATTAGTAGACTAAGTTCTGGCATTTTAGTCATAAAATAAAATGAGGTTATTTGATACAGCGGGAGATGGGCCACAGGCTAACTCTTACCATGTGTACATGTTGTACTAATAATTACAACTCTGAAGACTTCAGTATCATCATCTGAGAATTAAGAATAGAAGCAGATCCACTTTATGGGAATATTGTGAGGATTAAATTAGATACCAATGGTAAAGTACTTGGAAAAACAATCAGCATTTGATACTTTCTACCTGTTATTTTATCATGAAATGAATTCTAACATTTTACTCTGATTTTTATATTGTGTCTATTTAGAATACACAGTGTGATGTATTGATATTCATTGCATTGGTCACTTTTCTGTCATTCTGTAGGGAGCCGAGGCGAGACTCCGCCCACTCCCTTGCAGCTTTGAGGTAACCACCCCAGACGGTGCTTGGCGGGACGCCTGGGCTGTGCGCGTGCACGAGCCAGGTAGAGTCCCCAGCCAATCCCATGACACCTGGTGACGGTGAAAGGCAGGCGACCAACAATAGAAAGACCCGCGTTCCCATTCTCCTATATAAGCGGCTGTGTTTCGGGTGCACGCTCTCTCGCGCCCAAGCTCTCCTACAACTAAAAGGCTCTCCAATAAAGCGTGATCTGAGAAGACTCCTGGTGTGGTGGTCGTTTTTCCTCGCTGGTCGAGTAGACGGTCGCTACAACTGGTGCTGAAACCCGGGAACGAACCTGGGACGGGACCCACGCGAGAGGCCTAACCGGAGCCAGAACTCAACACACGGAGAGGGGACGTCGGTAAATATCCCCCGGTATGCTGTTCACTGTAGATTTAGATATTTATTGGTTGCTTGCATTGCTTCTTCCTTTGTGGCTTGTCTTTTTGATGGTGCGCACTTGCCTCGAGGAGGGAGGGTTTGATTTAATCCAGGAAGGACGCAAAGTACTAACGCAGCATCAGGATAGTCTATCAGAGTCAGCATACAGTAAGGGGGAGGAAAATAGGCCTAAAAGAAAAAGGGAAAAAAGACAAAAGGATCCTAAAGAATTAAAGCAAGAGGGGCTGCATCCCTCACAAAAGGAGAAGGGTTTCAGAGAGGAGGGGGTCTCAAGGAGACCCCCGTGCCCTTCTTTAAAAGCAAACCGGTTCTCAGCCCTACATGTGGAAGGGCGGGACCACGAATATAGTAATCTTGTGAGTGACTCAGAGGAAGAAATGTTAGAGGAGGAGGGAGAGCAGCTCGATCCAGCTGATAGTGAAGAGTTAGAAGAGGCTGCGGCGGAGCAAGAGGCAGACAGATATGGAGGGTGGCGCCCCCTAGGGGTGGGAGTACCGCAGCAGCCAGGAAGAGGAAATGGAGCTGCCCCTCACCCGTCGGCCCCCCCGCCGTGCCCGCCGGCAGGGAAGAGTCACTTTATAAAAGAAAAAACCTGGTCGCCGTTAGCGGCCGCTTTTCCAGTCTTTGAAAATCCAATTACTAATGAGAGAATTCTTGAGCCGGTTTCCTACTCCCAGTTAAAAGATTTAGTTGAGGCAGTCAGGACTTATGGAGTGACGGCCAATTATACCACTGCCTTGCTTCAAAGGCTAACTATTAATGCTATGATTCTGTGGGAGCAAAAACTGTTCAATATTTTCCTGAATTAGTGGCTAAGCAGGCAATTTTGATCTGAGAAAAAAAATAAAATTAAAAAAATAAAAATAAAAAAAAAATTTAAAAAAAGAGGCAATTTTGGGTATAAAGTATTGTTTGATGCACTTTGCAAAAATTCCAGATAAATTAATTATTCCATACACCCGTGAGCAAGTTGAAATTTTAGCAGCTACAGTGGATATGTGGGCAATTCTTGTTTGCTCATTTCCAAATGTAATTGATAATCATTATCCTAAGCATCCTCTGCTTGCCATAGTTAACAAAAATTTAGTGTATTTTCCTGTTGTCACTTCAAAGGAGCCCTTGGTTGATGCTCTAACCATCTTTACGGATGGATCAAAATCTGGACAAGGTGCCTTTTTTGTTCAAGGACACAAACAGCCAGTAGTCTTTAATTTTCAGCCGAATGCCCCACAGGCTGTTGAATGTTTAATTGTGCTTGAAGTTTTTAAAAGATTTGATCAACCTTTTAATTTATTTTCTGATTCATTATATGTTGTAAATGCTGTTGCTTCTCTTGAAGTTGCTGCTTCAGTTAAGCAGGCCAGTACAATTTCTAATGTTTTGTTACAGATTCAATCCCTTATCTTAAACAGAAAACATCCTTTTTATATTGGACATATTCGTGCCCACTCTATGTTGCCGGGCCCGATGGCAAAGTGTAATGATTTGGTGGGCCAGGCAACTCGGGCTATGGCTCTGGTTGCTGCTGATCCTGTAGAATTGGCAAAAGGCTTTCATAGATTGTATCATGTACCTGCTAATACCCTTAGGAAAAGATATAATTTGTCCAGGCATGTGGCAAGAGATATTGTTAAAGCCTGTAAATCTTGTGTTACCTTTCTTCATCCTCCCCATGTGGGGGTAAACCCCAGGGGGTTGAGACCAAACGCCCTATGGCAAATGGATGTTACTCATCTGACGGAATTTGGTAAGTTGAAATATTTACATGTGTCTGTGGACACCTTTTCTGGTGTCATTTATGCCACACCTCTGGCAGGAGAAAAGGTGTCTCACGTCAGAATACACTGCTTAGAAGCTTGGGCAGCTTGGGGAAAGCCCCTTAGACTTAAGACGGATAATGGCCCTGCTTATACTTCCCATGGTTTTCACGCCTTTTGCGCACAAATGCAGGTTGCCCACACCACCGGATTGCCCTACAATCCTCAAGGACAAGGTATAGTGGAAAGAGCTAATCGAAGCATAAAAGAAATGCTTCAAAAGCAAAAGGGGGGAATTGCTGAGTCTGCTTCCCCCAGGAAAAGACTTTCTCTTGCGCTCTTTACCCTTAATTTTTTAATTCTAAATGACAACGATCAGTCTGCCGCAGATCGGCATATGACAAGAGACTCCACGGATACTAAAGACATGGTTATGTGGAAGGATGTTATTAATAATAAATGGTATGGACCGGATCCGGTAATAACGAGATCCAGGGGAGCTGTTTGTGTTTTTCCACAGAGTCAAGAAGTACCTCACTGGGTGCCAACGAGACTGACCAGGCCGGTGGAGACTGCAGAAGAACCCCATCTTGAAGATGCCATCCACTCGTCTCCTGATACAGCTGATCTTCCTGCTGTTAGCAACAGTGCTAATAGCAATCCCTGTGATAGCTAAACCAATGATGCTGTGGGCTGTTACAATTTACTGACTGGATTGCCTCTGCGGTGTCCTTTTCCAAAGAGCGGGTGGGAGTCGGAATGTTTTTAGCCTGCTGCTTGGGAGGATGCGTGGTCTGCCTATGGTTGGTCTGTCGCCTTCGAGCCCAAACCAGAAGGGACAAGGTTGTTATCTCGCAAGCATTAGCCGCTTTGGAGAGTGGATCCTCACCCCAGATTTGGCTGTCTGCCCTAAGAGGCAGTTAAGCCTTACCATTCTGCATAGCCTTAGCACCCCGAGGGATCAGGGGATCCCATTGCACCGGGACAGGTATGCAATTTGCAATTTGGGACAGGGTGCAAGGCAAGTGCACTGCACTTGAGGAGATGGTTCTCATCTCCTCAAGAAGAGCATGCTGGGTTGCAAGTGGGTTGATGCCCAAGATCCCACCTCTGCAAAAAAGGCATCGGACGGGCCTGGTCATCACTGGGGAAGGCGCCCCTCAGGTGAAGACCAGTGCAAGGTCCTCTCATTAATGTCTTAGACAGAGGCCCAACCTCTACTCTTACCTGTTGCCATAAAACAAAGAAGGGGGAACTGTAGGGAGCCGAGGCGAGACTCCGCCCACTCCCTTGCAGCTTTGAGGTAACCACCCCAGACGGTGCTTGGCGGGACGCCTGGGCTGTGCGAGTGCACGAGCCAGGTAGAGTCCCCAGCCAATCCCATGACACATGGTGACGGTGAAAGGCAGGCGACCAACAATAGAAAGACCCGCGTTCCGATTCTCCTATATAAGCGGCTGTATTTCGGGTGCACGCTCTCTCGCGCCCAAGCTCTCCTACAACTAAAAGGCTCTCCAATAAAGCGTGATCTGAGAAGACTCCTGGTGTGGTGGTCGTTTTTCCTCGCTGGTCGAGTAGACGGTCGCTACATCATTCTGATGAAAATACCTGCAAATAATATTTCTGAGTAGGAGACTATCATATTGACTCATGGTTTAAGAGAACGCAGTTTAAGATCAGATGTCTCCATTGATTTTAATTATATTTTTATTAAATAGTTGGTCAAAAGAATTTCTATTCCACAAATCAATTTATAAGTACAATGGATATTTACATAACTTACCCACACACTTCCAAACCTCACCCCACTTTCATTTTTTCTAGTTGCATACTATCTGCATTGAATATTATACCTTCCCTCTCTTCCTCCATAGCTCTTTATTCCTTCCCTTTGACTTTCTCTCACATCTTCCAAGTGACAGTTTCCTGGTATTCATTTCCTTGAATTTAAAGTTCAATTTTATAAGAAATTACACCATTTAAATATTCCTCTGCAAATAGCATGCTTTGGTTAATACTATTATGTAATTGTAACCCTTCTGTCCAGTATTTTCACAATACAAAAATTCTCAGCTTTATGGTCTGTATATTTTTTAAAAGAATGCCATGACTTTATGAAATAAAAATAGAATCTTTAATCGGTGTATTGTCACTATTGCCTCCCAGATTAAAAAAAAATTCTTAGACTACTACCTCAATCCTTATACAAAAATAAAAACAAATATTATAAAACTAAATGTGAGATGTAAAAACCTACAAAATATAAATGTAAAAATTCATGACATTGGATCACTAAAAGTTTCAAAAAATGACAAGGAAAGCATTAGTTCGTAAATAAAAGCAAGGATAAACTGGATAATATCAACTGATAACCTTTCATAATTCACAGGACAATATAACAAATGAAAACATATACAACAGATATAGGAGACATATTTGTTAATACTACAATGTTAATGCTACAATCATTTTGAGTCTAAGTATTTTTATATCTTCTAATTCTATATAAATTTTTCTCGAATAGGGTATTTCTTTAAAGAACATATGTAAATTGATAGTCAATAGGAGGAGCAAATGAAATAAGTTCCTCTTTAGTATCTAAGAATAAATCCAAAGAAAACTCACCAGTATGACCATAATATAAAAAGATTACACAAAATATTGTAGTACAATTGTGGAGAAATTGATATACTCCACATAGCAAATCAATTTGTACAATACTACAATCATTATATCAAGCAAGTTTTCAAAATGTCAAAGAGAATTTATAGGATCTATTTATTACACTTCTATGTATATATTAAAGAGAAGTAAAAAACTTGTTTGGACAGGGAATGTAGTTTATTGACATTGCACGTGAGTAGTATGTGTGAGACCCTAGAAATAATCCCCAAAAACAAATTTTGAAAAGACACACTATAGAGGAGGTATGCTGGACAAATTCCTGTAACTGAATTTCATATCTATTTTAATGTCTGTTCTAAAATTTACAGTATTTCTATTTGAAGAAATGCAAGTTTGTGAAAATTAGGCTTGGAAAACCTATGACTGTACAATTCACTTCCAAAGCACTAAAATGTATACAATACATGGCGATAATATATTGCAAGTGAATTACATGTCAGCAAAAAAGAGAAACTTTTTAAAAAAATACTCCACACAAAATGCAGAATATCTAAAAATATGTTTTTGGTGTTTGCTTAAAAACTTTGTAAACTACAGCTTTTTAAACAAAGATATAATGTCTGTCTATTTTGAGGTTTTTGTCTGTTTATTTTGAGTTTATACAGAGATAACTCAATCAAAAAGTGTACGTGATAACTGGAATACCTAGGAATTATGCATCACTTATAAATAATTGATAACCTTTTCTGGATGAAAATTTGGTAAATGACAGAACACAGAGTCTATGCATCTGCATTTTATGAAAGCCATATGTTACTTGCTCAATCCAATTGTTTTTCTCTACTTTGCTAGGGAAAAAAATATTCTCATGATAAGAGCCAATAGCAGTGAAAAGAAAATACACAATCATCTTGATTTATTTGTGAAAATAACAAATGAAATAAAACAATTCCACTTAAAGGACTCCAATATTAGTATCTAAGAAGATGTTCCTGAATGACAACATCCATTGAATTTTTGGAATTTTAATTTCTACAAACATATGACAATTAGAATAAGAAAACAAATATAGTCTTAGATCAAACCAGCCTTGGAAAAACTTTCTTGATTGTTTTGAAATCATATAAGAATTCATACTCCTTTCCTTTGGAAACATTCACAAAAGTTTATTATTTATTATAATTCAAATACGAAGCAAGAGTAATTTTATATAATCATTACAAATATCATCTTATAACTATCGCAAAATAGAATAAAAGACCAATCCCAATATAGTACCTATGTATCATTATAATTAATTCCTAATCATTACCTAAATATCTTAAACAAACTAAATATTCACGTCTTTAACATAGATGTAAATATTCTTTACTTTTTACTTAACATTTTCCAGGGGCCTGTATTCATGTTTCTAAGAAATGTCCACAGCAGTTAAAAGATGCTTTTGTGAAATTAATGTGATACATTTTGTTGGAGTTCAGTTGTTGTTGTTTGCAAGGCATAGGCATTGTCCCTAATCCTTTTTATTCTCAAGGACAGCACTCAACAACTTGAAGCCCAGAGCTAATTTATGTTTTTAAGAATCTAACAAGTAGTTTTCTGTCTGGGCTAGTTTCAAACTGAATTTTAAGATCTCATTACACAGAAGAGGTTGAATTATACGAGTGAGTCACTGCCACTTGTTTAGATGTATTTGTTAATTTTAATTATGTTTTAAGATTTTTGTTTCACCATAGTGTATATCTCTCTACAAATAAAATTATATATATGTATATATTTCTGAAGACAAATAATCTCTAAAAATGTATGTCATTCGAAACATAACATTTGAAACATAACAGACTCCTTCTAAAATTTTTTCTACTGTTTTTGACCTTTATCATTTCAAAGATATACAGTCTATTTTTCAAAAAGTTTCCTAGCATAAAATAACTAATATTTCAATAGAAAGTAGAGTTTATTACTTTCAAGGAAATTTTAGATATACACATCATATTGTAGTAACATTTACATTATATTACTTGAAAAAGTTCTGTCTAAACTCTTAAATATTTTTGTGTAGTGAGGGGGAAGGAGGAAGTTAATTTATATTGGTTAGGAATTTGCAATGCTTCAAAAATCTATTCCATAATTTGTTATGAGCACATAGTCAAGCTAACTGATATGGTTTAGTTTTTTTGTTTCTTTATTTGTTCAAAATTTTAATATGGATGTATGCACAGTGGTAACATTAAAATTATTAATCAAAAGAAAAATAATAGCAAAATCATAGACACATCAAACTTACAATAATTAGCACTATGATGCTAATAATAATTTTGATGAAGATGATGATTATGAGCACAGTGTAGCCTGATAAAGACAATGTTGTGATTGAAAAGGAATAAAAAAACTTTAGACATTATTGAAGGTAGATTTCCCACATTGAATACATAGTTATAAACAGTGTTGGAGTACATACAATAAGAATAACAAGAGGAGAGTTTCAATATCAATAAATAAAATCACATAAATAGGTACAGACAGTAAAAAACCCTAACATTATTCCTGCAGTTTCTCTATTGTGTAATCACTTTTATTGGTGGTATTTTTTTCTAATAAATAAAATCGTTTATTTCCACATTTTGATGGACTAAGCTATAGTTTTCAACTAAGTGTTAATAGCTCAAATAACATTCTCATATAGATAGTATTCAAATCAATGTTTCCATTGATATATTAAGAGTATGTTCTTCAGTACAGCTGTAAACACATGACCCAATTTACATAATACCACTTACATATCTGCAGCTACCATGAAAGGACACAGGCCGTAGAGCCAGTAGTTAAAATTTATTTTTATTTCTGCATGAAACTATTTGTGAATTCATACCAACAAATTGAATTTGACTCTTTATTTATAAGCTAAGGTGGAAAATATAAGGACGCTTCACCTATCCTTTTTCTTGCTCCAGAAGTCAACAAATATATTCTTCAATATTTCTGGTAGATTACCTCCATTTACAGATGAGAAATGTAAGCCCAACAGTCAATGTAGTGAGTAAATAATGATACTGGAATTTGTATCTGAGCTCTTCACTCTGTGTGCTTACAAGGAGAGTAACTTGGTGATGGAGTGGACCAATATGAAAAGATTATGTGGAAAAATCATACTTTGTAAACGGTTGTTTTAGGACTAGGGGATCAGTGATGAGTATTTTAAACAGGCTGGTATAAGGCGCATGAAAGGGAGTACATAGAAATTGTATTAGTGAAAGAAACTGAGAAAATCTTCATCATTCATCTTATCTAATGGTAAGGAGTAGAAGGGTAAGAAGAAATCTAAAGTGCATCCACATCTCTGGCTAGCATTTTGTGTTAGTTATATTCTTGGTGATAAGGACTACAGGTGGAAATGATGGATTTAGAGGAAAAAACTCTCAGAAAATTCTAAAGTTTATCTTAAACAGATGCAAAGATAGGTCTGTTTAGATATCATCAAAATATCCACGACCATGAATATGAAAAAAATGATAAAAATCAGGGGTATTATTAAAGGGAAGAGGAAAAGGAAAATTCTGACACATGTGTGAGCAATGCGAGCAACAGTGTGGACAAGATTAGAAGAAAGAGATAAATAAGGAAACAAAAACTTAATAAACACAGATTTACAGAAGTAAAAGAAGGAAAGAATTTGCAGGAAGGTATTGAAGGAAATATGCTATTTGTATTTGAAAATAAAAGACATAGACAAGTTAAAAAAGAACAGTGTTTTGGTGAAAGTCATATTGATACAATGTTGAGATATGACATGAAAATCTGGATCCATGAATTCAACAGATCCTGTTGATTTTAAATGGAGGGAACAAATGCTTTTATCCTGACCTTACAAAAATTATACAGATATAACTCTCATTAACTACTTAGAGGTATTCTGTGAATATTTTTGAAGACTTTGTTTAGCCAGGTGAATAAAGATTGAACTACAGCACAGGCAAGCCTAATTTGTACTACAGTTCCAAGAAGTGACCCATGTATCCACACCAGTTTGGTATTTTATTGAAATGTCTTTAGATATGTTTGGATATCTTATCAACCTAATCATTATAAATGTAGGACAATTAGCACCAAGTATTAGGTTGAACATTCAGCTTTACTGATGTGACTGAAGACTCCTCGAATTGATTCTTCTTTAGAATAAAAAATGCCTTAGTAGCCATTGACAAATCATAACTGCCATATACTATATTTAAATCTAATTTTTGTTAGGAATATCTCCATGCTGTAATAACATTGTCAAACAACCTGCTACAAATTCTTAAATGTAGGAAGTGCTCTTATAACCTTCAAGTTTTTATTGAATGGAAGAGTTGACATTACCCTCACCACTAAGATTAAATGCCTAAAAAGATTAGACATTTTGTGTTGATGCCTTTCTTTTATTTTTTCATACACATTGGCAAGTGGGAAAGGATTCTGATGTAACAAAAACACAGTTTTGACTTGTACTAACAAAACATCTAGGATCTAGTGTTAATTCAGATACTTACTAATTAGCTCCATATTTTGTGGATATTTATATTTCTCCTAGGAAAACTAATGAGTTCCAAGAAAATGCCCCTAAGGAGCCTTTCAATTCCAATATCACTGTTAATGAGATAATGTCTCATAATGCTTTAAATTCTACATCCTCGAATGTAGGCATAGGGTTATACTGTGGAACTTTTCTCCTCAGAGAGTGAGTACTACCCTGTTGTTTAACATGGACAAAGTACCGTGATAAATAGACTGGGTGTGTGCAAACAAGAACTGGTAGTGGAACAATGTTCTTAGCAGTTTGTAAAGATGAAATGGAAATAGAGCAACCATGATCTCAAAAGGAATGTGCAAAGAAGACAAAGGCACAAAGTAGAATGTGCCAAGGAAATGCTGAAGTAAAATTTCAAATTATGTGCTCAGGAGTGAGGATGTGTTCAAAGTACTGCTTCAGAGAATGTAGTTGAATATCTTGGGGAAAAACTGCTTTAAACTATTCTGGGATAATTGTACAAGTAGAAGCCCATAACTCTGACTGTAATCAGCCACAACATCATGAAATTAGGGACTATTTTTCCAAGTGCAAAGTGAGAAAAAGAGGGCTCATCACAGTTAGTGTTCAGGTTGAAGTAATGGAAATCACACAATTTTTCTGATAAATCTTCATTTATTTTTGGAGCATTAAAGTAGGGAAAAGCCAAGTAAATATATTGCATGTTCCTAAATTAAGTGGGATGTATTATATTGTTCTCTTTTTTAACTTGGAAGTTATAGATTATATCTTTTTATACTCTGACTTGGGACACTGATCTGCTCTCAGTTGTTTCTTCTCTTCCCCTTCTTTTGACCATCCGCTTACATAATTTTTATTTAAAGAGACATACGTGAGCTTGCATTTCAATTCTTCAAAATTATCTGAATTTCTTCATACTTCTGGCAGCCTCCTAAATCTTTCTCAAGGGAATATTTTGTCACTACCATTTTTATCCTATATGATATCTTCCTGCCTAATTCAGTGCAAAATATACATCATCCAGATATCTCAACACTTGTACGAACATAAAATACTATCTTACTTAGAAACCATGATTTCAGTATATCTGGGGAGGTGGCATCTGTCATTTTTGAATGACCCTAAGTGATACTTACATGAAATCATGTTTTAAACCGATATGCCACTCAGAAGATGAACGAATCGATAAAATCGATGAAATCATTAATACACACACACACACACACACACACACACACACACACACACACACACACACACACACACACACACACACACACACACACACACACACGGTGGAATTCTATGCTTCCAGTTCATAAGGAAATGGAAAGACTTGGAAAAATCCTACTAATTAGCAAGAAACAAAGAAACAGATACCATGGTTTCCCTCATGTGTAATAAGTAGGAAATGTCTAGGATGGTCCTAGCAGATGAGCAGAATGGATCAAGAGCTATGTACATATGACCATATAAGTGGATACTGAGCAAAATGAACTCCTAGACATTGAAACAAAGGTTTTCCTTTGTGGTTGTTTTTTTAATGTATTATGTGATTTCTTTTTTCTTTTATGTTTTCCCCTCTGGTTTATCCACTGCTGCATATGATTTTAGTATCCTGTGTATTGTATACATATTTATCTTAATTTGGCAAGGGAAGAGGAACAACAAAATCGCGACAGAAAGGACAAAGAGCAAACCAATGCAATAGCAATACTCACAAGACATCATGTTGGAAATTTACACTACAACTTGTGAGGGGTATTGTGAATGAAAAGTGTGAGAAAAATGAGGGAGGGGGTAAAAAGTTCAACATATTATGTATTTACTACATTACAATTACTGAAACCCCTTCTATATATTAGATTGACAATAAAATTAAATTTTAAAATAAGCTACATAAAATAGAATTTCACTGTATTGGTATAGTAAATTTTATTCTATGTGTATTACCTTTATAAAATGAAGAATATTTGGCTTCTAGTTTGAATTAATTGCCCCTTTCTTTATCAGAGGGTCATCAACTGGAATGTTATCAAACTAAACAAAAATTTCAGAATATACTTGCCATTATTTTGAAAAAAACATTATTTTAGTATTGTCTCATACTAAATAGAAAATAGTTCAATTCTCTGGAAACTCCTAACTTTTTAAACTGAAGTTTGTTAAGAGGAGAGAATATATGTGTTCTTCAAAATTCCTATGACTACTAACTACTCATTTTCAAATTCTGAACATGCCATACCAGAGACATTTAAAACAGTGTCTGTATGCATTTTATTTAATTCTGCAATAGATGCAGTTTCCAATGGGGCATTACATAATTAAAGGTCAACAGAAAAACTCGCCACATTCTGATAGAAGAAAATCTATGAAGTATATATAATAATTAATTCCTCTAGAGTAAACCTTTGTTCATCAGAGTAAGCTATTATTTCTATGAAAATCAATCCCAATATTTTATGCAGTGAAATCATTCAACCGAACACTTTCCAACTTATTAGGTGCACCTTAAAATTCCCTAAATTTCACAGCATGACTAGCTTAACACTATTGTGAAAAAATTCTACACTTCTACTAATGTAATGCCCTTTCTATTGTTCTAAGAACACTGCACTAAACTTTGCTGCATCATTTTCCCCCAAGTGATATTCTTGAGATCAGAAAATTTGCAAATATTCTTTATACTTATCTTTTTACCTATAATAGATATCCAGGAGGCTAAGATCTGAATATTATGGTTCAAAGCACACCCAGGCAGGAAGGTTTCTTAGATTCTTATCTCCAATGGACTGCTCAGGAAAAGCCAGACACAAGTGGCACTGAGGTTCAAGTGGTAGATATTAGTCTTGACCAAAAACAAGCACAGGGACATTGCCCAGCCCCAGAGGTCAAGCCCTAGGACAAACAAAACAACAGAAACAAAATGAAAAAAAAAACTCCTGAAATCTAGCATATTTCTCATTGTAAACCGAGGTACGTAATTGAGGAAATTTCTACGAACTTTACAAATTTGTGTGGGGGGAGGGGAGAGCAAGATTGGGTGCGGGGGAGGGGGGAGGATGGGAAGTGATGGGAAGGGGAAACAAAGGAGGAGGCTACAATGCATGATAAGAAATGTACTCATGATCTTGCCCATGTATTTGTAAGCCCTCTGTACAGTATTTTCACAATAAAAAAAAGAAATTTCTTCCTGTGTTATGTATAGATAGAAGAAAAAAGATGTCTCACAACAACTTTCTTCATACCATGTTACACCAAAGTCTCAAAATATTGCTCTTTTTCTAAATTTAGACATCACTATCACCCATTTTTTGGCAACTCTTTCTAGATTATTCATATTATCACGTTATACATGAACTGTTGGAATTATCTCTTAACTAAGTCCTAATTATAACTCTCTTGAAAGAATCTTCTAGACAAATAGAATGCCAGAATCATTTGTGAATTTGTAATTTAAAACTTCTACTTAAAAAGAATTTTCTAATATTCTGTAGAATATGAAATTACAAACAAAATATTTATTCTGAATCGAAATTCTCATTTAGCCAGGTCTACAAAGATCTACATTAGATATCTTTTCTATTTCTTCAGGCTTAAGCTTTTGTAATCCTTTATCCTTTTTTGGAATCCAACAGAATGATGCTTACTTTTTCAAATTTTTGGTTCGGAGTCATGAGCTATTTTGCATCTAGGAATATTCTGTAATGAAGAGAGCATGTAAAACATGACTGAGGATGATATATGAGTTGCATTTCAATAGGAAACTTGACTTCTCAAAATATAATGACAAAATTATCCCAAACTTCCAACTGTGAATTCCTTTTTTGTCCTTTGGTTTGTTTTATTGAGCAAAATTATAGTACCTAGTCCAAGGAAGGTATCACTATGCAATCCACTCTCTAATCTCCTGTCCTAATCTGAGTGCTAGAATTTCAGGCTTGTATCACATTGCCCTGCCATAGGTTGTTGGTTTATTTAATCTAGAAACATACTAGTAATTCTGAACTTCTCCGATGATCTTATCCTCTAGACTGACTGCTCAAACTGTTGTTGTACAATTTTCAAAGATGTCCTAACATTTGACATAGGATATGAATATTTTCAGATGCATCTGCAGGGGTCTCTGATGCATTCCTCCAAGGATCTGGTCCCTTTAGTAATGATTACTTGACTCTCTTACTATCTCTGGTCCCTACCTATGTAATATTCTCAAGCTTTTGGGGGGAAAGTTCAGTTAAGGACTTTCTAATATTAAAATAATCACTTGATTCTAGTCTTATTCAGGACATATTTTTTATTATTTTCTAACTTTTCTACACATTCTGAGAGTTGTTTCATATGTGCGTTTGCTCATATAAGTGCTTCTGTGTGTATGTGAATGTTGTATGTATGCATGCAAAAACCTCAAGCTCTTATTCAGCAATCTTGCTCATAACTTGTATTACATCACTTGAGCCATTTTTCCAATGTAGCTTTTGGCTGGTTAATTATAGGTATTGTTGAAAAGACTATTCTGCCCAGGCTGGATGCAAACTGAATTTCCCAGACTCTTTTACATTCTTAGTTTTTATTTTTTCCATGAATATCAAGTTTTAAACTAGAAATACTTTTGTTAATGTAAAGTCTAAGCTGTAGCCCAGATTTTTAACTCAAGAATTCATACAAAGATAGATGAACATACACATTACATATCCTGAGTGTACACTGCTAGAAATGTGATCTTGAGCCGGGTACTGGTGACTCATGCCTATAATCCTCACAGGAGGCTGAGATCTGAGGATTATAGTTCAAATGTACCACAACTAAGAAAGTTTTCTGAGGCACTTATCTCCAATTAACCACCAGAAAAAGGAATTGACACTGTGGCTCAAGTGGTAGAGCTCTAGCCGTGAATTGAAGAGTGGAGGGACATCACCCAGGCCCAGAATTCAAGACCCATAACCATCAAAGAAATAAAGAAAAAGAAATGTGATCTTAGCCACAAGTTCATTGCTAGTATAATTCCTGCTCTCTCAACATAGCTTTTTTTTCCAGTTAAGTCCATGCTTTTATATATGACTTCTTTGGAACCAGAATAATTCTTCCCTTCTACTTTTTACAACTTTGCATGATTAGTTACCATGATTTAGATTTAGTAGAAAACAAGAGTGGCCTCATCATTCATGTTCCATTTAGTAGTAATGCTCTCCATATCCCATAGATCTACATACTGGAATGGCTTATTGTTTCAAAGTTTTCTTATTTGCAGAGTCTTCTGTAGTGTATTGAACCATTATACTTAAGCACAAAACTTCTTTTTCTTCTATTATTCCTATTGTTTCTCCTAATGTTAACTTATGTACACTTGGGAAATAATGCACAACACACACACTCACAAAAATATGTTTCTGAGAACCTTCTTCCCACGTAAAATTGGTCTTAATTACAGTGCACATAGGAAATTTGAACTTAAACTACTCCACGATGTTTTTTTCATGTCTTTTATTATAAAATGGTGTAAACAGGGGCTAGTGTTACATAAGTAAGTAAATGAGTACATTATCTATCAAGCTCCTCTTTTGTTTTTCACCTTCCATCCCTTTCCTCCCCACCGCCCCAACTCCCTTCTCCCCTGCTCAAGTTGTAAAGGGCATTTTCTACAGAGTGCCTTATAAAACTCATTGTTAAAATGGGTCATGCTGTATTCTTTTTTCATCTTTTTGTTATTTCCCTTCCCCTCTCCACATTAGAAAAATATATATGCAAGATGCAGGTTGCCAACATCAAATATAGTGAAAACAGGGGTTATACCATGGAGGATAAAAAAATCACATAGTACATGTTAGATACATTAAAAACAATAGCAAAAGAAAAAGCAAGTTGTGTCCCTATCTTGGGGTACATTTCACTTACCATCATCTTATATGACCATGTGTACATGGATAATGTTTTATAAACTATTTAAATTACATATTTTCTCATTACGAAATTATCTCTGAAACATGTTACCCCATGTCCAAAGATGTGCTTGTGCTATTTCAATGAAGCCAGAAAATATTCATTTTACCTGGGGTGGCATCATAGATTGTTACTGGAAATAAGTGGAAGGAACTGTTACTGCAAGTGGAAACTGATCCCGAGAGGAATTGAACATAGAAAAATGGCAAAGTTCAGGTTAATTTGTGCTGTCCTTTTTACTATACAAGAAAATAATCCAAGGCCTGAAGGAAACTCTGTCCCTGTTCTTTTGTAGTGTGTCCTTTACTCATATAAAACTTGTCTGTAAACTTCCAGTTGAGAGTATAACCAAAGGAAACAATATGCCATTTGAAGGCAAGCATAGAATAAAAGGAAATAACTTTATTTTAAAAGTGTCCTACTGCAAAGAAAGAAAGAAAGACATGCAGGTTTTAAAGTGTCTTATGCACGGATATTTCTGTCCTGAGATGATTCTCCTATTGCAGGAGTCAGTTATCCATTTCTTTAATCTGGTCCTGAGTTCTCCATAGCAATAAGGATTCCAAAAATCAGGATCCAGTAAGCATGATCAGCAAAAGGAGCCTCTTCTCAAACCAGTGCTTTAAGGATGGTCCCAAAGAAATATGTGGGTTTCTTTCATTTTCTTGTTTGTTTGTTTAGTTTGTGTTGGTTCTGGGGCTTGAATCCAGAGGGTGGACACAGTCCCTGTACAGTTGTCTTTCCTGCACACCTGTCCCCTAACCTAGTACTCTACTGTTTGAGCCAAACTCCACTTCTGGATTTTTTAGTGTTTAATTACAGATAAAATTTGACAGAGTCTCCTGCATGGGTTGACTTTGAACTGAGACAGTCAAAAAGCCAAGTGACATCAACTGTATGGACTTCTCTTTTGAAGCAAGAAATATTAGATGAAGTTTATAATAAAGGTAATATTTGACAATTTTTAAAAGAAAAGAATATGTCCAGCAAAGAAGCCATAACTTAAAAAACTCAGCACTGAATCAGTTTGTAATTATTTTTTTCTGTTTGGGAAGATTACTATTGACTTCGTTGTTCCTTTTGGGGATACTTACAGTACTATTTTCAGGGTTTTTTGTTGGTCATGGGCTTTAACTCTGATCCTGGACTTTGTCCCTCAGCTCTTCAGCTCAAGTTGAGCACTCTGCCACTTTTGGTACAACACCACTTCGGGATTTCTGGTGATTAATTAAAGATAAGGGTCTCATGGACTTTCCTGACCAGGCTAGCTTTGAACCACAATCCTCTAGTCTCTTCTTCCTGAGTAGCTAGGATTACAGGTGTGAGCCACCAGCATCCAGCTTATATTTGCATTGATGTGCACTTAATGACACTATGTAGACAAAGAATGGATATTTCAATCAATGATGACATTGCAGCTTTTCAGAAAAATTGAGGTAGCAATAAATATATCCTCCTTTTCCATGTTGTTACATTAATGACTCATGTGTTATGCGACTCTTACATTAGCATCCTCTGTTGTATGTGTATGTGGACTTAGTATCAGAAATTGTTCATAGAGTAATATAAAAGACTAAGATTTTTAGAAAACAAAGGAAGTCAGGTATGAAAGAATAGCATAGAAGGATATACAATTTATCACACAGAGATTAAGAACTAGCCTAAGTGACTAGAATGCTAAAGGCAAGGAGGAATAAGTGTAGTTGATAACTAGTTCTTCACTAACCAAAAATGGTTCCCTAGAACAGTTTGTGGTATAACTTAGTTATTATTATCATTTATTCCTTCCATGGGGAATTATTCCTTCTCTTCTGTCAAAGCTATTAATTATGCTATGCCTTTTTGATGCCGTGACTTACCAAAAAGTTTTCCAAATCTCACATAAACTACCCTTCTCATTGTGATTAGCAGTGACCACTCAAATTGAATTTCCAGGATTAATCTTCACCTGATATCTAATCATATTCTTGGCATTAATTGCCATGACCTATTAACAGAACATTTTTTTTGTTTTTTGTTTTGTTTTGTTTTTTTCTTTTTTGTTTTTTTTTGGTTCAAGTCTTGGGGCCTCAACTCTGGGCCTAGGCGCTGTCTCACAGTTCTTCAGCTCAAGGCTAGCGCGCTACCACTTTTGCCACAGCAACACTTCTGACAGTTTTCTTTTTGCCTATGTGGTGCTGAGGAATCAAACCCAGGGCCTCATGCGTGCAAGGCAAGCGCTCTACTACTGAGGCACCTTCCCTGCCCTTTTTAAAAAATACTATTTTAATATAGGTAAAATAAGTGAATTACAGACTATTGCTAGGTATCAGTTGGAATGAGCAATTGTATATTCTAAGTATGGGTTATTTATTTTGCATTTACTAGCTAAATGAATTTTTTTGCCAGTCTTGAGGCTTGAACTCAGGTACAATAAGCAGTTCATGTAATTCAAATAGCTGTGTTTCAGAAATAGATTAGACACAAAATGTTACAAAAAAAGAACCAGTATTAGGTGGTCCATTCTTTAACAATAGCGGTCAAATAAATATTAACCATAATTCCAAAATAATAACAATCAACTCCTCTTGAAAAGAGAAGATTGTAGCAGAATGTATAAAAAGTGATAGTGCCAGAACTGTTTCAGGACCTGCTCTCTTGCATTTAGGATTTCTAGTACAGGACAATGTTTTAATCAGGATTAATTGCTTTCAGGAACTAACTTTTTTCTGGTTACATTTCATTGAAGAAATATGTTGTTCAAAATTAATGAATGGATAACAAGTTATAGTAGAAAAAAGTGCTAGACACTCATTGTGGTTGGCAGTAAAATACCTTCTAATAATGTCTCTCATCCCCCAAATGTCTAATCCCTCAATGTAGATATGCACTATACACACACACACACACACACACACACACACAAACACACACACACACACACACACACATATATATATATATATATATATATATATATATATATATATATATATACATTTGTAAAATATTGAACTTTCATTACCCAAGGAACACAAATTTGAATAATTACCAGATGGGGGAAGTATAATTCAAATGGGTACTTAAAATCCCAGCTGTAGTTCAAAGGGGAAATGATCAGGTAAGAACCATCAGAAAGATGTAAAGATGCTGTATTAGAAGATAAAGGAAAAGACAATAACCCAGATTCTGAATT